>NC_092066.1:9265576-9573846 GCF_039877785.1 Chaetodon trifascialis
TCCCAGATTTCAACCTCCTCATACACTTTTTTTGAGCTGATACTTCTTAATTGTCCTCGTTTTGACACTTTCAAAGGTCTGAAGGTATTTTTACAGCGCTCCAGTGTTTGCAGAAGGTGGTAGTAACACAATGCAACACCACACCGCAAATAGAGTACGCAGACATACGCAGTATTCAGACGTGAATTCCCTGTGATACGGGAGCAAGTGCTCATCCCATTCATTCAAATTCTAAATATATCCAAACCCCTTATTTGTAGTCCGCTGGTGCACCACAACTAGTAATAATCCTTTTAACTAATCCACATCAAATCTCTCACAATGCTAATCCGTTAGGCATGATGGTCCACGGCAGCCATTCATCTGTAAACACTTCTCACTGTGCTCCGGCATGCATAATTAAATTGTAATGGTTATTTGTTGTATTGCATGGCTTGGCAACGGCTTAACTATTTATGTGCTGAGGATTCACACTTATTCATAACAGGGCGGGACGTGGCGGCGTTGTGCATTATGTACAAGACAAGCATGATGTGACTGAGGATGGTGAAATTGAAAATTACAACATGCCAAATTAAAAAAAAAAAAAAGCCTGTTTAAGTGTGTGCAATACACATGAATGAAATATAAATAATAAACACATACAGATACAAGATAGAGGAGTTAGATGGATGAGACAGTAAGATATGATATGAAAAGGTAACTATGAAGAAATGGCAGACTGCTAACTGCTTAAACTATAACAGTCTCTCTTTTCTTGTTTTGTACATAAAGCCTGATGCACATTAGAGGGTTTTCAAATCTCAACTGATTTCAAATGGACCACACACATAATGGCAGATTTTACAGATTCGTATTATTTTAATCAAAAGAATGCATTTACCAGATGATTCGGTCGAGACTAAACTATTTGTGGTGATTCAAGCGACTCTGGATCTCACAAGAACTCGACTTCAGAAAAACCAACAATCACGGAGATGGAGCGTCATCGCCAGCCGGTTGCACTTGTGCGCAAACATTTTGCAGTACAAGCTGGAGGTGAGTAACAGCAACAACTTCCTGGTCAGCTCGCTCTCATTGGCTATTGCGGGTTTCAAGTGGATTCGAACTTTGGGAGTCAGAAACACTGAAATCATGTCTGTAAACATTTCACTCTACAGAAGCACTGGGACAGATCGTCCATTCAGACCAGCCTTGAATCCTGAACACCACATGATTGCCACGAGGACCTAAAATTGTTCAAATTCTCCTCCAGGGTGCGCCATAAGCAGTAGCATACTGTACAATTTAAAGATGCCCTCTAAGCTGTCCTGATATAAAAGAAACCCACAACCTGCCCATGTGGCCATCCAAAAAAACAGTCATATGAGTGTTTTCTATGGTTAAGTTCTAGCTATTTTCAGGCAAATAAAACTACTTCATTATGGTTAAATCAAGGTCATGATTCTGTTCTGCAATCAAAATGCAAAAAACTGTGAACATCGAAAACTTTTTCGCCAATGCATCTGCCCGTGTCTCAACGAGAGAGGACAGTAATCACTCTCCCGACAGCAAGAGGAAAAACAACCAATAATGTTATTTTTCTGGTGAGGGAAGATTCAGAAAGCAACGGACTCAGGAGGACACGCATTCCTCCATTTGTTGCTTTTTCAGCGTATTTTCTTACATCTCGACAGTTTGCTGTTCATTTCTTACTTCATTCAGTAAGACTCTTCATTCATTACTCGCGCTGAATCCAAGTGGCAGTCATCACAGGTGAGAGCTGAAACCAACACAAGAGCGCCTTGAGATGTACTCGTGGGGCGTACGTTGATGCTTTTTTCTACAGTCTTAATGTTAATTAAAGCTGTTGAGGATGAAAATGAAGTGAATCATATGTCATGGCCTTCAGAATTTTCACATCTTAACACAGTTTAGCATCTGTTAGATATTAAATTATATTTATTTACAGCTATAAGGCAGCTGATTTACAGATAGCTGCAGAGGTGAAGCAGCTGCAGAATGTGGTTTTGTGTTGTAATGCTGGATGTTGATCGAATAGAAATAGATGTTACATCAAGTTGAAAAGCAATCCCTGCTTTTGCTGCCTTGAACGATGGCACCGGTCAATCACGTTGACTCAAACAATGAATTTTGTGAAGCGTGAAACAAACGCAAAACCCGCCTGCACTCACACTCAAATGAGCTGCTTTGCTCTGTCTGACCTCTCTTCTTCGATCAAGGGTCTCGACTCTTTAACGTGGTGACATATTATAGGCCCATAGGCAGAGATATTGATAAATCCTGGAAGCCTGTGCAGGGTTATATAAGCAGTGCACTGCAGTTTTCAGCACAGACAGCGTGAAACAGGCAGCACTCAGTCGTTACTGCGGGAGCTTTACATTACAAAGCGGCTGCACATTACAGCAGCAACCCTCGGCACCACTAATGAATATATGCAAAGCATTGTGAGCGAATGCTTGTTCAAGACACAGCAATTCCCTTGTTGAAAACACTGAGATCCACCTACTTAGACACATTAAAAGCTAACCTCGCAGGGCGGTGAATATGACAAAATGTCAGCCCACTCGCAGTATTCATCGCCTCTCTAAACGACAGTAACTGTGTGACAGCACAGGGGATTCAGCAACATGACGTGATGTGATTGATCTGAGCACAAGTTTTGGCTTTTGAAACGCTGCTGGCAGCAATCTTGCTCCTTAAGATCATGCTAATCAAACCAAGTTGAGGCTGGTGCATGTACGGATGTGTGTTTTGCAACGTGCACCGTGGAGCAGAGTTTTATGCATATTACAGTACGAGGGGTTGTTATTCAGCCTGTGGCAACGCTGTGACGTGACGGATGTGTGTTCTAGATTTCCATGTCAAAGCATTAAACAAACCTTTGATATTATAAAGAATATACCCAACAATAATCTAACAAGGAGTCTTTGGCCATGTTGGCAGCTCTGTGAGGCTGCACTTTGTGTACTACACATCGGTGCTTTGAGCTAAATCCTACTGTCAACATGCTAACACACTCACTGGTAACAAGCATAATGTTTAATATGTTCAACATACAGACTGTATCAACAGCGGACGGAGCTTCTGGGTCTGAAGAGTGAAGCCAATTAGGAAGTGCCTTAGACGTGCATTCTTTTTAATGGCCACCAGGGGGCGACTCCACTGGCTGCAAAAAGAAGTGAAATTGTGTGCAAGCTTATGAGAAAATGACTCTACGTCTCACTTGATTTATTACCTCAGTAAACATTTTCCTAATGAGTTTATGTTTTTTTTTAATTTCTAGCTTCAAGTCTTTAACGTGTGGCTACCTTGTAATTCATAAGACGCTACCACAGCGTGTCCTTGGGTTCCCAGTCAGATCCAATCAGGATAGAGGTGTAGCAATGCATATCCTCCACAGCTCTTCCCTCTCATCTAACTGCTAGCATTTACTTATTAGCACTGAACACAAAATACAACTAAAGCTGATGGGAATATGATTATATTTGCTGGGATTTGGTCATTAACAAAAGCACTGATCAGATCATGGTGCCCTTAAAAAGTCAGAGGATCACCAATTCATCCTGAGGGGGGCATGAAGCTGTGCACCAAATTTCACGGCATAGTTAGCAATAGTTTTCAAATCACTTCACTATAAACCTCAAATATGAACCTGGAGGTAAAGTAAGGGGATCACCAAAGTCATGAGGTTCATCTTCATGGGACCATGAATATATGAACCAAACTTCACGGCAATCCATCCAGCACAGTCTGACCGGCTGACCGTCATGGCCGTCCCTCTACGCGCAGCAAAATACAAAGACATGAGCAGCACTTAGCATATGACATTATTTCCACACAGCTTGCTGAGATTTCATGGTTTGATGAGAGTTGCAGCTGTTGCATGACCTAAAAATTCCATCATCTCTTTCTGAATACCATCAACGGCTGCTAATAGTCGATCTAACGCACAAACCCTCTCCCACATAGTGTTGTCACGGATTTGGGGAAACCTTGTCAGGACATGACAACGCGAGTGGGAGGATGGATAACACATTACAGCCACTAAACTCTTTGTCCAAGGCAAATTTAAACATTTCTGAGCGGACTCACTCTAAGCATTTAAGTGCCGAGGAGGAAAACTCCTGGATGAAACTTTCAGAGGCACATAGCTAATGACCTTTACTGTACATCTCCATCCTCTTTCCACATAACATCCAGAGGATTCTCTGCCTGGCGCCAGTGATTACTCTCATCCCTGATTAGTGGTCTAATTAATGGAGTCAACGACGACCAGCTCCAACATCAACTCAGAAAGCTCTTAAACATCAACTCTGCAGACTAATCAAGGCAGCTAAAGGTCAGCTAATTTAGTTTTATAATCAGAAGCTGCTACAATATTGAGAAGCACGGTGTGTGTAGCCATGAGTGCGATAGATACTCACTGTTTGTGACAACACATTAGATTGCTGTAAACAAACTGCAGAGCAGCGTCTGCCGCTCCTCTTCCTCCCTCTCTGCAAACTTTCTGTATATTTGAACTGTGTGAAACTTACTAGAAAATGAACAGTGGCTGTTTTTACTGCATATTTTGCCCAAACTTTCCTGCCACGCCAACACAAGACCGTCCAAAATCACCCCCGTCTTCACTCATTCGCTATTCCCAGCACATATCTGTTAAAAAACAGATATTTTCTCTATGATGAGCGCAGTCTGACGCCACTAGACCCGCCGATCCACTCGAGGTGTTCAGGGTTCGTTCCTGTGTCAGTGTATTAAAGGAAGTAGTTATTTCAAGCCTAACCGATGATCCAAACCTATCCAAGTAAGCTACCTGACCAAACTACGACCTTCCCCTGAAACGCTTCCCAGCAAGCTTTATTTTGAAATTCTTCCTGGACGTTGCATATTTCTTGCTGCTAACTTGACCGTTGAGTAAGAACGTGTTCATTTCGTCGCCTGTTACACACTTTGGTGTGACATTAAATCTTAAATCTTTGAGGGCACGACATGCAGCGGTGCATACTTAGGACACTCAGATGAATTAGCTGCGAGTGGTGCGCGACATGGCAAATATGGAGCAACCTCAGAGTCACGCTGTTCTCTTTCTGGCTCTGGGAAACGCTGCAGAAAATACTGTGGGGAATACTCTCAAACAAGCATCCATATCCACCCACAAAATCCATCCTTTGATCGGTACAAACCCATCAAACGGTCACAGTCACAGTTTAGTAGCAGATCTTACTGATAAAGAGGCGATAACACAACAAAACGTCTACTGACAAAGCGACAAGATTTAATGTATTCAAAGATGTCAGCATGCAGACAACACGTGGTTAATTTATGAGTGTGATGTTGAAAGAGACGATTGTCTCCATTGTCGTCGTCAATGCAATGCTAAGCAGAAATAGAAATATTATGTAATATGGAATCAGGGCAAAGCTGTTGGGTTCTGCTAAATGGGTAAAAAATGCTATCATGATATCATCTAACTCACAAGCTGCAGCTGGCACACAGACATCTGGCCTCACTGACCTGTATTAGTGATATTAGACCTGAGCATTAGTGATTTTAGCAGTAGACATACAGTCAAACAAGCTGCTTGTAACAGTACTGCAGTGCTGTGTAGTACTGTGGGTCATTATCAGATCATCAAATATTATTCCCGTCCTATTCTCTGCCTGACCAATCAGAGGAACTTCCTGCACTAACAGGCTGAAGGATGATGTCAGCAAATCTGATCTCCTCATGGCACCCATTGTTAACTGCACATAAAAACATGCCAGCACAGACACCTTTGGACACACAGCCGCACATTTCCACAGACAGACAGACAGACAGACAGACAGACAGACAGACAGACAGAGAAAGCAGATCTCACAACGCGACCAATAACTCTACAGAGTCCAGCTGTGCAGCATCTTCCTAACATAAACTAATGACACTCACTGAGCTCAAAGACCTCAGGCCTTTTGCATCTGAAACAATGGAGAAAACATGCAAATCTGCAAAACACAAAACTTCTGAAAACAAAGTAACAGAAATGATAAAATTTCAGAAATAAAGCTAAAAACGAAAAAAACACAAGGCGCCTTAAAGCAATTAGCACGATCAAAAACACATGCCAAACAATTAGAAAACACAAAGACGCCAGAAACAAGACGCCTGATTGGATAACTCAAACGTAGAAAACAGGGAGTGCTCATCTGTCTCGTGTGCACCCATTACAGCCGAGCACTCACCTGGTTCCACCTGGCCTCTCTCAGGGATTTATTACAAAAAAAAGCACATTTTTTCTTCTTTAGTCATTTCTGCTGCACCAGCAGACCACCTACACCTCCCCTGAGTGACATGCTGTGAAGCAGGAGGCCTACGTTTCCTCCTTTCCTGCACCCAAGGTCTCTTCTCTTACTTTCTCCCCCCAGCTGATCAGCTGACTCCTGAATTCGTCCCTCTCCGTCTCTCTCATCCTGTCCGGTCCACACCTCTAACCTGACCCTGCATGTGCTGCTGCTGCTGCCTGGCAGCCAATGAAAACACTCCTATCCTCGCTGTGTCACATCTGCAGTGACCATTTCGTTTAGATTCTTTCATGTTTTTAAATAATATCTGCAGAATTCAGTTCGGAAATAATATTAAAAATTCCATATAAGACTATCTGGATGCTGTGCTGTATGAATGAGGTGGACAGCCAGACTCTGCGCTAGCTTCACTGCACAGCGCCGTGCAGGTACTATGTATGGAAATGTCATTCCCATCCTACATTCACCGCCGCTGCTTTTTCAAACCCTTATATTTGTTTTTTGAACCATTGCTGATGTTTTATTTATTTGTTTCCTCAAATGCTGACATGCTTTACATCGACAGCCTACAGTAGTTGTTCGTGTTTCCTCAAAATCTCATCTCCCTGTTTTCTGTATCAACAATGTGTGTGAGGAAACAAAATCCGTGAGGCAGGTGAGAAAGGCAGGAGTGAGATACTGAGTGTGTGTGTGTGTGTGTGTGTGTGTGTGTGTGTGTGTGTGTGTGTGTGTGTGTGTGTGTGAGAGAGAGAGAACACGACAGCGTTTTGCCAGATGACAGCAGTGTGGAGGAAGTGTGTTTTGTCATTTATCATCTGGAGAGCTCGCTTGTTAGAGCACACACATCTTAATAGTCAATCTGAACCGGTAGGACCGAGATGAGAGGAGGCGTTTTATTACCCCGTCGAGACGGCGCACACACGCAGCGAAATACAGTGTGATGCGTACAGACAGAAGCACGGCGCTAACAACGCACACCGGCTCGTAGAACCAGAGGAGAGCACTTCCTCCGCGTCCTCGGCGTGTCTGGAAACACACACAGAGAACACGCGGCTGAGAAACGAACCGTCTGAAGATTTGAAGCTTCATTAACGTCGACACTCAAATCCTAAATCAACGATTTTCATTTATCAGCCGACAGCAGGCTGGTTTGTGACACTGGCGTCTTTTGCACGAGTGATTTGAGGCTTTGAGTAAAAAAAAAAAGCTTCCTTTGAAATGTCGTGATTTATTTTATTGAAATTTCATGAGGATTTTCATGAGGATTACAGCTACAACGAGTTGTCAATTGATCGATTAGTTGATGGAAGAAAATGAATTTCCGACTATTTTGATAATCGATCAAAAGTTTCAGTCATTTTTCAAGCAAAAAGGTCAAATATTTGCTGGTTCTGGTTTCTAAAATGAAGGATTTCCTGCTTTTCTTTGTGATTGATCAAAGTAAATGACGTCACTTTGTGCTTCTGGGAAATCAAGATGAGCAATGTTGACGATTTTTTGCCATTTTGTAGAGAAAATTATTATTTGCGAGGATTAAAGAATACAGTCTTTGATACTTTTATCATTTTTCTTATGCTGGTACTCTTTGGTGGCACCACTGAGTTTTCCCACCGGTGTTCATCCATTAAAACAGCCTTGGAACAATCTGCACCATTCAAGCACCAAGTGACCACTTCAAACCAGGTCCTGAAGGCGTCCTCTCTAGTCCCGTATCACATTTCGTGAATCCCCGCGGTGTCGGTGAAGGTCTAATTCTGCCTTCTGCCAAACAGCGACACGCGGCTGAGTTGATACAGTATCGCTGAGCGATGAGACAGCAGGCAGGACGGGAACAGAGAGGCGCTCGATGGCGTTTCACCTTTTGTAACAGTCGAGTTCCAGCTCGTATTTCACCGGAGGAGAGCGCGGGTTTGCTAACGCTGCATGTGTGCGTTCGGTTTCTAAACGAGGATAATGGAGAACTTCACTGAGGAGATAAATGTTTTGTAAAGAAAAAGAAAGGAGGGAAAAGAAAGACAGAGAGAAAGAATGAAAATACCCAAACAGACTGATGGAAAGACGGTTAATGTAATCAAGAACACACGCAGCAGAATGGTGCTGAGAAAAGGCGTGAATGGCACTGAGGAGGGGGAGTAGGGCCATTTTAATGAAGTTATGGCAGCCATTATGTTGTCAAGAGCCCTTTGCCTCCGCGGCCATGGCGGCGGCGGCGGCTTCCTCGCTGTGTGGGAGTGCATAGCAATGTGTTTCTGAAGGGAACGACCTTGTTTATTGGTTTGATTGAAAGCAGTGAGGAAAATGGGCTGTTTTCCTTTCTCACCGGACTGATGTTATTTCCTCGCCTAATAAACACAGCGACAGGCCCGGAGACACCCACACGAGACATCAGTGCTTGGCTATTTTAGTTCGTAGTGCACCAGATAATACAGCGTGAAACAGAAAATCACGTGAATGATGAGGTCGGCCTTCATTGATCCCAGGTGAGGTTCATTTCAAGCACTCACACTGAAGTCATTGTTACCTGGTGTATGTTGTACGTTAACATGAGTTAGACGTGTAGCAGTTTCTGGAGAATGAAGCAGAAGCATTCGTTATTTAATAAACATCAACTACTGAAGATTAGATATCGATCATGGAATGCATTGATTCAGTTTGCTTATGATTCTTGTCTTCATCAGTGCTCATGAAGGGAAGCTTGGGGCTGCTGCTACATCTAACCTGTTTGCTGTGGTTTGAACAAACTTTGGTGGGTTTTCCCGCCTGGTTCGCTCTGTTTCGGCTGGTGGGAACGCTGGTCGATCGAATCCTGCTGCCGGCAAAACAACAAGGCCGATACGGCTTGAAAAGGAGGGTTCTGGTTTGGTTCAAATCAAACGCGTGTGTGGTTTGTAGGCCGTGTGAAAGCAAAGCAGACAAAATTAAGCCTAGAGCGCATCAGCAGGTGGTCACTGCACGTGTCAGGAAAGGGATCTCCTCATCTGTGTTGGTGATGGACGCTGTATATTTGTGCAGGATGGCAACACATCCAACAGGAAGTGAAAGAGCTAAAACAGATGTGATGTACTGGCACTGTACTGCATGTTTAGAGGCTCCTCGTCAAACACCCAAACACACAGTAATCACCTGACCTGTAACATGACAGGATAAGACGCCTCTTTCTCACAAAGAAAAACTAAACGGTGCGTTGTCAGCAGGCGTCAATCTCCTGCGTGAAAGCTGTACACTGTCTTTCTTTCTTTATAAAGTTCACTTCCTGCACTTATTTCTTAGTGCACTCTTTGTGACGGCATTAAGGTGAGTCACCGTGGTCTCATCCATGTGCTGACGTCTGACGGCTCAATGAACCAGCTCGCTGTCAGTCCATTCGACTTCCTGTTTGAAGCTCTTGATTTGTTTGCAGTCAGTCAGAAGAACATAACACACCAGAGGTGCCTTCACGCTTTCAAAATAAACCACCAAGTCTTTTTAAAGATAGGATCTGTAATAACACAAGGCAGCATGTGAGTGTAAAATCTGTTGTCCAACCACAGGCGTCAAAAGTTTCAGAGGTTTTTCAGTCTAAGTAAAATGTGACGTATGTGTCTCGAGCTCCGACGACCGAGCTAACACTGGGCATTGCTCTAAAGCTAAGCAGTCCTCTTTAAACCTTTTATTAAAAATGAAGGAGGCAGGTCATAAAACATGCTGTGCAACAAATTCACTGTTCACTGAGCACTGGGGAAGGTGAGGGTCTAAGGAGGGACGGGCCTCCCCGGATTCAGTCCGGCTTTAAAAGGCGTTTTAACATTAATTTCACATTCTGCCAGGAGGTGGTGGAGGAGGTGAAACGGTTCAGGCTCTCATGATGGTTTTCCCCTCAGGGGCCACACATGTAAAGTTCAGCTTACAAGGGACATGCCACTCCATTCAAATTACTCTCTGCCCATGAATAAAAGAAGACGACACCTCTCTGGTCCATAAGCGGAGGGACGGTCTGCAAAATGTACAAACGTGCGTGGAAGTGTACGTACACGCCCGCATGAATGAGTATTTGTAGAATGTTTACACATCCAATCGATTAAAATCGTCCTGATGCAATGCAAACTCCTAATTTGCTCCATCTTATGTTCATCATTCATAACACAAAACTGAAATCTATCATCTAAGGAAAATGGCCTCAAGCGTGGGAGCGATGAAAACTAAGTGAAGAACATGAAAGTGATGAAGTGGACATGAAGGGAAAAACAGGATAAATTGTGAATTGAAACCACGCCCACTGACTGACTGTTGCCTCCACCCCTCCCCAAAAAATAACTCACATATCTTCAAAATTTAAAGGGTCCTTCCTCGGCTCATGCTTCACCTTTCCACCAAGTTTCATGAAAATCTTGGCCGCTGTTTTCCTGTAATCTTGCCGACAAACCGGACCAGTGGCTATCTTCACATCTTAGGAGGCACAATATGGAAATGTGCAATGATCCAAAGGCGTGTTCTTCCCTCTGTTTTTAGCCTCTAACCTCTTCTGAGGTGCTCTCATGTGCAAAGCTAATGTACCCTGGAGTATGTCCACTGCTGTCAAGCCTCCATCCAGCTCCTGATCACACAGCAAACAAGCTGATCTCCCAAAAATGTCAAAGTAACTGAAAAAGGTACAAACACATTAAATGCATTACTGCCCCACTCTGTTGTGACTATCTGACACTGACTATCTGACTTTAAAGACAACTCTTTAGATTATTTTCTACAACTTTAAAGCAACGCTGATAAATCTTTGCTCCAGCCTTCACAGGAGTCACATGCCGGACAGTGACTGAATGAACGCGATACAAGCAGCCGAGATGAGCTCTCTGGAGGCCTCAGACTGACTGCTCTCACGCTTCATGATGGATGAGCAGCTCAGCGATGCGGCAGGATCTCAGCACTGAGCCTCTGCTTCCTCGCAGAGCCTCGTTCGTATGGGGGACGCGACTGGCTGTTAGGTCAGGGCGGACCCTCGCCACGGCGCAGGAATTATAACTTCAAGCTGTTCTACTCCAGAGGGGCGTTCGGGCTGCTCCGCTTGATCTGCAGCCCCCAGAATGAGGAAACTCCAAAAGTGATTATTTTTCTGTGGTTTTCGTGAATTGAATATGTTGGGGGACAGCGGGCTATGAGGTTCAATCATGCAAGGACAGAGAGAGGAGGCAGAGAGCGAGGAAGAGAAGGCGAAAAAGATGAAAACGCTAAAAAAAAAAAAAAAAAGGGGGGGGGAGAAAATGTGCAGATTTTGAGCCTCACAATGAAACTCACGAGAGCACATTTCACCATGTACAGTAAAGACAAGCAGGAAATGAAACGTCACGATTGCCTACAGAAAGCAACAGCAGCAGCCATTGTCGAAGAAGTCCTCCCCCCTGCATCTGCCCGAGTCTGACGACCGCATGTGAGAGCGTGCATCGCAGCGGGCCATGGAGGCGACGCAGGACAAACTCAGAGAAGCGCTGTGAAATCTTCCTGATTGCACGTTTGTTAATGAAAGCAGAACAAAACCTTTTCTCCGCTCAGTCATTACATCCCCGTCCCGCCGGAAGAGGACGGCTCAGGTGCATCCTGCTCTGAAGCCAACATCCGCAGTTCTGTTCGACTAAAGAAGACACTTCATTCTCGCTAACTGCATTTGATTGGGTAACCCCCCCCCCCGCAGAGCACCCAATTAAAACAAGGCCTGGAAAACAGCTTTTAACCCCCCACTGAGCTGCGTGCGTGTGTGCGTGCTCACATGTCGTGCGCGTAGGAAGAAGTGATTAATAGCGAGAATAAATAATAGGGTTCGAGCTTGAGAGGAACTCACACACAAACACACGGATGTCTGAGCGCACGGTGGCTACAAGTAGAAAATTGCATATTAAAAACTTGCAGCGCCGTCAAACGCGGGCGAGACGCAACACCTGCTTTTAATTTGAGGCTGGTCCCACGTGAAAGCATCCACAGGTAACGGAGGAAAAAGGCCTCCCATAACAGGTCGGTGCTAAAAAGAGAGGTGAAGTCATCCAGTGCAGGAAAGCATGCTACAGTACTGTCTCAATATTGTTCAAGGAAGTTCATGCTGATGTGTCTCTAGAAGTGGAAAGAAAGCAGGAAGTGTCTTAGAAGAAGAATCGGAGGGACAATCCCCTTTATTTGTCACACAGACTACATACATGCTCTCACACGCCATGCAAATTGGTTAAATTTGTCCTCCACCTTTAACCCATCCTGGTCGCCTTCCTCCGCAGCAGACCAGGAGCGTTGGGCTGCCATCCGACCGGCACCCGGGGACCCAATGTCTTCTGTCACCATTGGTCAGGTGGTCTTCTGCATGCATTTAGTGTTTTTTTTTTAAGGAGGATACCCCAACATGCAAACTCCACACAGAAGGGCCCCTTTCCTCAAGCAGCAGGCACTGAAGGCATGGTGGAAGACACGCCTCCCGGCGCCCACAGCGAGAATCGAACCCGGGACCTTCTAGCTGTGAGGTGACAGTGTTACCACCGTTCCACCGTCTTGATATGAACTGTGTGTCAGTACATAAAACTCTACTGAACATGTGTCTGAATATCAAGGCATGCAGAGGGTTACAGAGCACGCTTTTAGAGCAACACCACACAAAGCCCCAGATGAACAAACACCCAAAATACATCCCACTGCAGGTCTAAGTCAACATCGCGTCCATTGTTATCACGAGTCAGCACTCAGGAAATAAAAATCCCCGACAGAGAGGCAGGCGGGATGTGCAGAGCTGCACAGAATCTGGATTAGTGGCATGCTCATCGCTTCCAGTCTGCTTGCTTTGGAAAAACTCATAGATTTCTGATTCTGCCTCTTCATGTTTGCAGTGCGTAATCATGCATCTGTGTTAGCTTCTCTAATGGCGCGTTACCAACTCTCGACACGCACACACGTCGCAAAGTCTCCGAGGAGGTAAGTCAAGCTACATCGCAGCAGTAAGTGGGGGAGGGTGACAGTGGCTCACTTTAAGTTTGGATAAAAACGCAGATACAATTCACGAAAATATTATGTCAGACTCGCAAGGTTACCCAGGCCGCCCTCCACCCCCCCAGGATCCTTTTAACACACAGTGTTCAACACAGACACGATTAATCCTCAAGGACAGACATAATGTGGAGATTGCCCACTGAATAATCAGATAACGACATATCACTATGAAAAGAAGCGAGGCAGTGACACGTTCTTCCTTTTCGTCTAACACCCTGTGATTTCTGCAAAGAAAACACCGACAGACTCACAATTTGATGCAAAGAAAAAGGCAGAATATTCCAGAAATTGCCGAAATGTGGATGCAATTTCTAGAAATCAGGATTTTCCCTCCATTAAGTATTTTTTCACAACTCCATGGAGGAGCGTTGTCCGACCACGAGAGCAGCCTTCAGCAGCTTTCTCTCCTTCCTTTTTTTAAATTAATGTATCTTGAAAGTGTTGATTTTGAACGTATCAGTCAAACGTGCACAGGGCCGTAACTAGCGATCGTGTTCATCATTGATTAATCAATTATTGTCAAATGTTGGGAGTTAGTAAAAAAAACATTCTCCATCTTAATTTCTCAGAGCTCAAATTCCATGTTTTGCCAAACCAGCTGCCCAAAACTCAAGTTTATTCATTTTATTGTCACAGAAGACAAAGAAATCCAGCAAATATTCACATTGGAGGAGCTGGCAATTACGTCCGTCACCACGGGGTGGTTAGCAAAACAAATTAGTGGAACATAAAACGCACTTTCTAAAGAACCACGTGGAGATAAAAACCATAAAAACAGGTGAAAACAGAACGTTTTCAATTCAAATCCCCAGTTTTCAGAGGAAAGACGCGGCTTTTCAACACGGATTTTGGCAATGTTTGCCAATGACGAGGTTACATTTTTGGATGAACATCTGATTTGCATATCCCACATGCCCACACACACACACGCACACACACACACACACACACACACACACATGCATGCAGTCAGGATATAAACCGTGGATGCTCGCCACTCATACAGGCAGCACCTGTCAGCTGGTGTTCTGGGACAGCCAAGGGCTTGTTTGTTTGTTTCTCTCTCTCTATGAGTGTGTGTGTGTATACCTCCATCCAAGGTCCCTCCCTTTTTCCCCCAGCACCCCTTCACCTCTCCACCTGCTGTTCCTTCATTCACTCCACCCCGCCTCTCTGTCTGTCTCACTTCATACCGGCCATCATACCGCCATCCATTAGATCTCTCTGTCTCTCTTTCTCTGCACCTGTGACTGAAAAACAGACTCGCTCAGTCTTTCTCTGCCTTCCTGCTCATTACAGCCCCCAGGCAGCCACTCCATCACAGAGAAAAGGCAGAGATAAGCTACAAGAGTACACCTGTGCCTGGTATGAATGCCAAATCTAGAGTCAGTGACAGCCAATTCCAGGCCAAATAATGGAATCAGCGAACCTCAGCTTCAGACAAATCAACCTGACAGCTTTATCTCCCGCTCCCGATTTCAAAGCACGTAACAAACCTCGTTATATGATATTATTAAAAAAAAAAGGGGAGGAAAATGTTGACACTAACATAATGCCGCTTGCGAGGGATTAAGTTACCAAAGCTCATTTACAGATGGAACGGGTGGGAGAAAATAAGGAAACATATTTTTATTTCATCAGCAAAGTGCTGCTGAGCCTTACCTGACAAAAGAGAAATAAATGTGCTCTATCAACAACTACACGCAGCATTAATACGCTTTGTGTGGGCGACAAGTTCTCAATTAATAACTGGAGGACAGAAAGAAAGACTGGATTGATCGCGTGGACGGAAATCTATAGAATACCGAACGCACACGTCAAATCAAATCAGCTCTGTGAGCAGAGCAGAGCAGGCAGAAGTGAACTTTCCAGATGGTGGGGGCGCAGCGAGAGCCGACGGGGGGGGAGTCGTAATCATAAAATAGCAATTACAAAAATTGAACAGAGCGTTTACTTATTTGCTTTTACTCATTAAGCGTTAGAGCACCTGAGAGAGAGATCTGTGTGAGACAACCGGAGCCGAGCCCGATCAAAATCACAGTCCTCCTCTCGCTCTTTATTTTGGATTATTGACGACTGAGCTGGGAGCCCGCCGGCAAAGGCGGCGACCGTGAACTGCAGGGCCCCCGGCCCGCGTCCGGCCCCATCACCCTCTCACCTTGTTTCCTGGCATCTCTCGGCTCAAGACAGAAAAAGCACCACATAAAGAGCAACGTGGTCAGACGCGAAATCTGATTTAAAGTCCGCAGCGAGAGCTTCGTCCGGCTAAGTCGAAAAGCAGCTGAAGACCAGCTGATGTGGGCATGGACTGAACACTAATTATCAAAGGCGTCTTCATGCTAAGCTAAGCTAACTGCAGCCTGACTGCAGCTTCGTGTTTACCAGACAGATAGAGGGTAATGGTATTTGCAAATGGGCGAATATGTGTGTTTTTCGGACTATTCCTCCAAAGCTGAACGTAGCGGGGGGGTTTGTTGGTAAAAGGATCAGCTGATCAGAGAGATCAGAGTTCACCGGTCAGAGTGAGAAAAAGACAGCGGGAGTCAGCTCGTCCTGCCGGAGCTTTATTATCTGTGAGTATTCATGACAGAGAGCAGGAGAGAGATGAGTGTGTGTGTGTTCGTGTGTGTGTGTGTGAGATAACGTTTGTGTCCACTATGTAATTATAGATTTAGTAAACCCGAGGCTTAGTGTGACTCAATCAACCTCTGATTTGTTGGGTGGATGGATACTGATGATAATGAGGTGTGTGTGTGCCTGTCTGTGTGTGTGTGTGTGTGTGTGTGTGCGTAAGTTCTCATACAAATGTGCAGGGGAACTGTACATTTGTATTCCACCTGGTTCCCCAAGATATGTACCGTGTGCGTGTGTGTGTGTGTGTGTGTGTGTGTATGTGTGTGTGTGTGTGTGTGTGTGTGTGTGTGCCACTGCTAGTTCATTAGGAAGCTTTTCGCTGATGAGGGCGATTCATAACAATTTAAAAAAAAAAAAAAAGAAAACAAGCCTGGACGGTCCCATGGTGCATCTATGGTGATAATGTATGGATTTTTTTTTCGCTCAATACACAAAGAGGATTATGGGATTTGTATCTGGTATCTATAGTAACACAGATTTCTTTACAAATTGTGAAACGCTGAACAGATAGCTTTGTTCGTTTCTACACAAGATGTCCACAGCCTGCCTCTAATTTGCTCGAAGCTTCTTAATTTAGTTACTTCAACATCTGTGTTTGTTTAAGGCACAAAAGAAATAGTGCTGAAGCCGTGGCGAGCACCTGAGCTGCTGTGTGTGCGTCTGTTCAGGTGCGCATGAATCTCTGCTAATAGCTCCGCTGTGAGTCTGTAAGGTCGAAAAACCACAGTGTAAATCGTTGACATTAAATCCATTTTATGTTGCAGGCTGACCCGGAAAAACAAAATTATGGCCACACTTGCTCTCCCGCTAATTGGAATAAGACTGGAGATGCATTTATTTACTGAATGTAAAATAGTACCCTACAGCTTCGAGCTGCAATCAAGGTCTCCGCTTCCCCTTTCATTAAACTAATCAATGATGTGCAAATCCTCCGTTATCGGGCATACAATGCGTACAGGCAATAACAACAAATACAACAAGCCACCCGGACAAACAAATCTGGCAAATAAGTCATTAGAAAATGTGATTAAGCTTAAGATGGAAAGATGAAAACACAGAACTCTCATTTCAAGCTCACTCATGCAGATCGAAAACTTTTATGTGACTTCATAAGCTGTAATGAACTTTAATGCACATAATAGTGTTTAAAATGACACCAGAGCTCAAATATATTGGACTCTGAGCACAAGAGACAGCAGAAAACCCCGTTTGTGTCCATTTGGATTCACACTGAATGGAAATTAAAGACAAATAGGGCTTGAAAACATGACCAAAAGTCTTTTAAAGCATGGGGACAGTTCACAATTTAAATCCATTTTCTTCCTGCAAAATTCAGTAAAACTACACTGTGACTGTAACCTGATGTTTTTTAACGGCTTCATTAGCAGACCTGCACCACCTGCAAGGCTGTCATAAGACTTAACAAAACATGTCGAGCAGAGCGCCCGTATCCACTTCAATAATCAGCTGCAGCACTGATACAGCGGTGTCTGCAAACGTCAACACACCAGCCCAGCGTCTGCACACCGCTGGCTAGCTAGCCTTAGCTTGCTGGCTACATGACAGGGACAGACTGGACGTAGTAAAACCAGCACACAACTCCGCCTGCTCCTCTCAACGCAGCCAGCTAGCCACGCCTGAAGCCATGTAGTCATTGGATATGTGACTCTTAACAGCACTTGAAAATGGTGGTGAAAAAGTACCTTATGACATCATTACTCACCGAGGCCGGGCGGGCTCTCAGGGCACGGCGGCAGCGGTTTGGGGGACGGTGTCTGATTGGTCTCGGGCTGGGCGCTTGGCACCAGCTGCTCGCCTGTGGACAGGTAGCTGGCTAACGTGGCGTTGGGCCTGGAGAGGTTGTAATAGTAAAAATGATGTCCGTTCCCTGCCGCTGCGCTGATGTTATTCCTGGATCCGTTGCGGCCGTTGTTGAATCGGCTGAAGAGGTCGAAGCGCTGCGAGTAGACGTCGAAGTACAGGATCATCATGATGAGGAAGTGGAGCAGGCAGAGCAGCAGGACGCCTTTACAGATGCGCTCCAGAGTCCGGCCCAACATCAGCCGGGTCATGGCCGAGGAAGATGACCGTCCGGCGACGGCCAGCCACGACAACGCTGGCGCGGCTACAGGCATGCACTCACCCCAGCAGCCATGTTGGGAATATCAGCCGCTATTAGATCTCAGGATAAGGACATGTGGTTATCTGACACCCGACTATCTGACTTCTGCAGGGGTCATGGGCTCATTAATGAGGATCGGCAGTCAGCTGCACCTAAAGACTGAGTTGCCAGCTTGTTTGTGGTGCGTCCACAGATTCCCTGCATGACAAAAACACTAAAATGTCTTAATCAGCCTCAGTCCCTGAACCCTGATCTAATGTACTGCACCGTAGATAAAAGAAATGAGTACTGATGTACTGTTCAGTGTAATCTAAGACATAAGGCCCCAGTTTCAGATTAGACCAGGCATGTGATCATGTGTTGAGTTTTCTATCCCTGTCAAGTCTCTGCTGCAGCCATGTGGTATCCCAGTGTCAGAAGCCAGTCCTACCAGTCCAGGGACTATCACTTAAAACTTTAATGGGTGATCCCAGTGATGGCACGTAACTGGAAACTGCTAACATTCATCAGTGTAGTGTCGATGGTCAGCTGAGGCTTCAGTCGGGCTCTTCTTATGGCATCAGGTCTGTTGTTTGGTGATCGATCAAATATCGTCCCCTTTAACCAGGAAATTCTCGAGCACCTGAAGGAAAATGAGAGACAAAAGCGATTTAATCCCATTAATTTATCCAATGTGTAACTAAAACGATGGCTGTGTGCTGTTAAGCCGTGTTAACGTTCTGACCGCTTACTTAAACCAATGCCGGTGGAGCGCCATTAATCATAACTGTGCACTTGTGTTCAATGCAGTGACTTACTGCATTACTTGCTGTATAAAATCAAACCAAACATCATTGATCTTCCTCTGGCAGTTTAAGAGTATTCAGTGACCTTGCGCCTATTTGATATGCCTGCTTGAAGAGCGCTGGAATAAATGCAGAAGCTCGCTCTCGGTAGAAAAAGATGCACACGTGAGAGTAATGACAGAATCAACAACGAAAAGCATCTACAGACGCGGATGAACAGAAAGCGTCGGCTGGGGCCGTTCGGCCAAATTGACATGCCAAGGCAATTTTCCAGTCAAGTGGTTTAAAAAGCATTTATGATGGAATGAGGAGGCAAGCGGGAATACACAAAGCAGTGAATATAGGAGCATAGGAGGGACGGGGTGGGTGGGGTGGGGGGGGGCACTTAAAACTCTGCCACAGGCCACGCTTACTGTAGGTTTGTGGTTCTTCCAATCAACGTGTGAAAAAACGAAGACAAGGCCGACGCAAGACTTCCTGACGCTGAAATACTAATGCTGGTAATTGGAGAAGGATGGAGATGTAATGTATAGTGGCAGCTCAGATATCAGACAGCTCAAAATATTTAGCTTTTCTGGAAACGGGCTGCTCCATCAGAGGACGAGACACAAGCTTTTACCGTCTTTAATTAGCGACCGCTTACTGTCAGGCCTTTAATGTTTCAGTAATGTTCAGCAGGGTTTGGGATCAAATCTCAGCTCTTTTTGGGGACCAACAGAAATTTGTCTGCAGCATTTTATGCTGTCAGCTAAAAAAGCTGGCACTAAATGTGTGATTCATGGCTCCCCAGTGTTTATTCGTAGATCAGAAAGCTTGTGATTTAAATAAAAATCTGAAATCTAACTTTGAGACCCCAGAAAAAGTGAGGCGCACACCAGCGTGGCCGTCAATCCAAGTCCATCGAAACATCTGGGGTTGCTCCAGTTTCCACGGATTTCTTTAAGAACAACTGGAAATTAAAGGATGAATCTATTAAAGTCAGACAGTGTTGGGGTCTGCTGTAATGATTAAGTGTCTCTCAACTCCGGTCCTCGGGCCCCCCTCGGCCCTCGGGCCTGAAAATGAGTCTGGAAAATGAGGTTTAAAGGTCACAGAATTTGGAGATGAAGCTTTTTTGTTTCTCCTCAAGATGAAAAATTCCAAAAGTTGGATGTTACTGAATGTTTTGCATCTATAATGATTTATATTTGTAGATTTCTGTATCCTCACGGTGTAAATGTGCTATTTTGTATGATGACCATGATGTTTTTGGCCGATAAAGATCTACAGGTCACATGACTGATCAATCACTCTTACATAAAGAAACCAGAAATGGCTTTACACAATCAAACCAGTTCATGGTCCTTTGGTATCTGAATTTGTTTTGGAAAATGCTGAATTTTGGTACAGATTGTGGCACGGTGGTGCAGCAGGTAGTGCGCATGGCTCACAGCAAGACGGTCGCCGGTTCGATCCCCGGGTCGGGCGGGGGCCTTTCTGTGTGAAGTTTGCATGTTCTTCCCGTGCATGCATGGGTTCTCTCCAGGCACCCCGGCTTCCTCCCACAGACCAAAAACATGCTCATTAGGTTAATTGGTGACTCTAAATTGTCCTTAGGTGTGAGTGTGAGCGTGAATGATTGTGTGTCTATATATATTGCCCTGCAATCGACTGGCGACCGGTCCAGGGTGTACCCTGCCTCGCGCCCGTTGACAGCTGGGATAGCTCAAGCCCCCCCCAAAACCCTGAAAGGGATGGTCGGGCATAGACAATGGATGGATGGATGGTACAGATTGCATCATCTGTAACTCTTCACCTGTCCAATAAGCTCCAAACACACCACAGGAAATTGCAGCATAAACACAGCCGTGTGCCGGAGCGGTCAGGTGAGTCTCCGTGTTGCTTGTTCAGGCAGGTGGAGGCAAAACGCAGCAGACTGAAACACTCTGCGTGAGAGAGCTGCAGCCTGTCCACAAAGTTGGCCGCCTCTTGCTGCGTTCTGACTTTTGTCTGTGGGCAGCAAAGTCAAGGCTGCCAAGTCTGAGCCTCAAGGGGTGTGTGTGTGAGTGTGTGTTGTGCTGTGTGTGTTTCTGACTGTGTGTGTGCATCTCGCTGGTTAATGAGATGGATTTCTGCTGACCGAAGGACCCGGACGCCGTGCGCCGGTCGCACCATAATGCTTGTGCGGCTCAGGATTTATTTCTCGGCCGTGCTGCTCCTCAGCGGCTGCACAGGCTGGCGTGAAATGTATCAGTGGTGAATTTTTCAGCATGCGGGGAGGCAGTCAGACAGATAATCAGTAAGACAGACACAAGAGTCCTGCCCCATTTTCTGCTTCAACTACAGAGCTCAGGGGCAAGCCGGTTGGCCTCTGTGACCAACAGGTGTCGAACCATGTGACGGCAAATCGGCAGCAGAATCAACAGAAGAAATGCATCCGCGGACGGGATTGAGGAGCTACTTTGCTCCGGATGACCGGCCGCGCCCGACCTATTAGAGATCAATGTAGATACAACACACGCCGGTGCTTTTCCCCTCATGTGGGGGATGAAAGCAAAGCCCACGAGGGCCAAATCCATCTGCACCTCGGCCACTTTATTTGCTGACATTTCGCTCAACTGACTTTTCTCAAGACAACAAGCGCTATCTTGGGATTTCGTTTATTTATTTATTTATTTTTGTCCTGAAAAAGGTCAGCGGACCGAAACAAAAGACTATAAAGCGGTGCAGAGGAAAGCTCTGCCTCTCACTTCGCTCCCTCGCTCCCGTCTCCCTTTATTTCGCTGGCGGTGCAGAGTGTTCGCTTTTAACTTAATATGTAAATGTCACCTGGAGGGAAGCAATGAAATCAGGAATGAGCTGTTGAAGCTTGTACGTTGTGGTGAGATGGGGAGAAAGATCAAGGGGACAGAGGAGGGAAGATGGCCACAGCGACAGAGAAACAGTTTATTCAAGGAGCCCTGTAACTCCCTGTGTAGCAGCAGCAATAAATTTCACAAGGGCCCCGATCGCATCACGTCTGCCAAGGAACCCGCAGAGAAATGAAGGGATGTGAGGCGGGATACAAGCGTCCATTTCCATGAACTTCTTCAAGGCTGTTTCTGAAGCAGGAGTCCAGATGAGGATGAGGACTAAAACCAATCAAGGACACCACACTGAACGTCACGCCTCTGTTTGATCAGACCTGAACCTCATTTATGCCTCAATGTGGAAGTATCTTTGTAAGTATTTCAGTGTTTCCAGCACAGAGAGTGGCGAGCTCACTCTACGTAAAGAGATGGTAAAGATAGGTAACACTGGCACCTCACAGCTAGAAGGCCCGGTTCAATTCCCGCCTGGGGTGCTGTGGGCGCTGGGGGGGCCTACTGCCCTTTGTCTCGAGGAAAGGGGCCTTTCTGTGTGGTTTACATGTTCTCCCCATGTTGACCTGGGGTATCCTCCACAAAAAACCCCACTAAAAATGCAAGAAGATCACCACCGAATGGTCCCCGGGCACCGCTGTCGGCTGGCAGCCCACTGCTCCTGGTCTGATGGGTCAAACCTGGAGGAATAATTTCACCAAAAAAGCATGACAGGTGCAATTTGTGTGTGTTGTTGTGTTCACCGATGCATGGCATGTTGTGTGGCGATTAATAAAGTATATATTTTATCTTAAAGATGGAGGAAGTGCAGCCTCCGTCACAGAGGGTAACAACCTCGCCACCTCATTGCTCAGTGGGTTGTGGATTAATTATAATACAGCAGGGGAGGAATTGTGAAAAATGATGCAGTCAAAGTGAGCTCGAGGGATCAAGAGGTGTGGGTGACAGCTCACCAAAGCAAGCAACACCTTTTAAAATGCCAGTTATTCCCGAGCTTTAAAATAAATTCATTTAAATTGAATTTCGATGATGCACCTGAAAACCATTGTGAGAAGAACAGTTTGACATTTTGAGGAAACCAATCACTCGCTTTCTTGCGGAGAGTTAGACAAGAATACTGATACTTTCACGTCTGTGTGGAGAATATGAAGCGCAGGCCAGCAGACAGTTAGCATAGCTTAGCATACAGACGAGATGACAACAGGCATATCTCCAGTTTGGAGAAGAAGCAGGATTACTGGAGTAGTGAGCGAAGCAATAAATATAAATGATAATATAATATGGCAGTAATAGCAGAAGAAGAAGGAGAGGAAGAAGCTGCTGCCAAGAAGGTGAAAATTTTTGTGCAAGTTTGTGCAAAATAAGGGAAAAAATTACCCTTATTTTCAAATCACAACGTTGACAGGTTTGCTACGACAGCAATCACACAGCAATCTGACAAATAGGGTTTATTGTTATTATTATTATTATTAATGTCATCACATAGCAGTGACAGAAAATAGACTGAATAAAATATAGAAACTTTAATTAACTTGTTTTTTATATTTATTTGGGGCATTATTTTTCATATTAATCGAGTGATAAAAACACATCTTTCGAATAATTTCTCAAAGATTAAGATTAATCGACTCTTCGTTAGGGGGTTTTGAACAGGAACTGCACTACTATAAATCAATTATGAGTCATTTCTGGACTAAAAACATCAAACCGGTTGCTGGTTGCAGCTTCTAAAAACTGAGGATTTTGTGCTTTTATCTGTTTGGTATCATTGCACTTTGAATATCTTTGAAATTTTGGACTGAATCAGACATTTGAATGCATCACTGCAGACTCTGTTGAAGCGGCTCAGGCACTTGATGATGTTGATACCGCTAACGAGGGATACAAGCAATTAAAGCGCCGAGCTTTTGTGTACCTGAATACTGAGACACACTGACATCTGCTGAGAGGAAATCTACGTTTTAGACTTATGATGGCATTGGTTAAACTTTAAACTGACTTCACTCTCACGATCTTATGCACCTAATCTTTCTGACAGGTTTTCAGCGCTGAAAAGAAAATACTGCTGACTTTAAGTTGGACGTAATAACCCCCGATTCCAATGCTCTGCAAACTTCCAAGGCAAGTTTTCACATAAGAGCGGGGTACAAAATAACAGAGCAGAGCACCACTTCAACCAGAATTTAAGATGTTGACTCGCCCAAACTAAAGCTTTTAATAGAATATTAAAACGCGCGGGATCGACTGACCTCAGAAAGGCAAGAAAAGGACGGAGAGGGAAAACCATGAAACTGAACAGACCGCCATTTCTATTTCATTTTGCGAAGGTAGAGTAAATCTACTCTAACTACAAGCCAAATGAGCTCCTACTTTAAATATGAACACTTTAAAACACTGCATGTACACAAACACACGTACATTCAGTGCTGCATTTATCACAGCGTGTCTAAACCCTCACGCAAAGACACCAACACGCAGCCAGAGGGCAAGAAGATGCATCTGCAAGCGCTGGTGTCCTGTTTGGTGCCGACACTTTCGTGCACTTTGGATTCATATCTTCTAATGCGCTGTCAATAAAAACTCTTCACACCTGTTCTGGGTTTGCTGCCATCAGCTGCAACAGGAGGGATTGTACATTTCTCAAGACGCTCTCTATGCACTGCACTGTTTCTGTCAGCAGAAATTAAAACAGCGTGATGAAGAAGCAGCGGGGCGTCGAGGGAACAGGACGGCACACGACATGTGACGCAAACTGTCGTGCCTGCTTGCCATTCGGTAGGCTGTTGTTGTTTTTTGTGGTTAGAAAAATCGAGTATGGATAATTATGGAGATCTCTTCCAGCCAGAAGCCACAGAAGTGAGCTTTGAAATGTAGATCAGTGGCTTCCAAACTTCGTGTTTGGGAAAAATGTGTGAAAATCTCATAAGAAAATGTAAAATCTTCTTTTTTTTTTTTTGCAAGATGAAACTTATTAAAAATGCACAATTAAAATCACCAAAGTATTTTTCCTGATAACATTAACTGCTTGTCTCTCAGCTCTCATTAGAGACAAATCCTGATTTTAGAATAAAAAAAAACGCTCTGCTGAATGTTAAATTCTGTTTGTTTGTCTATTTATTTATTGGCTGATGCATCCTTTAAGGTGCAGCTCTGAAATTTACATTTTAATAACACTGCGGGGTTTAGTTGTAGCGCTGTGGTTTCTGGCTTCGCTGCAGAGTTGCTCACGGATACGATTACAGATGTGACTCTCACAGAACCGAATAATAGCTTTCACTATAGGAATTCCTGACCTAAGTGGAATTTTATGTGATTTAGCTGCGGAGGATACACAAGAATATGGATCTAAGATTGGCTGGAAGGATATAAGACACGTGCATGATTGAAATCAAGGCATTCGGTTGGTCAGGGTCAGCTGAACATTCGCAGGCTTTAAAGGAACTCTTTAAGATACTGTGCAACATTTCTGCTTTTGACACATAAATGTAATGGATGCTTCACTCTCACACTTAACACACACATGCATATCAAAAAGTACATTCGGATGAAGTGCCAACTAAAGCTCGCAGAACGTCTGCAACATCTGTATCTTAAAATTTTAATTGGGCGCCAGACGGGTGGCCAGACTGGTAATTTGTGAGGGTACATAATTCATCGCGTCTAGGTCGAGCATATGCTGGAGGGAGAGATGGTCTGTGACTGAACTAAGGGCTTTTAATGTGAAGAGACAACCCCGAACACACACACACACACACACACACACACACACACACACAAAAAAAACCTATTACATTGAGACTTCTGCTGCACATCAGTGATTTTTAGCCTGAAAACAACTGTTGCATCCTGTTTGGTGGAGCTTTGGGTGAGAGATCACACACGTTTACAGCAACAAATGACAATCATCCCCGTGTGCTGTGATGTGGTTTTGTTTAAAGTTTACAGCATTAGGTGCCGAGCCGCTCTGGAGCCTTTTTATCCTCCGCTGGCTAGGGATGCAACAATCCACTTTTTTCACCTCCGATACCAAAACCGATATCTGAGGTTTAGTAATCGGCCAATACCGATCCGATACCGATACAGAAAAACAATGCCGAATTACCTAAGAAATTGTATGTCTCATTGTGTGGAAAAGTCTGGGATCATTCTTTTGTGCATCAGACTTGACTGTGTCTGTAACCCCCGCCCCTCCCCCTCCTGCTCAGTGCATACACACAGAAGCCACCACACATCAAATAGTTGACCAGTCACGTGCGGCTTGAACAGAAAAAAGGTTGAGAAAAAAAACAACAGAAAAACTGGCTCCCAGGTAGGAGCCGGCTCCGATCATTCACTTCAAAGAGCTGGCTCAAAGAGCAGTTTCGTCTGTGATCGACACATCACTAATTCGTCTACCTGTTCCACTGTTAGAAAAAGCGAGACTTGGTGGGCTCCCCTCACAGTCCCTATAGCATAGCGTTAGACTAAATAGATCGGCCCCTATGTACTGGGCCAAATGTTACCGATACCTGATCTTGAATTTTCTTCAATATTGGGACCGATACCAATATCGGATCAGTGCATCCGTACCGCTGGTCAGCTACAGTGGAACGTCTGTGGGCAGAGTTCAGGTCCAGCTGCAGATACATGCAGGGCCAGAGGGTAAAAAACGAGCCTGAGGAACTTCAACCCCTCACGGTAACCTTTTCTTCTCCACCTCCCAAGCTGGGTCGAGTCAGTCGACAGCAGAGATCAGATTCAGGACTTTTGCAGCATCGACGAAGTGCAAATGAAAAGGCTTCCATACTCTTCCCTCCACTCATACTGTCCGCTCTACTCACCTCAAACCAAGCAACCGATTCATCAGGTATCAAAAATGCAGCTATGCTACACATTCATCCCACATTCTCCTTAAAGGAATTACAACAAGATATCTTAGTTATTTCTCCAGAAATGTGAACCACGGTGCAACATGCATATTGCTAAAGTCTGGAAAAGCAGTCACAGCTGAAATGCTCTGAGGCAAGAACAATCATGTGCTCAGCTTATCAAGGAGAAAACACCAAAACTCAACAAATCCCAAAAGCTCTGCGACATGTGAAAAGATGGCTGTCATACAGCAGATTAATGGAATAAACATAAACGCACTGAGCTGTATGTGACAGGTGTCCTACGAGCCGCTGTCCATATGACAGACTGGGGCTGCAGCGAACAATTATTTTCATTATCGATGAAGATTTTTAGGATTTTCTTGCTTAATTGAGAAGTCTGTAAATAAAGTGTTAAAATAGCAAAAAATAAATAAATAAATAAAACCCATTTTATATGTGGTAAGCTATCATAGAGGACAAAGAGAATTAGAGAGAAAGTTTTCTAAAAAAAACCCCAAAAACCTAAAAACATAAAAATTAACTTAAATTAACTTGTGGTTGATCAATTGTCCGTCCAATAATGATTTCAACCACAGCAAACATGAAATTCACTCGATTATGCAGCAGAGACACATCAGGTGACTTAAAAAGAAACGCATCAGTACCTCTGATGGCGACGTCAGTCAGGTTAAAGTTTCATTTCCTTTAATATCAGAGCACTGCAGTGAAGATGTCTGCATGTTCAACATGAAAAACACCTCTCGCGTTCACACACATTCCACCTCTGCTTCTTTTCCTACCTGCTCTCACAGCTGTTCTCACCCCTCTAATCGCTCCAGGCTTCCCTCCTACAGCACCAGGTGAGTCTCACCAGGTAACACACCGTCCAACACGAGACGTTTTCGACACTACCTTCACACAGAACTTCTGAAATGAAGTTTTAGTTTTGTTTCAGGTATGGAAGAGCTCCACCAGAGATGTTAGGAGGTCAGTGCCGGCAGGGCGGAGACGCAATGTGTGGCGTTATCGTAGCTCACCCTGATGAGGCACGTGGAGGGGATCAAAGAGGGATGAAAGGAGGGAGAGCGGAGCATCAGGATGAGTGAAAGCTGTGAACGGACAGTGAAAGCATCTGCACTGATGGTGGGCCGTTTGAATGTAAAAGTAATAAAGCTGTATTGTCTGGAGCCCACTCCTCCACGTCCACATCAGCTAAAGGAGGAAGAACATGAGACTGTACACGGGCCTTAATTTTCCTGTCAGTCGCATCATCATTGATCATTTATAATAAGGTTTAATGCAACAGAGCAGAAGGCAGTCCTTTCCCAGCAGCACTGAGAGATGTTTCACCACCGCACGCACGCACACACGCGCGCGCACACACACACACACACACACCGTGTCTCCCGCTTTGTGTGTTTCTAGCAGATGTTCTCAGCAGAGCCCTCAGGCTACAAGTCTTGTTTTGTTTATTTTATACACTCATCTTTACCAACTCATGTGGAAGACAGCAGATAACAGTCTCAAAGCTTCGACAGCTACTTCGGACCACTTCTATTATCTTTCTTCAGTGGATGAATCCGCATTAATCAATATTTCTATATAAACAGTGGATCAAACGACTACTTGTTTGAGAAAGGTGTCGCTAGTGATGACTCTGCAGTAGCTTTAAGAAAGAGTTTAACATTTTGGGAAATACGTCATTTGCTTTGGTCTGATGAGATTTTAAATGCTTTGGCTCTGATGTCTGTCTCTAGTCGTCACTCTGTAGTCTCATTCAATGTCCCGCCATCTGATTGGTTACACATCACAAGTAACATCAACCCTTATCAACAAAGAGACTGGAGCTGCTCTGGCGAGCGAGCCGAGCTGTGTGTCGAGGGGAAGGCGGCAGATACTGCCAAAGTTGCAGTCAACGTCACGATCTCATGATCCATTTCTGTGATCACAAGCAAGCCCAGTTTCCCAGTTACACCAGTGAAAACGGCCAAAGTCACACAGGGGTTCACTCAAAGGAGGCGAACGCAATGGCTTTTAAATCAGTCGCTCTTCCCTAACCGAGAAAAGCATGGCGCACATCTGTTGTCTATCTTTTCCATTAAACAAAGAAGACAAAACATTAAGTGGTGAGCTTTAGGGGGGCTGGTAGCTTTAGAGGGGCTGGTAGCTTTAGAGGGGCTGGTAGTAGGGGTGGGTGGTAGGGGTTGGTTTCGTCACCAGTGTCACGTCCTGCCATGAGAGGGATTCTTCAGTACCATTGTGATATATTAAAAATAATGTGCTTTACTGTGGCTGCGATAACATGCAGGTAGAGGACTACGCACATCCTCATAGAACTGGAGTTACATTCAGTAACTGCTATTTTCCTCACTATAATGCAGAGTCTGGTGAGACGAAGATGTGGAAGGTAACATTATGAGCAACGCAGGCTAATTTCTCTGTTGTGGGCTGCAAGAAGCAAGACAAAAGTCTTTATCTACTCCCACCATCCGAGGAAGAGAAAACCTAGTGGAATAACTTGATGGAAATGTCCCCGCAACGACAGCTGGGGAACTTTTGTGCAACTTTTGTAATTACCTTACTTCTTATTTATTGGTCTGAGGGCAAATACAAAGCAGGATTCACTTTCAAACTGAAGCTGAAGGATGGATGGATGGATATCCACTTCAATCTTAGAAACAGTAAGTTTATGTTGCTTTACGGTTTATTCTGCTGGTTTATTCTTGCTGAATTTGGCGTTAGCACATTCCGCGGCTAGCAGCATCTGTTGTAGACCCACACGCTGGAGCAATGTGTGAACATTAAGCCTCGTTTGAAGACAATTCTGCTTTTTGTGTAGTCTTGCATAGCCAGAGCTAACTTTACGTCCAAGCTGCTGTTTCAGTGAAAATGCACAACCACTTTACACAAGCTGTCCAGCACTGAACAGCAGACAGACACAGTTAGCAACTAAGTGGTGCGATAACTAGCGATTAGCACAGTGCAGCTTCAGCTAAAGAGCCAAATATTTCCCTCAGGAGCTGGTGGGGACCAAAAACAGAGTTATCAGCAGATCAGTTTGCAACACTGAAAAGGTGATAATGCCCCCAGGTGGCAGAAAAAAAATAGCCATTGCAGGCTTAAACAATGTGAACGTATTATTTCTTCGTATTTTGACTGTAAAAGTAGCTGAAATGAAAAAGAGAAAGATATCTTCTGAAAAATAACTGGGTGTGAAAGCAAAATCTTTAGGTGGATGAAGATCACAGCCAGAGCTCTCTCTCTCCCTCTGTCTTTTCCCTCCTTCCCTCTCTCTCTGTCTCTTGAGCCCGGGGCGTCTTGCTTTTTAACCTACAACCCAGCCCTCCCGGTCTTATCAAAAATGCATTAGCCATGCTGCACTTGATAGTATGGAGCCTCAGAGCTCTCTCATGGCTCCAGCACATCTTGCTGTAGGCAAGTTCATCTCCCACAAACCAACGGGTGCACAGTGGGACGAGCAGAAGTTATCTTTGGCTTGGCACCACCAGCTGCAACAGTATGTGTCTCGTGTATTAGGAAAAAGCAGAAAAATCTACATTCGCTGCACTGAAAAAGAGGCCACGTAAAAAACAGCATGTCTCATAAAATTTGAATTTTTGGACTTTTTTGTCTCTATCTAAATTTTTTACATTTAGTCAGAGGTATAGCAGGCCGTCGTAAGTCTGCAAAACAATCATTTTTCAACACTCAAAATCAATTTTCAAAGAAAACCACAGTCTAGCCGGGCCTGCGCTGAAGATTATATCCCCCAGCTGAAAGCACAAACGAATGAGTGATATCATAAAAATGAAGAGAGAGACGGGGGAGGGAGAGACAGGATGGAAACACAGAGGCAGAGCGCACTACGCACTGTCATTATGAAGGATCTGGGTCACGTCACTAAGAAGCAGGGCATGATGCTAACAATACTGTGCAGGAGTTACGAAAATGACCTACTGTCATATTGTAGCATGGTCCGTGTTTCAGCCCGGACCCACAATAAATGATACCATCTAATTTTCAGATCAAAGCTGATAAACTATTCAAACATACCAGAGACGTAAATATAATCTCGCTCACACGTTCTCTCTGCCTTCAAAATAAAGCTGCAACAATTGCATGATCAGTTAATCTGTTAGAAGATCAACAGAAAATAACCACAAACTACTCCGATAACTCATTCATCTTTTTTTTTTTTTTTTTAAGTAAAAATGTTTTCTTAAATATGAATATTTGGTGTTTTTCTTTCACTTCCAGATATAGATGGAATATTTGGGGGTTTTGGATTAAAACCTTGCCTTTCTGATGGGCTTTTGACCATTTTTGGACATTTCACGGACCAAATGCTGAATCGGTTAAGAAAGAAAACGATCAATTTCGGTTTCAGGTTGTGTGAATTTGTGTGAAAACACCAATGTGTTCTCATTTGCTTTTGCAGGGAGCTGACAGTGACACGTGTCCAATCTATCCGCTATTTTTGAGCAAGTTATTGTGTCAAAATCAATCATCATCAAATCATCATCAGTGAAACATGCTGCAGCCGTGTTTTATGCAACACACGCCCATGAAAGCCCACTACAGTATCACCTGTATCAGAGGACCTCTATCACACACCACCCAGTCTTTAGCGATTCTTTGGGTTTTTTGTTTTTCCTTCAGTCTTGCTGAACACGTGATGGCGCGTCACCAATGAATCAGCCACTCAGCTCCCCTCCACCACAGCACTGACCTTTCGGTGTTCATTAATGGGCTGGATGCAGCGGTTTGCCGGGCTCATCCCTCATCCTTACTGAAGAAATGTCAGCGGCACTGTGAGTGACGAAACCGACTGGTTCCATGGCTGCTCGATGGATTACGTGTGGAATTTAAACATCAATAAATCATATTAATCTCATAACATTAGTATAATTAGTCAGCGCACAGGGCCAGATTTCAGTGGATTTATCCAGACAGATTTTGAGAGCTATCAGTATGAACTGATGAATCCAACCCATCTGCATCATTTTTAATCGATGAGGAAGTCGCGGTCACTTAATATAATCATTTCAAATGAAGAAATATGGCCATTTCGATTAAAAACAAAGCTGTATGGAGGCTTAAATTTCATCCATGCATGCTGTCATTTTTTTTTTTTTTTTGTCATTTTCTCTGTCAATATTTTCTTGGTTTTAGCGCAGAAAAGTAATTTCCCTCTTCTTAAACCAGCCACAGTTTGTGTGCTGTAGAATAGCCGCTAGCTGCTAGCTTCACTCTACATTTTACATTTTATTTTATATCTGCTTTGTGGCACAAAGGGGGGAGAGGTTGCAGTTATTGTGACAGCTGAATAACTGAAAGTAAAAAAAAAAAAACACTCACTACACATTTGATGCCACATAGGAAACCTCAGGGAGCCTGCAGCAGAAACTTGTCCCACGATAACCTTTGATTTTTCCCACAGGATGGATCTGATAACTCAAGGCCAAAGTGTAGATTACATGATCGATACCCAGTATCTGTGCCAGAGGTGCACACCAAAATCATGTGTCTGATCTGCCTGAAGGTGAAACTGAGACTGCGTTTGCACTGAGTCGGGTTTATCCTGACAGTGCTTCATGATTTGTGCAGGTGCCACTTTCATGGATGTTTGTTGATGCAAATGCAATATGCAGAGGGCTATATTTACATACAAATATGAAACACAGAGAGAGGAAGGCAGGGAGTGCAGTTTGCCGCTGAAAGAGAAGAGCAAAGAGTAAATAAATAGCGGGAAATAGGAGGAGTTAAGCTCGGAGAAGAGCGGTAAATGAGAGCGGGCCTGACCTCCGACCTCCTCCACTGTCCACTGCTTACCAACACGCAGGGAGGAGAGTCTGTCTGTCTGTCTGTCTGTCTGTCTGTCTGTCTGTCTGTCGAACTGCTGGTTGTCTGTTTCACCAGCTGCAATAAGAACTGTTGCTGGCAAATTCAATCATCCTAATTAGCATCTGATTTCTAAGCTGTCTCTCGGCTGATTGTGACAGTTCTGATTATGAATTTTTAAACCTTGAAGATTGAATATTTGTAAAACTTTCCCAAACGCAGCATGTGCCTGACATCCTGTCAGTCGAGTAGAGTCCACAGACCCAGTTTGCATCTTGTGTTCCTGTTGGGTGATTAAAAGCCTGCAGATATCCGGCATTTTGAGATCGTCGCCATCGGCCGACACCTGCCCTCATGAGGCCAATTAAACAAAAAGTGTCTGCAGACACGTCAGAGACGATGCACATTTATTACTTTCAAATATTTTTCTGTTTTCCGTGAATAATACATTAGTGTTAAATAAATGTTCACTCGGACTAAAAACAAAGAGATGCTGCTGGCTGCGACTGCATGCATTTATTATTTTTGTATCTATTAAGTTCACAAATTTCCATTCCCTCTCAGAAACCAGGAGGTGCTGCTGTCTGCTGATGAACGCTGCTGTTAAGTGCACTAAAACTTTTTTTAAAAAGTTTTTTTGATTACCTGTGGGCATTTATTTCATGTAAAATAAGCACACTGCAGACAGTGCAGATCGACTTAAGCAGAAACAATGCAGACAGTAATAGTGTTAAATAAATTACTATAAGTTCAGCAGGTGAGTCTCATTTTTTGTTATTATTCTTATTAAACTGTGGGATTTTATCAGATGCAATGAAACAAGAACATGATATCGACATTACGCATCGGCCATCCGCAGCCCTGCTCTCTAAATATCACATGAGTCGAAAATTACTAATGAGGGCACTAGAGGAAAAGTCAGAGAATCACCAAAGTCAGCGACTTTTTATCCCCAGAGAATAAATCCCACTGGGTGCTCAGTCTGGATCAAAGACAGTGCCATCCCTGGAGGCACCGGCGCTGCTAGCATGGCTAAAATGTTATTACATTAACAGGTGGACACATTATATCTCTCTTAGCCTGACCTTCCTAAGCTTCCCTCTCTATTTACTACGTATTTAATTTCCTACAATGGAACAAAAGCGAAGGAGTGTCCACGGGATGTCCACCGCCACCGCTTCGTGAAATTACAGTAATGTGACACTACACCTGTCAGTGAAAATGACGATGATTCACAAGGATGTGAGACCTTAATTTGCTGCTCACCAAACTGTTTCTTATGTGAGGAACAGCGGACAATGGATCGGTCTGTGCTGCTATCTGATTATTGTGACAAATTATACCTGGTGAAGCCTGTGGACTTTTACCGCAGCTACAAAGACGCGAAGCTAAAACCAGAGCTGAGCAGATAAGAAAAGAGAGTTTTTGAAAGCAGAGCTAATCAGAACAAAACTCCAGTGCTCTCTGTGCTCGACCCGTCCCTGCTCAGCTCTGCCTGTGCAGATATTAAACTGCCTCTCAGCTGTCTCTGATCTGAAGGAGGTTGGACTGTTTAAAAGTGTGATATCGCATCGCCTCCCTGCTCCTCTCTCATCGAAGAACGAGTGCCCGGCTTTGTTTTAAGGGACCCGCTCCCTCTCACGTTTTCCGCAAATTTGTTTAAGCCAGACAAAACTGACAAGAAGCAGATGAAATCAATGAGACGTTGCAGCACAGAGAGGTATTTGATGGCTCTCCCGACAGCATTATCACGTTAAGTCAGATGCTGAAAGCCATTCGAGGAATTCTCCTCCAGTCACGTCTGCTGTTTCTCAGCATGCAGTCTGCCTTCGCCTTATGCAAATACAACAAAGTCCCGTCTGTAGCTCCACAGATCCGCAGACGACAGCGGGAACATCATCATCTCTCTCTCTCTCCGTCTCCGTCCTCTCTCTCTCTCTCTACGTCTCCCTCCCTCTTTCTCTCGCTCTCTGATCCAGCTGCTCATTTGGCAACGGAGCAAAGAAATAAATGAAGTGCTTCGGCGGAAGGAAGGCTTCACTGGGAGAAGGATTGTGGGTAGAGGGAGTGAGATGAGGATTTGGTGAGGGGTTTTAAAGACAGTTTATTTAAATGAGGGTCTTTTTTGGTGAGGGGGGCTTAACACATCAGTGGGACATTAGGCTTAACGGCACTACTGTCCAATTATGCTTTCAACATCTGTCGGGTTAATCAACCTGTGTCCTTCGATGTTATTTCTTTCTTTTTTTTGCTACTCTATTAAGCGAATAGCTGGAGTGTGTGAGAGAGAAAGTAATGTACAATGAAAAAGTGATGAAAAAAATCTTGTTACTAACTAGCAGACTAGTCTGTAGTTTGATCTGCACCTGATTGTTTAGGCTTTACTCATTGTTTCTTTGCCTCGGAAGGGGTCGTCATCAGTAACTGTCTGCAATAAGACGACTCCAATACCTTCAAGGAATAGTTCGACACTTTGGGCGTCCTCTCACATGTCTTAAATATGAAGCTACAGCCAGCAGCAGGTTAGCTTATCTTTGCACAAAGAAAGGAAAGTGGCAGCCCGGTCAAAATCCACCCAGCAGCATCTCTGAAACTCTCTAATTGGCAGTTTACTTAATATATACAAAAGGGAAAAGTGCCTTTCTGCCAGAAAACCTTAAAAAGTCAGGTGACGTAGTATAAAGAGTGACAAAGTCCGCACTGTGAGGAGGTCAGAGTGGGTCAAATGTAGGTCTTTGACACAAGAGACTGCTGTTTGTGTTCCCGTGTGAAACCAAAAGTCAATGTTAAACGTTAAAACATGCGTTAAAGAGGCTTTCTGTCAGAAAGACTTTCTGTCAGAAAGGCTTTCTGCCAGACAGCCCCGAAGACAAACTTCTCCCACAACCCCCAAAGTAATGACAACACCCCAGAGGCATTTTCCACTTCATGGCTGATTGGACCTCTAATCAACTCAGGTTGAAGCTATGGTAGGAATCAGTCTATGACATGACAACAGTGCTAACAGAGTAAACTGCCTCGCCCTTCACAGTCCTTCAGTGTTGGATATCTGCTGATACAGAGTCTGATCTGATACTTAAAAATCACTTAAAGGTGACAACAAATCCCAACACAGAATCTGTACTGTCCGGACCAGGAAGTGAGGAGAAGCAGTGAACCTGAGGAAACCGAACTGAAACCTGCTGCTTGCTCTTCACTTTACTACGAAACGTCACTGAGCTTCATCTACAGCTGTACTTTCCTCTGTGCAGGGCTGAACAGAGGCAGAATGACCACAGAGGACCAGATCATAGTCTTTACTCAAAGCTGATCCAAACGCTCACGACAGTGGCAGAACGACTCCAGCCAGCCAGGCCACAGCACACAGGAGGCAGCTTTAGGCTGAAAAACATTTCTGCAGTTATTTCTTCTTGTCATAAAGATATATTAACCCTCAGTCAGAGCTCATGGAACAGCACAGATTTAGGTTTATAAAAAATATCACTGGGACAAGCCTCGACTTAGAAATGCGTACCCCTGAAATGGAAAGACATTTCAGTTCAAAATGAGCTAAAATTAGACGTTTTATGACGTTATGTTTTCGCTAAATGAAAACAGGTTGCACAACACAAGCTGGGTCTTACTTAGAGCTCAACTGCTACTAAATATTTAACTACCAACAAAGCTAATGCTAGCTTACCATTTAGATTGAAGAGCGCACTATGAAATGTGGTCAAACTCTCTGACATTTGATCAAAATGCTGTTCAATAATCATGTAAACTGGGAAATTTGAAATTGCAGTTCACAAAAATAACACATATGCTAACGGTTTTAGCCTAAATGGCTAAATGATCAGTTAGGTTAGCATAACCAGATATTTGACGCTCATGCTCAAGTGCATGAATACAACTATATCTGAAAAACATGTTTCTCCACGTACCCATATCTAAATCATAGAGTCATACTGATATTACAAAGAATTGGCAGTTAAGTTTAACATACTGTTACCCCCAGTTAACAGCACAGACCAACTGATAAACTGTAGCTAAACTGTGGATAAACAATTATCCTAAACAGTGAAGGCTGTAACTGCAGGACATTTATGTAAATCGAGAGATTTGGTTGAATTTTGAGTAGATTATTCCCTCTGAATATTGCATCAAGGATAAGTTTTCCTGATATTTTTTGGGAACGTTGGATATTCTCTGTCTCTACTATGCACTTTTTTTAAGTTTTAGCAATCATACATACTTAATAGGCTTGTTTTTTTGTTTCCTTCTCCCTGATGCTCGGCCATTGCTCTGTTAGCTCTCTTTAATCAGCACGCTTTTCTGACGCCGTTCAGCACAGAGTGGAGGCTCTGTGAATGGAGCTTGTGTTCAGGTCGTCATCGTGTCCTCAACCTGAGAGATATTTCAGCTGATATCTTAAGAAATAAACCAGAAAAATAACACCTTAAAATGAATGAAATGCTAAAATATAGGCCTTCAGGCCATATTTTAAAAAGGTTTTCTACTCCCCTTCCAATCAAGCAAACCCCCCTATGAAGCTTTATTGACCCCTCGTGGGGGTCGGGGTCCCCAGGTTGGCTGAGGTGACTTCTCATGTACTTTACAAATGCTTCTTAGCAATAAACCAAGAATTTAGAAATGACAAATTTAACAATGAATGAACCAATGGTGCAACCCTGACTGAACGTGTGACCCTTGGGTTCGAGGAGTATTACCCACAAAGCCCACCCTGCCACCTATGCTGGTCTGTATCTAAAACAGTTAAAGGATCACCTCGTGTGTGCATCTTTGGGGTACATTCATTTGCAAATCTGCCTGATGCATTTCAATGAGCCTTCACTGGAGCGTGCATGACGGTAAGCTCTGTTTATAAAAGGACACATCATGAATAAGCAGTTATCAGAAAACAGTCACACCTGTTCGCCTGCAGGGAGATCCTACCACACACACACACAATATAAAAAAAAAGTAATTAAATAAATAAATATAATAAGAAACACCACCCAGCCACCTGTAATTACACAGCCTGATGCCACCACCACCTCTCTGCTATCTGATCAGCCTCGAGTCAAGTCAGAGATAACACAGGTTTTCACAGCAGATGGCCAAACGATGCTTCTGCAATATCACCGCACATGAGTGAACTAAACGAGACCAAGATGTGTGCTCCAGTGCTAGTCCACTAACCTGCTTGTTCAGGAGCTTTCAGCTGTGTCGCGTCAATAAAATCCACCCTTTTGTCACTGTCGTGATAAGAAAAGCACAGATGCTCCTTAATATTAAGGATGGCTGCGTAAGTCATGACAGTGTGACAGTGAGCCAGCGTGCAAAACAGCAGGAGCCTGAAACCGAAGCAGCTAAATAGAATTCAGCCGTCATCAGTTTTATAATTCACGCTTTTCCTACTGTGACATGTCAAAACATCTTCAGCGAAAATGAGTACGAGGCGGCTGAGCGGGCACGATCCACGGACGAGGGCTGCGTGATTCAGCCAAAAGCCCCAGAACAAGCGAACAACTGGCCCCTGGCTTGAGATTGTTTTGTCAAGTGGAAAAACTTTCTTCCAGGCTGTATTGATGCACACGAGATGCGCAGAATACACAGAAGAGTACACAAGTGAAGTACCACGCATTCCTTTATTTTCTGCCTCTCTCTCTTGGACTGCTGATTGGACAAAACAAGCACTTTGATAACGCCGCCTTAGATGAACATAATGGCTTTGCTGTAGCCTTCCTCCTGTGGGTATCTGACCCAGCTCTGAAACCACAAATACGAGCACATACATTGTACTCACACTGAAGTACAATTCAACACACTCACTGAAGAAACGCAGCATCAAAGGGAACGTTTAAACTGGATGAAACTCACAGCGCCGAAGGGAGTAACTTCGAGCACAAAGCCAGGTAGCTCCAGTCCACTTGCTACTATATCCTCCATAGCAGTGGCCCTTAAGGGACACAGTGTCATGAACGAGCGAGATGTCAGACTGGATTACGATCAAGGTGCAGAGCTTCTGTGTAAACGCCTGCTTAGGTTAAGCATCATGATGAAGAAGCCCGGTCCACCTCCTCCTCTGCCTCTCTCAATCCCTCAGTGTGAGGCTGCCTGTGCACACTGGTCCTCTTACAGTGTGACCACACCATAAGACAAGAGATGCTGGAGCCCATGCACTCTGCATCCTTTCTGGAAAATTGGGAAAGCAATTTCAGGCAAAAAAAAAAGAAAAAAAAAAGTGGATTTTAAGAGCTTTAAAAGCTCCAGATTGAGCCCAAACGCCCTGGTTGAAGCTTCCCCTCAGCTGACTGTGTGCCGGGATGCTTCATTTACTGTGGGAGAGCAGTGCAGGGAGGCTGAGCGGAGCCTAGTATGGCGGGTGGAAAGATGCTGCTAGTTTGTGGAAATGTGCACGATAACAAAGAGGGGCGGGGGGGGCAGCGCGTGCGATCACAGCCCCGGCATATCCACAGCTTCAGTGGAAGGACAAGGTGGCAGGATGGCAGGGGAAATGTGCGGAGGAAACAAAGGGGAAGCGTGCGACGCTGACGGAAACAATGCGTCCCGGGAAGCGGAGGCTGTGCACCTACCTTGATGCTGTCAAGCGGCCACTTCTATCTGAGCATCTTCTGTCCTGGAGCACCGCTGCTTTCACTCCTCCGAGCGGAGGATTCGCCTCAGGAACTGCCAATGAGCATTTTGTTGCTAAAAGCGTTGCTTGTAAAATAAAAAAGAAAAGAAAACTAAAAGCTCGAGGCTGAGCTCAGCTCGCTCTGCTCGTGGGGATAACTATATTCTTTCCACAGACAGGCTATTATGTGAGCTCCTCCTCAGGAAAACAGCCTCATGTTGTGTAGCATTACGCTAGCCAAACGGCTAACGTAACCCGCAACCATATTCTACCGCAAACCGGCGAGCAGGGAGATGCTATCCCCGCGATTTTCCGTCATCCCGCTGTGTTTTGGTGAGGAGGATAAGAAAGCATTAAAAAGGATGCTCTCAGGCTGAGGCAGCGAGCAGGTCCCTTCGCTCCTGCTGCCTACGGAAGCCCGGATGGTCCAGCAGCGCTTTCTCCTTTTTATTGCGCTCGCCTGATGAGCAGGGGAGGCTGATCACTTCCTAACCTACTTTACTCAGAAACCCACACAGGGAGAAATAGCATGACTTCTGAATAATAATCAGATATTTTGTTTACATTGCACTTAAGAAAACTGTGACACTAAGAAGAAATGATTAAAAATGTCTCCACATTATGATTTTTGTTTCACCTCAGATGCTCTTTATTTTTTTAGCCTTTGATGATCATATTTTACATTTTTGCTCAAACAGTTTGTATGGTTGCTCCATCTTACTCAGTTAATCCACTAATCATTGTGGTATTTGTTTATTTATCACAATAATATTCACAAATGTGGTTTATAGTGCTTCAAAGGGCAAGATTAATACAAATTTGTCCAAATATACAGACCTAAACATCCCACCCCACCTTTTAAGAGTTGTTTAACTTTATTTATTTATTTATTTATTTATTTATTTATTTATTTATTTATTTATTTATTTATTTATTTATTTTACCTTAAAATGACACATTTTAAAGGTCTGCTGTTAAAGTTTGTCCTTGCTCCTTTTGACTAACTGGTCATAAGGTTTAGTAAGACACTTTTTTGTACTTGATTATCATGAACATTGAATTACACATATGTTAGATTAAGTCGGTTGTTTTGCACGGTCTCATTAAAATGGGAATAAGCCATTAGCCATTTGGTGTTGATGTATACCTCCTTCCAACAGCTGGCATCAAAACAACATTCATGAATATGGTATTTGTTTTAAATTGTTCAAATAAACAAACATAACATTTTCATTTTTAATCATTTATATCTAAATGCAGATGGACTTCTTGCAGCATTTTGCCTTTTTTTTTAAGCTCTAATGACCATATATTTAAGGTTTACTATCAGAGCTGCCCTCCTCATACTTAATTAGTCCACAAATTAGTTAAAAAGACACCACTAGTGTGTTTGTTTATTCAACTCTAGATGATATTTATTTTAGATTCAGCTGATTGTTTCTTTAGTATGGTCTCTTTAAGATGGGAAAACATCTGGCTTCACAATAATCACAGTTATGGTCTTCATTGTCAGATATTATGTGATCTTGTGCAGTAAATGGTAAAGTTAATAGAGACTAACAGGAGATATGAGCCTCATTGTTTCCTCTGACTCCTCAGTGAGAGCTCCAGTTTAATCAGCAGGACAGATGTTGTGGTTTTCTGCTCCATCTAGTGGAAGCAAGAAGACACTGCAGGAGGCCAGATGAGCATCAGTGACCGGGGTCACACGCTCACCAGTGTTTACCTAAACCAGAGCATGAGTGTGGATACGAATAAGAAACAAATCCAAACATCTCGATTGGACCATTTTATTTTCTCAAGGACATTTATGAAGCCAGAAGAACGATCTGTGTTTTGTTATTATCATACACAATTTCAAAAACAATGAGTTACTCTCTGATCACCATCACGTCAACATAACGCACACAAGGTACCAACTACAGTCACTGAAAGCCTGGGGTTTGGTGCTGAGCCTGGTTTACCAAAGGAATCTGGGACTTAAACCCCGGTTTCATCGTAAAACCATCAGAAGGGCAAAAGGCGATCTTGCTGCTTAGACACCTTTGGGAGGCCTAGGACTGGATATATTTAAGAAAATCCAATTTCCACATGTAACGATTCAAGGTTTCAACCCATTCACAACTCCACAAGGGGGCTGGAGGGAAAATTACAGGAAAGATTTGAGACGATTCACAATCAGCCACGGTCTTTCATCTTAACTCAAATGACACATCAGGAACAAAAAGTGTCACCAAATGTGCACTCGGTGCCCACATCCAGCTGATTCTTCTGTCAGCTGGCAGCCAAAGGCTCAGAGGAACAATCCTTTTAGCCAGATTTACAAGTCAGCATCAATAGGAAACAGCTGAAGCGCCGCGTGGCGCCCGGCTGATTAAAAGTACATGCTTTGATGGCGGAGATCTAATGATGGCTTTGTTGCGATGGAGCAGGAGTCTAATTTTGTCATTCAAATTGCACTCGACCCAAAACACAAGAAAAAACTTCACACACACACACACACACATTAAGCTTCTTTAAGGAATGTTAGAAAATTATTTTGGGGACGCAGACTTCAACATGTTAAAGATGGACGTTCACAATAAGACAGGTTAACAAAAATAAAGAAATAGGAACTGTGGAAGGTGATTTTTTGTAATGGAGTCAGAGTTTCTGGAGCCGGACCACCTGAGACTCAGAGGACCAGTCTATGCAAATACATGTCCCGTAAAGACCCCCAGGACAACGATGGTGACGCTAAAGCAAATACTAACAGTTACTCTTGACTGTAATACTAGTAACTGAGGCGCTCTCTAAAATAAACTTTCTAAGACAATAAGTGACTTGAAAAAGACGACAGAGATGTTGTTCACGTGTGATCCGATAAATTTTAGGTTCCTTAAAAGTCAGCGACATGCTAAAGTCACACATTGGACGCAGGGTCTGTTCAAAGAAAAGTATTCTGCGTGTCCACTTTCTTTTGACGTCGCTCTGGCCGACAGTGAGCAAACCATTTCTATGTCCAATTCATCTCTGTAAAAACTACTGAAAATGGTCACAATCAGGTTAAAAGTCAGCCTGAGTGTCGCTGGCTCATTCAAATGTAGACATCAGCTCCATAACGCCTTCGGGAAGAAAGGAAATGAATTACAGGACGACATATTTAGAGCAGCTGTGCCTCTATGATGGCCTCCCAAAGAGCGTGTCCAACTGTCTGAAGACCTTACTAATGACTCCAGATCAGTACTAATTCAGAACTTCATAGATCCTCTGTCACTTGTACAGCAGGAGGCCTGACAAATACTGTATCTGGGCCACAGCGTGGAGTTAAGGACCACTTCCTCATGAGCAAAGAACAGTTACAAAAACAAAATAAGTGACAGAGCAGGCTACAGTAATAAACACAACGGTAAACACCCTCATGCTTCACAGGAAAAAAGAAAAAAGATCATGTGTCCGGCATACACACACACACACACGCACACACACACAGATATCTTCAAACTGTGTAATTTTTAACTCATCATTCATCGAAGAGTGGCCCGAAAAAAACAATGTCATGAAAATGCCACAACGTCTATGAAGCGATGCTGAAATCCGGAGACGGTAAGGAGTTAAATTCTTCACAGCGTTCGCTTTGTGCCGCTCGTCACAGCCCTGACTCATTTATTTCAGGCGTAAAAGTGCACAGGAAACACTGACATCTGGTGATTTTTTCCCCCCCAGTTTTCATCTTCAACATTCATGTTTCTCTCTAGACGAGGCGGCAGGGGCGTGCGGCGTGCGCGCCACTCTCACATGAATGATGGTTAAAAACAATACCAGGCAAATAGACATTTAAATAATTTACGATGTATTTACACAATAATCCATCTTATTTTCCAGCAGTATCTTTTCAGCTTCTCAGCGAGCGGCTGCATCTTCTAGTCACCCATCTTTACTTTCGACGTCTGAGGGAGGAGAAACAGAAACCGGTTATTACAGGATTTCAAATGCAGAAACGGGTTGAATCATCACATCGATGCCACAAAGATCCACGCAGACTTTTGTGATCTCTGCGATAACATTTCTCAAGAAGTCTGCAACAATGGTCAGCAACAACAGGCCACTGCTGCAGCCATGTTTCCTCCTCTCAGGGAAAAAGGTCAAAAGCTTCTCAGTCACCTGCAGAATAGCTACGATGACACCAAACAGGCCGATTGCACTGCCAAAGATTTCCACAATGAGGATCTTCACGAAAAGGCTGGCGTTCTGGGCATCCGCCAACGCTGCTCCGCTGCCCACGATGCCGACACAGATGCCACAGAAGAGGTTGGAAAAGCCCACAGTCAGACCAGCACCAAACATGGAGTAACCTAGAAGGACGGAAATCAACCGAGTCAAAGACTGATGCGCACGGACCCGGCCACAAAAATCTAATCCTAACCCATCTGTTCAGTGAATTAATACATATTTAGACCAAAAGCTGCGAGTATCTTAACATTTAAGACCTTATGAATTCAATAAAACCTGAATACCAGACCAAGCATTTAAACTGGACACCAGGCAGGCACAGTCACTAAGTGTAAATTTTATCCAAATTTACAAAAGAAAAAAAAGAAATCAGTGAGAGAAAATGCAAATGAATCCGAGCTTCCATCCAGCGGACGTGTTAAAAATGAGAAAACCCTCTCCAGACTCTGCAGCGTGTTGATGATCAGTGAATTGCAGCTGCTGTTTTTTGGACGCTTCATGTCCCTTCTCTTACCGGCTTGGTAGTTCCTTGCCCCGATGGTTTCAGGGGTTGTTCCACTGAAGTTCTACGAGATAAAAGATTATTTTTCGGATTATTTTTTGAACCAAACAATCGTCCTCGCTCTCTTTCATTGTTGTTCAGTATGTATAATGCTTTCATTCTTGCAGTTTTCTCGATGACGAACAATAAGTTTGCTCGCTGCTCACCTCAGCCATGTTGCTGATCACAATGGCCATGATGATCCCGTAGATCGCTACAGCTTCACAGAAGATGATGCTAGAGGGAGACATAAAGAACGAAGGAGGAGAAGTGATCGGGTTTTAAACTGGCAGCTTGTTCTGCACGTAGACTGAGTGACGAACGGCGGTCACGGATGATTGGTGAAACTGTAATTCACCTGAGAGGCATTCGTCCACGCTCATTCACTGACTACAGTGTGGTGGGAAGCCGAATGAGAGCCGGACTCAGGATTATGCAGATACATAACAATTCTATAATAAAATCTGAAAAATATAAAACAGAAGAGCACATTTTAGCCTCTGCGTGAGCCTACCTGACCAAATTCTTGGTTTTGATTCGCGGAGCCTTGACACCGCCACCAATGATGCTCGAGCCAGTGATGTAGATCCCCCTGGAAACAAAACCAACTATCAGCACAACGTCTACAACATGACAGACTTTAAATATATATCATCTTTGTACTGTTTTCAATCGAGGATCTTTCAAAAAGGACTAGCAAATTATCACATTCTGGTTTATGTTTTATGCAGCATCCCATCTTTTTTGGAATTGGGATTGTAAAAGATTTTTAAGGATGTAGAAGAAGAGGACGTCATGTCCACGATGTCCACTGATCCAACATGTAGATTAGAGATGTAATGTACTCTAAGTGTCATGTGTAAATGTAATCCAGACGCAACACTACACAGACGCAACAAGCCAACAGCGGCTGAGCGGTGTATTGAGCCATGAGTGGCTGCACCCGCACCGCTGGCCTGGACTGGCCCTTATCTGCAGCTGTTCTGCTTGTTGACTCTACATCATAGGAAGTCTGTCAGAGCTCTCTGACCTGCCAGTGAATCGATGATTTCACCCATTTATAGTGCAGCTAGTTTTTTTATTTTTAACCTCTCTATGTCTTCATCCACAAGCAAAAGACCACATTCTAAATTTGCAAACCAGTCACACAAAGTAGCAGATTAATCAGATTCAGTAGAGGAATTGTTTTGTAGCTTGTTTTGCTGGTCTCTCTGCGATGTTCTCTGGAGGACAGCTGCTGAGGGTGTGTGCATCTTGGCAGGCTGCAGACCCTCATCTGCAGACGTTATGGTGCGTTCAAGAGCAACAGAAGATGTACGGCGACATGAGGCCGTGCATCAGTCAAGCTTTGCCTGTGAAGTCAGCTTAGTTTGTCCGGACCATTTGAAGCTAATCTGGAAAGTGTTTTGTTTATTATCATGCACTCTAAGGGTAACTGAGATTATAGCGCATAATTCACCAATTAATTCCAGAGCATACGGGGAAGCACAACCTCCACGAGATTCAACACTGTTCCTGTTTTGTCAGTACTAAGATTTTCCAGTTCCACTTTCCAGAGTGTTTCAAGAAAGAGGAAATTATTCTACGACTAAGTCTCACCATCCCCGTCTTCCACATTCAAAACACTCCTTTAAACTGTGCTCCTTGCTCGGTACTCACCAGGCTGCTCCCACCACAGACAGAGAGATGGCCAAGCCAATACCAAGGCTGGCCCACATGAAAGGAGAAGTCTCTGTCAGGAACCTGCAAGCGAAGAGGTGCAGAAGATGAAGACTACACTTTATGAACTGTTGACCTCTGAATCAGGATGCATGATAATACTGGCACGTCACTGATAATGGCCTTTTAATGGTTGAAGATGAAATGTTGACATCGGCCCAAAATGAACATTTCTGCTGATATGACAAGCTGATAGGATGATGCTTTAAGTATGTGCACGGCACGACAGGATGTCTGAGATGTGGAGGTTTTTTGAAGTACCAAGAAGAAGGGCAGGCCATGAATCTGTCACAGCAATATCAAAAGGCAATACTTAGTAAAAGCACGGTGTTGTTCTGAACAGTTGGACATGAAGTGTTTGTTGTGAAGCAGTAAAGCAGTATTGTTTAAATTGTGCAATCAAGGAAAAATCTGTGTAGTTTTACAACTTTTAAACAGCCCCAAATTTCACATCTTCTCTGCACGGAAATCTCATCTTGCCAGCTGTCTTATCCTGACAGGATGATGACTGGGAGCCTGGATAGTCCTGTTTGGGTCAGTGTTTAAGTGCATCATTCAATACTGTTTTGTTCCAAAGTCACCCCATTCATACAAAATAATTTGCACATATTAACTTCGTGTCAGGATTGCTTACCATGCCACATCAAAGCGGAATCCAAGGTCAAATATAGTATAGCAGATACCTGTGGAAAAAATAAAAAAATCAGCAAATTAGATGTGAGCTTGGTGGATGAAAACGAGAGAGGCCTTCAGTAGACATTGACAGTATGTTACCGCATTAACAAACGTTTTCCCTAAATCGTGTGTGAAACAGTGTCACGTTTATTTGCTAAAGTCGTGGAAAGAAGTTCTAACCTGAGTGTGATAGCTCACTCTCACGTGAAAACTGCTGCACTTCCGGTTTTAAAGGCTTCATATAAGTACACGACCAGATAACTAGCTAACGTTAGTTTAGCCACATGAAATGATTTAGCTAAATCAACCCGGGATCCCGTCATAACTCTCACCAAATACAGCCTAAAACTAGTCAATAAATATAACAGTGCTCTCCGTCGTTTGACACTTTCTGTCGTAAGCTGTTACGCTTCGGCTACCTGACTTTAGCTTAACGCACGGAAACGCTAACGTTAGCAAAATGCTAACTTGGATGTGGGATCAGATCTTAAATAGAACTAAATCCGTGAAATTTTGACTTTACTCGGCAGCAAGTTTTGTTTTGGCGTCGTTGGAACATTAATTACAAGCACGCATGACTATCTGTATTACCAACTGGCAAATTAATCTACCAACAGTCACAAGCTAACAAAATGGAAACAGCCGCTTTCGTCCCATGATTTAGCCAGGTCCCGAATTATAGCTGTCAAATGCATCAAATGCGTTTTGCCATGAGGATAGAACGACTGACTGTGTGGTCACTACTGCATAAGTCTAGTAAATACATGATTTAACTCATTAATTCCAATATTCTGACAAATATACATATGAAAAATATAATCTTACCGACGATCAGTATAGTACTCCAGAAGGCCAAAGTGACCCCCGTATAGAGAATAGCGTGTCCGTTCATCATCCACTCTAGCAGCATCTATCCGGCGGTTAAACCTGCTGGATCAGCGAGACCTCCTTCGCTCAAATTTAAAATTTGACGCCAGTAAGGCAACGATAACGAAATGATGCTTTAAAGACGCGCTATGTCGATGGAGGAAAAGGACCATCAAAAGGAGAAGCTGGCTGATGTCAGCTGATCCAGCTTGACTAGCATGTGACCGGGACTGGAAGGCTGCGTACGGCTATGTTTCTTCTCCACCTTGTTAAAACGATTTAACAGCGACGGCGTCAACAAAAATGTGCATTCATTTTCGTCTGTTACCACAATTAACAACAACTTGGTTTACGATTCATGACGCATCATACACAAAATAAAAAAGGAGGTGAGCATTATAACCGAATGCGTCCTAGGAGGCTGCGTTCCACCTGAGCTCCCTGCAGCACCTGTAGTGGACGCTAGATGTCACTCTTGTCGAGTAACAGTCGCGACTAAATTATATACTGAGATCAACAGTTGACAGGTTATTACAAATGAACCGTTATTTGCATTATGGGAAATGTAGGATCCAGCATCTTTTAAGCTTGATCGATTGAGACTACACACTCAGGCTCTGCTGTTATAGTTGTTTACATTATTTCCTTAACATGTGCAACAGAAAACCTATTGAATACCACAGTTTTGACGTGGTGGCACTTCATACAAGGATGACTTATCATCCACCAGGGGGAGTACTTTCCTTGTTGTCCGTCTGTGAGGCTTCCACTCGTTGAACTGCAAATGGATGAGTTCAAAATGTGTGTGTAATGTGTGTTTTTATGACCAAACCCTCCAAAATCAAGCCAACAATCCAGAACTCTGACTTTTCCTCTTCATTAATTTCACCACAGGCTTTTTTTCAGCGTCCCCATCTTCATCTTATAAATCTGCAGCAGGTTTCACATCTGAGGCCACAGAAGTTATTAATCTGTAAGGATCAGTTTTGTTTTTTATTCCATCACACTCAGAATTGGTAATGAGAACTGATTGGCCCCTGAAGGTCCTGGCCTTATCACACCTGCATCTTGTCATCTCTCACAGACACTGATTGGACCATTCAGAGGCGGAAAACAAATGGTGAAATTCCCCTTTACAAGATGTAAAAGGCTAATTTTGGCCCTCTTCTGTTGTTCAGCATCATGTGAAGGTGATTTGCTATTCTTTTGAAGACCCAGAAACAGCTTTAGCAGCTGACACAATACAGGTTTTGTGCTGTGCATCATTGATGAGAGGACTCTAGAAGGAGGGGAAAAGGTTACGCAGCCCAGGTATGAATTATTTTTTGCCAATTTTCTATGTGTCGTTGCCTGAAAAGAAGAATTGGTTCACCTTGAAATCCCCTTGGTGGTGGCCCTATGTACCTTTACTGTATATGTCATGGGAATATTGATTGCCTTTGTGTCAATTTGTCACCGTCGACTAGAAAGACAAGGCTGTAGTGCAGAAAACAGCATGCAGGTGCTTACATCCCAAAGGTGCTAGCTGAACCACCCTGGATCTGGATCTGCATATTAAGTAAAAATACCTATTTATTATCACAGAGCTTACACCAAAAATAAGGCGCAAAGTGTTCACTTTTTAAATAAAAAGAATATCTCACTTACTCTTACAAGTCAATCTCATTCTCTGTGAGAGAATGAGATTGACTTGTTGAGCTGATTGTTCATTTAAGTCACACTGAACTTGAACGGATATTCTCTCTTTAAACTAAAAGTCTAAAAAGACCTTTGTTGAGCCAAAGGTGGAAAAAAAAAATCATTCATAGTCTTCTATTGATGTGAGAGTCTGACTCTTTTGTTGCTCAACAAAAAACATTCTTTTCATGCGGCCTTTGTGCAGAAAAGCTCTTCTTCAAGGCTTATTAACAGATGTTGAAATTGTGAATAGACTTGACTCTGTGTTGACATTTTTTGCATCTAACCTGCGGCTGTTCTCACGCCCAACAACCTCCCTGCTCTTAACTTGGCTGTCGGTCTGCATCGCATCTTGCAGGAGTCCTGGATGGTGGAAAAACAAGCAGCTTATAAAAATGGCCCAGATTTTATACGCTCTGCTCTTTGTACAATCTCTGATTCCTCTCATAATCTCCAGTCATGAAGTCTGGCCAAAACAACGGCACGTTCCTCCATGCCCTCCAGCTCTACGCCATGTGGGATCAGGACTTTGGCTGCTCGCTGTCAGAGGGGCGCACTGTGACGGGAGCTCAGGCGCTCTGTCAGAGCCAGCATAGACAACCGTCCTCTACCAAAGGACATTTTTAGTGAATACTAAAGATAATTCCTCAACTACTCACCATTTGGTCACACAGAAAGGGATATACTTGTTTACATGTTTTTTTAAATCAAGCATAAAGGTGGAATGAAACCACAGAACATATTAGTGAGGGATCCCTTTGATTTGGCCATTTGATTTGGTTTCAGTACATTCTTTCCCTGACAAGGTTTTCTTCCTTGGTTTCCGGGTAACCATGTCGAATGTTTGGCGTGCTCGTCTTTCCAACAAGCTATTTTATTTTCTTCTGGTCCTTATTGATTGGCTCTGGTTAGGTTGGTCCTGTTTGTTCCTTCTCTGTCTCAATAGTTCTTTCAGACACGCTCGTTATAAAGGTCGGTATAAATAACTGAACTTGGACTAAATGTCAGCAAAGCAAATATTTCCCATAGGAATCAATTTAAAAAGCAGGGGAGATCAATAAAGAAACTAAATAGGCTACATAATTCAATGTCTGAGGCTCAGAAATGAAAGATCCAAGCTGAACACAGATACTTAGAAATACTATCAGCATTCAGAAACACGTCACCGGCAGACTACAGGCGATCAAACCCTGTGCAGTGCTTTACATTAAAGCCAACTTGCTTGTTTACAGAGCATTGAAGCACAAGCACAAAATGCTCATTTTGATGCTGCCTGTGCACTCTTCAGCTCTGAAGTGGTATGTGACGTGTGTTTGTGTATGCATTATTTTAAAATGGCGACTCTCCTAATATTTAAAACAATGGGTCCTTGATTCAGACTAAAAAAGGCTTCTCTAGCCGCCGACCGTTGAGTGAAATTGCAGCGGTCGCTGCAGATCTTAGTCAGCTGTCATCTATCTAATTACGCTAACCTTTTCCAGCTATACCCTTTTCCAAATGAGAACCATATGCTGTAAAAGGGCCTTAAATATGCACCTATTGGCTCCATAATATCGTACAAAACCTGTAATCACACAAAAACATAGTTAGCTAATGCAATTCTCCTTGGCCTTGGAAGTAATGCTCGCTTGCTACTGCTGGTGGTAAATGGGTTAGCCAGACATGCTAACATTTGCAACTCTTGTCATCACCTTTGTGATGTCATACGAGCAGTCATGTCATTGTTTATCTAAGAATGATTACAGCTGCTTTCATGCTTGAGTGGGAATACCTCTGTGCATGAAGAAAGGTCCATAAAGAAGCAGTTTTCTGGTGTGACTGGCCTGCACAGACCCTGAACTCAACCCCATGCAGTAATTTTGGGATGAATTGGACACTGACTGAGAGCCAGGAGCGAATCACTCGCCAGCGCTCATCAACATATTAACACCCGTGAAACTGAACTGTCGGTGTGTCGCTCAGGCGTCCACATGCCTTTGGCCACATAGTGTAATAGATGCCGACACTGATCGCTTTAAATCACAGAGCTGATTCACATCCATAATGCAAACCTATTGATGTATGACTGTGCATGACTTTCTGAGCATGACATAACAACAGAACATTCGTTTGATTTCAAAACTGACCTTATCAACACTAATCATAATACATGCAGCTTAAAATGCGTTTTACTCACCTAATTGACAAGTTCTCATTCAGGGCACATTTTCCCATATCAAAAGCCCCAAGGCCTTTGTGTCAATGAGTGTGTTTACATGCACACAGTATTCTGTTAAATAGCCCCAAACCAAGCCAGGCCTTTATTCTTTATTTGTTGTGCTGCTTGCATGCACTCGCATGGGCCCTGCCACAGACACAAATAGAAATATTTAAACATTGCCATGGAAACAGAAGATGCAGGCTATATGATAGAAAACATATGTATGGGATGAGCTGCACAGGTTTATCAGTGCCCAAGGTTAAATGAGGCACGAGGTACGAAACACACACTTTCAGCTGTTTAAAGACGCACATTGTTTAGCATTGTGACAACATGTTCTCTCTTTTCTTATCAATTTCTCTTTTTTCAGGTGAAGAAGTTGATGGTAAAAGACTGAACAAAACAACATCCCAGAATGGTCACAATGACCTGTGCACATTTCACTCACCAACGCTGCGTTCACTGTCCTCTGAGTAATGCACTTCACATCATATTGAGGGAAAGCACGCCATGTCCTCACAGATGTCCCCTCTTAAGATGCTAACTAATGCCAAGGGTTAACAAAACAGACAAGACTGAAAACATCATGTTCCATTCAAAATCATCGAGTTAAAGCCCCATGGAGTGCGTTCAATGCACACTAACATCCTGTTGTTCTCTGAGATACGAACCAAGGCCTTTTTGAGATGCTATGCGATGAGCAAGAATATGAATTCTTCATACAAGCATGAATGTCACAGGTTTTCATGATCTCTCTTTCTCCTCTTGAGAGATATGTTTTTGGGATATAAGAGGCTGTGATAAGGAGGTATGCTTTCATACAAACTGTTGTACATGTGAGCATTTGCACTGTGAATCTTGCCCAGGCTCAGCTCTGTATATGTCATCATCACTCATGACATCGGCGAGTCTGTAATTGTGTGTGTGGATGCTACAGATGCTGCTTCCCTTTGCAAAGAGAATAATGCGTCCATCCACCTCCAACAACACAAATTAATGGTCTTTAGAAGAGTACATTGAGTCTCAATCATAGGCAGGAATAACCAGAAAAATTAGTGACCGGCTTTATCAACTGTGCTCACATAAGCTCTTGTTGAATTTCAAAGAATCATTCTGTTCAACTCGGGCTCTTCTGTTAATTTCCTGCCTCCACTGAGGTAAACACATGACAGAATGAGATGTATTTCTTTTATTTTTACCCAGAAAGCTCTCCTGGGTGAAGCAGCACTATGGACAGTTAATTTCGTACTTTCTCCTCCAAAAAAAAGTTAAACTCTGAGTGCAAAAAAAGCAATAATGATAAGAAAAAAAAAAATCAATATATGCATTTTCTGGATCTTGTCTTCATCTCACCAATCATATAACTTCCATCCCTCAGCACAGTCCTTTAAAGATGGAAAAGTTTGAATTTGAACAGGAAATTCAACATAACACAAGTAAGATTTTATTAAAAAACGCAAAGAAAGAAAGAAAAACAAAAAATCTTACGAAATGTCACCAGCAAAACTATGAAGGTCTGATCTTTCGTCACATTTGGGCCTTGAAACCACAGCACACATCTAAGTTTTCCAGTTTTCCACATCTGTCAGACACGACTTAAAGAGTATAAACCGCATCTAGTTAAGATGTGGTAAAAAAAAAAAAAAAAAAAAGCTGCAGCTTAATTTTTTTGTGACTTTTAATTTAAGAGAATTTCAAATTGGTGAAATGTTGAAATGATCATTATTCTTAGTTTTGGTTATGATCAGTTTATTTTGATTGATGAAATAATAATTGTTTTACTTTTTCCTTACTTTTCAAACATCTAAAACCCCGAATCAACTCACTTTTCTCACAGTAACAAAATGAAGGGCGTTCATTAAATCAGTTTATCTGTGCTCACACAGAAAGTTTACATAAAATCAGAGTGTTTGGCTACCAGTCCATGCCACACTGTGGAATATACAGGAAGTACCTGCACCTGTAAATGACAGGTCACATGACAGCTGACAAATGACATAATATCCTGTCGGTGCAGGCATCAGATCAGACACATGACGACAAATGATTTTGTCATTTAATCTGGAGGAAACATCCTGAGACCTGGACTGCTCTTGAGGACTGCAGCCCTTGCATTTCAGTCAAAACTGTGAAACCAATATTATTTTATCATATGATCTGTTATGAGATGGAGTAAGCTGGATGAATGCCACACACTGTTGGAAGGTTTAAATTCAGATTTTTAACACTTGGGTTAGCTGAACATTGTAATACATAAAGTACAAATGTGGAATATTTATTGCCACAATCATGACAATTTTTAAAGTTCGGACATCCATTAAGATATCGTTTGTATATCTGTTCAATTCAAAAAGCTCTCTGAAGGAGCCGTTTGAGGGATGAAGGTAACAGTGGCCTCAAAACACACAAGAGGTCTCAATCACCAACTGTTCCTACAACACGAGTTATTGAAGCATTACTGATACATTAAATGCTCCTGCTCTTAAAATCAGGACTGTAGCTGTGAACGCAGGGCAAAACGTGCTCACTGTCACGTTTGCAAATGTTTTAACAAATATAATCCATAAACCGGCCCTGCAATCGGCTGGCAACCAGTTCAGGGTGTACCCCGCCTCTCGCCCATTGTAGCTGGGATAGGCTCCAGCCCCCCGCAACCCCGAAAGGGATAGGCGGTATAGATAATGGATGGATGGATGGAATCTATAAACCTGCTCCAGCCATTTGATAGTGTAATCAAGCACCACGCCGCCACAGTATAATCAACCAATACGTTAATGAAAAACCTACCGTGTATAATTTATAAATCTTTTCCAACACTTTGATAGAATGATCAACCATGCGCTCCCTTCGGCTTGGATGCCATTCCTCAATATATCATCCACCTGAGTGCTGGTGTTGTGGAACAGCAGGCAGAAAGAACCTAATGGTATTGATCTGTCTCGGCTGGGCAGCCGAACGCTGGTGTTACAATGATCCGGGTAATTTTATTCATCATGATCGGCTAATCTTTTGGCTCTATGTCAATCCACGTTTTGCATGGAATGTTAGTCCTGGCTGTGTATATTACCATAGTGACATAAAGTTAGTGAACCTGCCATCATCTCCTGCCCTCGTAACACCTGTCCACCTGTCAAGCAAAGGCAGCCAATAGAGAGAAGACTGCAGGCATAAATATAGAATAACAATCTAACTGAGAGAGCAATAACAGCTGTTTTACTGCAAAATTTGAGCTAAAAGGACCAAACCTTCACTCCAGGAGACGAGAAATTGACTTGGCAAAATCTCTTGTCAGTCTTCCCTCCGTCCCTCATCGCCTCATCAGTCATGATCGATTTGAATCGGCCCGATGAGCCAAAGTCAAGCTTTAATCCAATAGCCTTTGAGGGGCAGACGCAGTGCAGAGCCGGTGATCATTCAGGGCAATCATTAGCCTCTATTCTTAAAGAAGAAGAATTACTGAACAAAAATGAGCTGACTTGACATTGAGTTGTGTGAAGAAACTGAGTGGAAAGTTTTACAGAGAATCGGAGATATTCAATTCTTCATCATTATATAATGAGCTATTTACATGCATATTTCAGCATAAATATGCATTTGAGGGTTAAAAGCCTCCTATTAGCTGTGTTAAGTGGACAGGCCAAACATTACAGGGCATTAATGCAGTTTAAGCGGCAATTACCAGGATTATAGGAAGTCTTTTTTTCATGATACAGTGAGCTGATGAAAGCAAAGCATAAACTCTTTTTATGAGTAATAGTTTATTATACACACACGCAGATGTTTCAGTCACAAATGAAGTTGACATGGGACATTGAAATAAAATAGAAATGAGAACACAGACCAAAAAAAAAAACCCCAATAAATACTGCATATATCATATATAATACACACACACTCACACACACACACCTTGTCAATCATCACCTGATGTGGGCGTGCTTGTCAGATATTGAAGCCCCCCCAGCCCGACCGCTCTGACCACTTTGTTTGAGGCATACTGGCGCTATTAGTTATCTAAGTGTTGACTAAGAGATTTAAGTGCTGACGTCTTTGTGTTTAGTCTATTTCAGTAAAATTAACATTTGAATGGGTGAATCATCTCTTTGTGCGTGTTGACGGGGACATAATAAATGTTGAACAGCAGAAGACGTAAGACAGGCCGTCTCGACTGTTTTGCATCAGAGAGCGATGCTTTGTTGACGCTACTGTCTCACTTAGAAACCTTGACTTGAATACCTGTTTACAAATGGTAAAACGTCTCGCCAGGTCCTGACTGACAGCGAAAGATGAAGCGGCAAACAGCTTAAGACTGGAATCATACAGAGGACATGATTTATTTATAAAGTTTGAGTCGGATAATGACATTATCTTGAAACCTAATGACAGATGATGATCTTAGAGCAAATCACTGGTTAATTCGCCCACAGAGGAGCAAACTAATCCACAGAAGCCCATCTTATCTTTCCTTTTTTAAAGCTTGGGCCATTAATTCATTATCATCATTAGACCTTTGCCTGGAGTTAAAGAAAAAAGCCCACAACAGCAAGTATCTTGGCGTTCTGGTTTCAGCATCCATTATGACAGCCCACACAAAAGAGACTGGGAGCCATTTTCTGCTTTAAGCCTGAAAACAAGCTGGACTTTCTTCACCCCAGCCATGTGCGCTGTGTAAATAGGCATCAGTCCAATCATTCAACAAATCTTCAGCATCCCCCGCCTTTACAAAACAACCCAGGCTATTTCTGTGCAGCCTGGGACGGTGCAGTGGTGCCGACTGGAATTCAATTCTTGCCTCTGATGCAGGCAGTTCTGCCTCCAGCTCTTCTGCTAATCTCTCACTATTACCGGAGGACAATTTAGGTTCTTATCTTGCTTCTTTTTGTGCAGAGATTGACTGATTACGTAGCTGATCACCTGCTTCCATCTGCCATCCATCATGCCACCGAGGACTGGGTGCTTATTTCTGTTTTTTATTTGCTGTAGCGTGCGACATCCAGTCAGTACGAGCTAAGCTCCTGTCAGTCCAAATGCTGGGCACGGCTGTCGTCTTCTGTTCTCCTGTTAATGCCATTAAGCTAAATTTACATCAACATCCCAAATTGACTTTTTAGGTCATCTGTTGAATGTAGGACTGGTGGGTTGATCCTGAGCTCCTTCCCTCCACATGTTAAAGTGTTCTTGATTGAGACTTTGAGTCCCAAATTCCTCCTGATGGCCAGGCCAGCGACACTGTGTGAGTGTGTGTGTGCGTGGGTGAATGAATGGCACATTTGTGAAGCACTGAGGTTGAAAAGTGTCCATTTATGCTCTTTTTTTTTTTTTTTTTGCAAAATTGTGTTCTTGGCTGTGTGCATTTGTGTGCTGGTTGAAGGGTGGAGGCTATCATGGACAGCAGATGCACATGCAGTCCTATTAATAATACACTGGCTTTCTGCATAGATGATCAAGTTCACATCTCCGGAGCCACCAGAGAGCAGAAAGTATAATTGGGATGTGAACCAGTGTTTTTATAATAAGAGGTCAGTCCATGGTCAGTCAGGTGGCTTACAGCAGCTTTACATGTCTTTCTTTTTAAAGTCAGCCAATAATAAAAATGATGATGAAACAAATTATCCTTCCTTTTTGCATTTTTTAAAGTATATCTATGGAAACAGCACATAGGCCTCGAGCGTCAGTGTAGGCATTTCCCGTGACAGTGTTTGAGTGATAACTGAAAGCCAGTGTTGCTGGGCGATCCATCAAACGGGCTTGTTGTAGCTCAGGTAGTAGAGCGAGTTGCCCAATAATTGGATGTTATTTTGACTCGCGGCTCCTTCTGTCAAAGTGTCCTTGAACAAGACGCTGAATCTAAAGTGTATCTGGGGGAAAATGTTTGGACAAAAACATCTTCCAAATAAATGCAATGTAAGTTGAGGTGTCCCGAGCTGATCAGGGGCCGTTTAATGTATATTTTAATCGATCAAATTCCTTTCTTTATTTTATTCTGCCACCTCAGGCTGCTGGTGCTGCAGCATGATCCTCCCCACAACAGGAGGATAGGACACCCCTCAATGTAAGCAATGCGAAATAGCCTCCAGACAGGCTGGATCACATCATTGTATTATTCTCAAAACCGCCGCCTTGGCTATTGAAAATAAAATGATTATAGAAAAAAAATCATTTTAATCTTAGTTGGACTTTGATAGCACAAATTGTACGACGAAGATGGTGACTCACTGTACTTGTTGCTTGAGGGTGTTATTAGTGGTCATACTGGCACACACATTTATGTGTACACACTTTTACGATGCATGTCACATCTCTCACTCTGTCATGCACACGTTCTCCCACATGGACATTTTCTTGCTGGAAGCTCATTTCATGCGAGGACCTCGTGCCTCCTCCTCCATTTTAACAGAAACACTCCTTTGGGATTGGTGTAAAAGGTCATCACAGATGCACAAACACACATGAGATACTTTACACAAAGTGAGCATCTTAAAATTCACTACACGCCATATTTTCATTATTCTTCCTCTTCTCCCTGTGTGGGTATGTGTGAGCATGAGTGCATATGTGTTCTACGTGTGTGTGTGTGTGTGTGTGTGTGTGTGTGTGTGTGTGTGTGTGTGTACTGACTGAGAATCCAAATTAAAGCTGTTCACAGTAAATTGGTTAATCCTGAAACACATCTTGCACATTCATAAATATCTTTTCTGCCTCACAGAGTGGATACATCTGAAAATGCCACCCTCATATTTTGGTGTGTGTGTGTGTGTGTGTGTGTGTGTGTGTGTGTGTGTGTGTGTGTGTGTGTGTGTGTGTGTGTGTGTGTGTGTGTGTGTGTGTGTGGAAATCAGAGTTTTGGATAATACAGGAAATCTCCTCAGACTCAGCTGAAGGTTGTGTAGCAGTAAAGTTAAAATCAAAACTTCCTGTTGTGTCTAACTGGCTTTGTCGGTCTGGTCTTCGTGGATTAGAGGAGCAGACATTTTGCATGCCCTCACTTTCTGTTTGACCTCAAAATAAAGAGGTTTAGGTAATTTGGCTAAATTGTTGGCTTGTTTGCAACCTGTCTGACCTTCTGACCCCATCAGACATTAGTGTAATGTGTTGCCGTGTACCCAGACCTCAGCAATTACTTTGGACAGTACCATGTTTTCATAACTGTTAGACTTGCTATCCAAGTCAACAAATATGAAAAGCAGAATTTGGCTAGAGCTAGAGCTGGAATGATGACGCATGACTGGATGTTTGTCAATCGGCAGAAAATTTACCAAATAATAATAACCAGTTAATTGTTTCATCCACTTTTTAAGCAGAATGGCCAAAGATGATGGTTGGATGGATGGCTGGTTCTTGCTCCCCCAATGTGAAGATCTGCTGCTGTTGGACATCTGAAGACATCGCCTCGAGCTATAGAAAATTATTTTCTGATGTTGCAACAACTGACAAACTATTAAAATGATCATTAGTAGAAGGTGTAGAGACTACTGATATTTATTTACCATAAGATCAAATACAACTGTACTTCTCTTAGCTCGTCTCCAAGAACCTTTCGTTAATACACAAACTTCCATTGTTTACTTGGTAAATGTAAGTCACATCACTGTGAAAAAAATAATGTAAGCATTCATTGTTTTGAGCTGGAATTGCTCAGTGATGTAAAGAAACCTCAACTGTAAAGTTATGATTGGATTGAGGATGCTCGACTGCTGAATGAACCATAATCTTTCATCTATTTAATCATCAATTTTAAAGCTGCATTAACTGCTTTTTTGGCCACTTGGGGGCAGCAGAACGAGCTGTAAACAAACATAGCGACATTATTATTCATCTGGAGTTGTATTACTGGTCACAATAAATGATAAGTCCAGTAAATCTTTTTTTTGTCTGTTTTTGTTCTCCACCAACTCCTGGGAGGAAGATTTGGCTCTCTCTGACTGCTGTTTGGTGCTGGTCTGTGTTGGCGATTTATCACAGTTTTTCCACTGTCAACAGCCTCTTGCTGCAACCCTAAACAATGCTGATCTGAGCCAAAACTGAAACGTTGTGGGACTTCAAAACAAAAACGATGATCTCAAAGATGCTAAAATGCTCTGTTGCATTGTTAATTCTCTGTGGGTTTCTTGCTGTGGGATATGATATGAAAGAATATTAATATGAAACATAAATTAAAGCCCCACCAATAGTTTATTAGAGTTGATTTTTTCCTTCACTCTTACAGACAAAGGTTCTGACTGGAGGTATAATGACACAGCACAGCTAAGAAGAAAATACAGATCCATCCTGAGGCATCCTGTGCCCACACGCTGGTCGAATACCAGTGAAAGGGATGAATGGTAAAAATTTAAATTCAGATCTTTTACGGCCTTGCTCACCATGTGCTTTAGACTTTGAGCCAACTCCAGTTTTTATTCTGAACCTGAACCTTTTTCTGTAGGCTGCTGGTGTTTCTCTGCTCACAAACAAATCCCCGCTTCTGAAACAACCCACAAAGTATTCAGCCAGGTTCCTCCCCTCTCTTCAGTTTCTCTCTTTCCCATTGTCTCTGTTTACTCATTGCCTCTCCATTTCTTCCTCTGTGTCTTCTATTGATGTGTCCTAAAGTTCAGGTCCACGGTCCTCAGAATGCCAAATAGTTTCTTAGCCATCCGACGATTCAGCTCAGAGCCTCCACAGAAAAACACAAATCAATACACTCAGTCTGATTCGAACTTTGACTGAACATGCATGGGATGAGTTTAAATCAGTTTTCTTTTCTTTACTGATTTCATGAAGGTCGTGGACGGCTCAAGGATGTGCCCAGATCAATCCTGTCTCCTAGAAGTTAGCTTTATGTACAGCTAATTTGTAACAGCAAGAGATAAGCACACTACCAAGCAGGTAAGGTCATGATTCGGCCTTTCAGGGTCCCCAGTTCAATATTCTGTCAATGCATATTAACCCTCCTTTTGTGCTCGGGTTAAATAACCCTAATTCCAGAGCTACAGTACAGACACACTGGATCTGTAGATGGAAGTCGACAGATCCTATTTACTTCTATGGAGGTGCACGGGCGTTGACGGACCAGTTGCACGATCACGGCTCGTCCTCAGCATGCAAATAAATCCATCCAGTGGGACACACCAGGCTCGTGGACATCAGGTAAACCTGTCAAACTAGGCAACGCTGATAGAATATGAATAAAGAGCTAAGAGTTAAATCATTGCCTATTTATCACTTGACCCTTCCCCTATCGGCTTGATACCATTTTGAAAAATGATGGAAAACAACATGAACAACCTCCGAGCTGATATTTGCTGAAAATGGCAAGATACCTTAACCTGGTTGCTGATGGAACGAACGTAATCAAGCTAGTAGCTGTTACCTTTTTTCCTGGCATTTAGCTATTTTAATGCCAGGGCTCACCTCCCCAAACGTTCCACCAAACCAGTTTCCACTGGCACTATTTTGCGAAGGCAGCGTTGTGCCGTCCAGGATGATTGCGATCGATTTAAAGAAACCCTCAACCAGAATGATAATGGGTGCAGCCCGACCTTTCTCCAGCCCTGACAGAGCGCTGTGGAGCTAGGTCTGGCTATCCAAGACCAGAACTTTCTTGTCCCGTGTTAGAGCAGTGCTGAATATGAATCCTAACAGAAGAAGAGCTTTAGTTGAAGATGAATCATGTCTACTTGAGCTTGAGAGTTTTAGCTGAATGGATACTTCACATCAATATATTTGATAACTCTTTTAACTGTACTGTGGGTATTCTCTTCTAAGTACACTTGCAGTACATTTTTACTGATGGGATTTTTTTATGCCAAGTTGTCATTTGTGTGTGATTTATAATGTAGTTTTTCTACGAGGTTGGAACTGTAACATGGTGATGCTTACTTGTTTCTCTTTTTCTGTCAAACAATTTTTCATAATCATTTTTCAAATGAGTTTTTGTGCCTTCTACCTTTTGGCAATTTCTTATTTAACTGCCCGTTAATTAAGTTTGTTCTGTGTGCGTGTGCAATTGGGATTTCAAATGAACACACATACCATAAACAGCTTCACAGTCTCATATTTATCTAACACAGTCTGAGGAAATGATTTTCTGATGTGAACATGAGTCCATCTTTAAAGGTATAACAGCACTATTCTCTCATCTTTTTTACCCATCACAGCTTCAGCAAAAGGAGTGAACGACTGTTTTCCTTTAAACCCATAATCATGTTGCTCCATTACACAGATTTACAGGACAAATGGAGACTGAAAAGTCAGCCCCCAAAGACCGTTGACTGCTCGCTGTGCAATCACTCATAACTCTACGCAAACAGTGATTGTGCATTATTGTACTTTGTCAAGAGGAAATGATTAATAAAATATGTACTATTCTCCTCTGTCCCACAGCGCAAGTAATTAGTGATAAACTGTTGTTGAACAGTACACAAAACACCCACCCGATCTTACGAGGGGCTCCACTTCAGCAGCGATTGTCTGGTCTCATTATCCATACAGTAGATAACTGCCACTCTAACATGATTGCTTTTGTTTTTCTTTAAAAACAGGCTGCTTGAAACAAGTTCTTTGTTTCGAGTGATGCGAAAAAATAATATTTAATGTCGTCATGACAGACAGAGCTCTGAATGAAATCACTTGACCAAAGTACAACATGAACCTTTTTGCGAGTGTGCAGAGATCTTAATGTAAAAAACTGACTTGAAAATGTTGCCTTGTGTAAATAAAAACATTGAAAATAGCCGTGTTTAGGTGTGCCTGTGCTGGGATCCTGGTGTTTTTCTTCTTGTCATGGATTGCCAGTAATGCATGCCAGCGAACCGTCCCTTTAGCTGCAGTTTCAGATGAAGACAAACAGCAAAGGACACCATCAGGGTGTAAAATCTGAATATACTCAGTTGTAGAGGACACAGGATTCAAGACTAATGCTCAAACAGCAAAAAAATGTTTGTTTTCTTGAGATTATTTGTGCTGCTTTCTTACAGAGAGCATGGCGCCAACTAAATGTGTTGAAGACAATCAGAGAGAGTAAATGTCATTAGACCGGGCAGGCCTCCTCTTTACTTGGGCTGAAAGCCGGTTGAACACAGCTCAGCTTTGATGAATAGGGGTTTCTATTATGTTTTGAAATTTAGTTTGACATTATCGACAATGTCATTGTCTAACAGACTTTGCAGCCAGAACGAAAGACGAAGACCAACAAATGGATGTGTAGAGAGAACAGAAACTGTAGAGTAATTCTCATTATTGCTAATGCAGGCTGGATTCTTGAACCATGACAGCCAGTAATAAACCTGACTGCAATTTTACATGAAGGGTCAAATGTTCAGTCGGCCTGCGTCACAGACGCATCTCCTGTATGGAAGACTTATTAATGACCACATGCAAATGTTGAGTGCCTTAATTTCTACACCAAGAATTATAGCATATTCAACAATTCATTTCACCTTTGCACCCCAAGACAGGAGGATTTTGAATTAGTCAGAGGACTACTGCCAGGCTCATCGGTCTCGGCTCCAGAACATTTGCAGCCAGTGCCTCGATGGAGTTCTTTGAGAGGTTTCTGGGCTTAGTTATGGATTCCTAGAATGGCACAGAAGATGCTCAGTCTATCCTAAGCTGTGCTGGAGCTGACTTAGAGTAAAAATCATGGTGAAACACTCAAAAGTATCCAATTTTACTCTACTTAAGAAGAACATAAGACAGACATGTCAGCCAATCAGAACCCAGAATCTGGATACATATTAATATCGAGCTGCTGTGCGTAGTAGAAGGCTAATCTACTCCTCTGCTGCTTCCTTCATCACCTTCAAGGTCAAAATGTGCTGATAAGGATGGCGAATGTTAAAGACAACAGGGACATCCTCATAGAAGCTCTGCATGCTTTCACACAGGACGTTCAGCACATTTGATCCTGAACAAGGAAAAAATTCCACACTGTTGCCTTCAACTTCTGGTTCTGACTCTAAAAAAAGGAGCAAACAATGCTGCCATATGGACTGACTGGAAACTACTGATTGGACACAATTTGGTGACTGTTATCAGAGATCCATGGAAATGTAGGGAGGTCTGAAAACATCCTTAGTGTCCAGGTTGTCTCCTTCAGGGGAACAGTGGCTGCAATCACACCTGTGCAAAAAGGAAAAGACCAGTTGACCAGAGGACTACACTCTGGTTTCTCCAATCCTCAAGGGTGTTTGGACGCGTGTAGGAAGCTATGGAGTCGATTTTCAAGGACCTGTAGAAGGTCACAGTTGAGCCTTCAGAGTTGCAGGTCCTGAAGTCGCTGTCAGTCAAGACCGCTTACCTGCTGATTCTGGATTCTGGCTCCTACCACGAGGCTGAGAGAATGGAGACTGTCTCAGTCCATCACAGCTTGTGCAGGTTCCTGCCTGAAGGTGCATTACGAATTCAGTGGGTGGACATCAGTCATCCCAGATATGAGACGATGCCTACCTTCCTCCCTTGGCTTTGCATCTGGTGGGCTGGCATGACTTGCTCTCCTTCCCTCTGGTTAGGTTTTAAAATCTTGCAAGGCAGTGAGCTCATAGCATCTGTTGCCTTGGCTTGAGGCAGCAGAACTTGCATCTGGCAGTACATGCCGGCCTTGTAGTCTGTGCATTTGCATTGGGCAGCAGCCCTGCTGGCATACACATTGGTATTTTCTTTGGAGTACTCATTAGTATTATATACTTGGGTGCAGTTATCACTGGTTACCATTGTACTGCCTGCAGTTAAGTCCAACATAACACCAGAACATTATTTTTTAAAATCATTTTTTATATACTTGACCACTTCATTTTGTGTGTATAAACTGCAGCTCATTGGTTGACCAACACAAAGTTAATGAATATGCACATCTGTAAATACCTACACATCAGTTATTTTTTCCCAATTCTTTTATTCTATCCAGCGATGATTGACTTTTTCGATAGATGATCTTTTTCAAGGAAAACATCCAGAAAATATGATCTATTGTTAAATATTACCTTGAATACATAAACCAATAATGACCTTTGAGGAGAGTTTCTGTGCTTCACGCTGATGTTTATACATGCATTTTGAATTGATCTTTTCCAGGGTTAAACCTGAGCTGCAACCCGGCCGTGATACAGCTTCCTGTCTACACTTTTTCTGTGTGGAGGTATGTTAGCCGTGTGAGCTGCAGGAGTTATGTTAATGTGATTCCCTGTGGAACAGAAAGAGAAGACAGGGAGAGAGTGTGTGTGTTTTTTGGGCAAATTGGTACAAAAGATGGATTGAGGGATAACGTTGCTAGGAGACCCTGACATTAGCTATTTATCCCAGAATCATGCTGTAGCCCACGTGCATTCAGACTCACTGCGTGTGTGTGTGTGTGTGTGTGTGTGTGCCTCCCCTCCCCACTGCGTCTGTGCATCCTTGCTCTTTCTCGTACTATAAAGCCGTCAGCATCTCCTTCGCTCTCTGCTCTCTCAAGCTCCCTCAAAGTCAAGGCTGCTCTCGCTGAAACATTACAACTCAGGCGTGCTGGAAGAATGAACGCTGGATGATGCTTGAGGTTTTTCTCTTTCTTTTTTTTTTTTTTTTTTTTTTTTTTACACAAAGCGCGTTGTCTTCTTTTGTCAAGGTTGTAGAGCAAATATCAACTCCCACACAAGCCGAGGTTCTCTTTGAATGAAGTGACTCTTCCGTCCTCCAAAACAAAAACCCTGAATGGAAGGTTAAGATACGGGGAGAGAGAAATGCTTGAACCTCACTACGGAGAGTGGAACAAAGAGAGGTGAAAAAAGAAAAGGAAGCCGCGAGTACGCTGGATTGTTTACCTTTGGGTATTTGATAACCGAGCTCATAGAAGACATTTGTCTGCCTCTCAGCACACACTCTGCTCCTTGTGAACAAATCCCCTGGGCTGCCTGGAGGCTTGCTTATCTTGCGAGTCAGAAGCACAGCGTGCTTTAAAGCTCTGAGGCGCGATGTCGTGGCAGCATTCATTCAACCTGATCTGCACAAAAGAAGCACTTTCTCCTCCTTCGCTCACCTGCTATTCAATTTCTCCCTTGTTGCACTGAAATGAACACTGCTTCACAACTTGAGGGATCTGTGTCCCATCTTATCTGTCCCATTTTTCACTCTGTCTCCTCTATTACTCCACCTTTTCATTCACCTTGTAAACTTTTCCCTGCTCTCTTTCAATCCTCCATTTCTTTCCTTTCCAAACTCAGTCTTTCCTCAGACACGCTCTCCTCCATCATCATCTCTGCCTACCTCACACCTCTTTTCACCTCTCGTTACTGCACCTACAGTCTACTCTCCATACTTCTTTCTTTAACCTGAGGACACCCAGGAGGCTGAACATCTCACATGAACACTCACTCTCTTCTCTTATACCTCTCACAATCAGCACTTTGTCTCTCACCTCCCTGACAACCATCCTGTCACAATGTACTCCTCCGAGGAGCTCTGGAACTCCACTGAGCAGGTCTGGATCAACGGCTCCGAGGCAAACTTCTCTTTGGGAAGACGCAGGGATGATGAGGAGGATGAAGGAGATCAGCACCCCTTCCTCACGGACGCCTGGCTGGTCCCTCTCTTCTTCGCCCTCATCATGCTGGTCGGACTGGTGGGCAACTCTCTGGTTATTTATGTCATTTCCAAACACAGGCAGATGAGGACGGCAACCAACTTCTACATAGGTGAGTTAAGTGTTTCTGTTGGTATTTCTCAGCTCCGGTATTTTGTGACAGGAACAGATGCAAAAACAGATTCAAACTCAGGAAATCTTGCAGATCGGTGGGCTAGGATTTGTACGTTATTACATGCTCCCAGTGTGCAAACTTCAAATGTATCATATAGTTATTTGATGCCTGTCTCTGTCTCTTTCATCTGTGCTGTAACACTTCATTCTGTGCCGACAGCAGCTTCAAAAGACCTTCAGGGGTTCAAAAGGTAGCGCAGTGTAATTTCACTCACTGTCCATTTGCCCAGTTGACATGTGGCTGTGGCTGTCCATGTTCATTACAGGCTTCATTTTTAACATAAGAGGAAGAGACGGGCAGTCAGACGTGTCCTGAGTTGAAACTGAAGTCAGGACACTTTAGGAGAAATTAAATAACCAGGAGTAATAATGATCTGCTGGAGGCATTTGCAATGATTAATTTGTGCAAGTGAACATTTTTTAATAGCTCAAGAGCGCACGGCTTCAAATTGTGCTTTGCTTGTTTGTGCTTATTTGCAGAGGTTGACGACCGTGCAGAGAGTTCTGAGGGTGACAGAAAAGTAACCAACAATAAAAATGCGCTGAAAGTTAAAACAGAGTTGCTCCTAAATTTGTTGCCATCAGCTCAGTTTCCTTTGGTTTCATACCAAAAAGTCTCAGTATGGAAAGAGTTTACATCCAAATATAACCCCAAGAAAGAGCCATTCATCCGCATTTCCATCCACTACTGCTAAATGATGATTGCCAGGTGCCATTAAACCATTGAAGAAGAAGAGGATGCAACAAGATGATAATAAAAAGAGCCCCAGTAAAACCTCAAATGATGGAAAACTATGTAGAAATCATGATTGAAACTTAGTACTTATTTTTGTTTCCTGTTGTCATTTGAGGAATGTTACGCTCTCCTCATTGGTCCGTGTAAATCTGATGTTCCGCCTGAGTGGCGTGTCAGTCACATGCATCGCGTGCATCTTCATTTATTTGCCAAATCCTTTTCCAGTGCTCTTTAATGCGAAATATGAAAACCTTTTTGTGAAATTTTGACATTTTTCTTGAATTTCTCTGCGTTTCCACTCCAGGTTTTTAGTGTGCAGATGTCTGAACAATTTAATCAATCTCAACTGTATCGAGTAAAAGAAGAGATATCATGGGAGCACGTTTTTTAACCTTTACTTAAGATAGGTCTGACTTATGTTTGAGATTTAGATTAAGAATAGAGAGAGTCCTGGCTAAGACAGGCAGCAGCACAAAATAATCAATCATGCAACTGCCCTATGTCTGCTTTGGTTTTCAGTGCACATTGACTTTGACGCCTGGGTGATTGATTTTTGTCGTCGAAGTCAATCACAGCATGTCTGGCAGAGCTGCGACGTCACCTGTCACAAGAATTGCAGAGGTGATTGATTTATCGAGATGAAGTCCACAGAGGATGAGAATTAAAATAATAAAAAATCCATCCATCCAGATGCATCGTGATGTGGAAATGAGGCAAAGCAGTTAATGCATTTCTGTGATTTACTGTCGAAATCATTTGTGTCTGTGTTTGCATGATGCACTGTGTATACAACAAGAATTCGATCAGGATAGATGTATAATATCCCAAGGCCACAGCAATGAAACTGTTTAATATTCAGCAACATTAGATTAGCCCCTGCGCCATCTGCCCACCCTTCATCCTAATGGTCCTTCCACTGTAATGTGATTTGATCAGTAGAACAAAGAGGAAACTGTGCGGCATATTTGTCCGAGTGACAGATTAAAACGGGAAAAAGGGAAACGAGATCAGACAGCAGAGGTTATCACTGCAAGGGCTCTGCTTAAACAGGAATGGCGTACAAAGGTATTAGGTCGGCAGCGTGAATTTAGATGATGTGTTTTTAGAAGAGTCTGTGCGTGTAGGTGCGACCCGCTGCGGGCTTGTTTACCTGTACAGCAATTCATCATATAAACAGGTGGAGAGTCTGGAGTAATCTCCTAAAACTTGACCTCACTTGAACCAGACAGCCACCAACAGTCCTGTGGGGGGACAGAAACAATTCAATCAACACAATGTCCACAAAACTAAACATTACAACCTTCAGGGAGGTAATGTTTGCTGCACGGGAGTTGGACTGAATTGCATTGGATTGTGGCAGGTGTTGCTTGTAGTTCTGTCAACCCCTGGTACATCACGATACTGTGGGGAGGAACAGCAGCCCCCAGGGCGAAGGCTTTTTGCACCTTATACTACCTCACCTTGCTCTGAGCTAATATTGCTGCAGATGTGTTTATATTGTCATTTGAAAGCCTGGTGTGTCTCATACAGGGTTCCTTGTACCTTGTGCATCTGTATGAGATGTTGAGGAGTGGGACAACACGTCTGTATTTGAAGACCTGGGAATAAGAACAGTCCGGGAGGAGGGCTGCCACTAAAGATTATTTTCACTATGGATTAATCTGTCTTAAATTTTCCCGATTAATCAGTTGTTTGGTCTGTAAAATTTCACAACACGCTCTTGTTTCAGTCCATGTCAGGAGGAGGTCCACCATGGACATTGTTCAACAGTGGCTTTTAACAGTTTGGGGAAGCACAGACAAAAACGTTGTCCTGTTACTGACTAGAGGCCATGGACGACGTGTTTGTTGTTTAACTTGGAGGACTTCAAATACTAATAAAACCAGCAAATATTTACAATTGAGAATTTTTGGTATATTTTACGACTTACATGATTGGTAACGGATTCATTTTTTGTGGATCAACTATAAATTGCTTAAGCTCTGCTGTGGTGCAGTCGAGCCTGCACATTCTGTAAAGGCAGTATAATACCACAGCATACCAATTTTTGTGAGTTAATTAAAAGCATGTCCACCATTAGGATGGTGGTTAGATGTTTCTCTTAAAAAAATCACTGAAGAGCCGGTGTCGTATTTGCCTGGCACAGCCTTCGATCTGAAAAGCGCTGTTCACTGACATCCTGTATGCTGTTTTCTCTCTGTGCAGCAAACCTGGCTGCCACTGATATCATCTTCCTGGTGTGCTGCGTCCCCTTCACGGCCACCCTCTATCCTCTCCCTGGATGGATCTTTGGCAACTTCATGTGCAAATTTGTTGCCTTTCTACAGCAGGTAAAAACGTGTTTTTCAACCTTACTGCAATCATAATGTGACAGTGTGCTTTCACAGAAGTGCTACTTCACTGTGCTTTCTTCAGCGGGTGCTGAAAAAACACGTTGGTCAAACATGTTGGATTTGCCCTTGAACTGAACAAACTTGTAATGGAATAATTCAGTAAATTTCCTCTCAGTGATGACACTTACAACCTTGGTACAATCAAATGCTCTTCACCAAGAGCAGCCAAATGTGTGCTGGTTTCATAACTCAATTGTGTGTCATAGAAACACCAACCTTTTTAATCCACTCTAAGAGGCCACAGCCTGTCCTTTTAAAGATGACAGTGGAGAACTGTCTCCAGAAAGCTTCAATCAAAAAGTGCCATTGTTGCATTTATTTCTAGTTTTCAAGGGAGTTCGAATGAAAGGAGTTTCATTCACACATCAAAGTATCGCTCAAAGCAGCCAAAAGGATGTCCAAGCAACAATCAAACTCCAACAGAAAAGACGGTCGGGAGTTTTCATGACTCAGAACAACGTGGTTCCACAAATTGTAGATTTCTGTTTCTAATTATTTTTCTGCCATTTTGCCTTTGTTGGACAGGGAGAGGGGCAGACAGGAACTGGGGGAGAGAGATGTATGGAGTACATGTATGCCACCATCTGACCCAGCTAACCAGCAGCAGCACTTAAGGGACCATTAAACCCTCTACACATGGTGCTGTGGTGGTTCGCTGGAGTCTTGAGGCACTTCTAACTCAGATGCTGCACACCACTTGGATTTTATGACTTGCTGCTGCGCTGGTACAGAAGTTCAATTCAGTTTCAACTTGGGCCTCGTTTTTCTGACTAACTAATGGGATATTGGATATTTGTGATGTTACCTAAAAGTACAGCTGTTTCTTTCACAATTGTATGTTGTATGTTTGAGTTTGTTTTTGTCGTGAACCTACGTGATGGGGTTGAATCAACCAGTGAATTTGCTTGACGCATCAGTCCCAGCAATGCGTAGTTGAGATTTGGCAGATGTGATGGAAATTGGGTCGGCAGAGAGTAAAGTTGTGGGCCATAAAACCAAAACAATGGCCTGAGAGATGCTAAAACACTCTGTAGACTTTGATTTCCAAGAAACTTGAAACCAAAAACCATAAAGCAAGGAAGCAACTGAGACAACCTGACAGAGTATGAGTGGGAATAGGTTTGTCGAGTATCTGCAGGGCTGACGAGGAAATGAGATGCAGATGGGCGATGAAGGCTGGGAAACAGCTGAGCAGAGGAAAGATCAGGGGTGGGGCCAGGTGTGTGGATGGGTGGGGCAGCCAGTTGATGTGGAAAGGAGGGAAAGCCTGAGGACATTTGGCAGACGGATGGAAAAAGGCAGTAAAGGGGCTCGGGAGAGGTGGGACAGCGAGGTAGACTGTGACAGAAGCACCTTTCCCTGGTTTGTGACTTGGCAGAGAGTAACCACTGACACTCTCCCGCCCTGCAATGACAGATTTTGCTGTAAAGTTATACAGCATTGAACATGAACCCCTGGCAGTCAGTGTAGTTATTACACGTACAAATCTTCCTTGTGAAAATGCATCATCAAGATTCAAAGCAACAACCTCTTGGCTCCATGCAATTTATTCAAAGGGGATAGCCAATTAAAACGCCCTCGTATGCACAGCATGTCACAATGAGCGGGTGAACGCTCAAATCTTAGAAAGGCCATGTTTCTGTGCTATACTGCAATTACACTAAACCACACCCTAATAACTATAAAGTACTCCAAAAATATACTCAATTGACACGCAGACCCTGACGGCTTGAAAAGGCTTTACTGTCACTGAGGGTCTAAAAGAAGCGGGGGGAGACTGGCATCCTGTTAAGTTAATAAACTGTCAAGTGATGCCAAATTTAGACCAGGGCTTCTCAAAGTATGGACCTCGTTCTGCATCCGCACCGAACGACAAGTCAATCTCGATCCAGCCCATTTCTTGAGCTGGTGGCCCACAGGCCAGGTCCAGCCCACCAACACTCCCCATCCAGCCCACAGCCCACATTTTCTCATATCTAGTCATCATTAGGAATTTTCCATGTGAGTCTGTTCACACTAATAGAGGCTAATAACATACGTTTTCTAAGAATGTGAAAGTAATGATTAATACGCTCATTAGGCCTAAATAAAATATTTTTTCTTATCTGAAAGTCCCCACGGTGTCAGCTTAGGAAAGAAAAAAGAGAGACTTCATTAAAATATGTGGTGAATTTATAAAATTTGCTTTTTTATTTGGAGATTGGGTTCAGCACTTCATTCAGAGTGAAGATCGAAGGGAGGAGGAGGAGACGACGTGTCAGGCTTTAAAAAAAGGAAGAAATTTGCTTCTGAATGCGTAGATTTAAAGGACTAATTTGAGCATAAAAGAGTAAGATGTCAGTCTGAGAGGCAGGCCAGGAACACACGCAGGGGAAAGCTAAAAGCATTTTTAATTGAAAACACGGAGACGTGATTTAGTTTATTCATCTGAACATGGAGACGAGTACCTACCTGTGAGCTTGCCTTTGGAGAATCGAGGACTCTTGAGGATGACAATTGAGCCTAGACCTCCTCCTTTGGAAAAATCAAAAAAGCAACTGTCTGTTAAGCAGGCCTCTGTTTTGCTGGTTTTTCTTTCTGTTTTTCTCTGCTATTCATTGTCCAACCCTGCATGTGCGTTGAAGCCACCATTTATTATTACATGTGCATGAGAGAAGGCTAACTAGGTTTTTAATTATTACAGTGAGACAGGAGACTGAGCCTCTTTTGAAATTCATATAGGCCGTTACCTGAGTAATATTTCAAAATGTACACAGTTCAGTGATGACCAAAAGGGAAGCAGCAGCTGAAGTGAACGATGCCTGTTTCTGTTGAAGCAACATTACATGACATGATTACCCAAATACTGCTACTATTTTAAGAAATTTTCTGCTCCCTTTCTCCTTTTCAAGCCCTTGTGTTTTCATTATCTCCGCAGCTGAACGACAGAGCTGTATTATGTGATAGAGGGTAAAGACCTGGAGGGCTGGACTGGATGGACCTGATTTAAGAGTGTTCACCCGTTAAAGACGCTCTAAGAACAGTACATCTTCTATTGGTTGGGGAATTTTGACAAGAGTATTGCACAAGAAGTCTGAAAATTGATGTTTTCCTCCTTCGTTCTAAAAAAAATAAAAATCCCATCCACACTAGCACTTTTTAAAGACAAAAATCTCCATTGTAATGAAAATGCAAAAACATAACTGAAATGCTGTCAAGAACATGCTGAGATGATATAACCCTGACCCTAACCCCAATTGTGTTGGCCAATCAGAAGCCTGAAAAGAAAACAGTGGGTTACTTGTAACTGGAGGTCCAACCAGGTCATCCAAAACTGCCGACACTGCTGTTGGGGTCCACATCATGGGAGTGTTGGAGCAGTGACCTCCATGATGCATTTTGATGCCATTGTTCCTCAACATAGTGGAAGAGTACCTGTGCATGTATGTGTAAACATTTAAGTCATGTTAACAAGGTTAAAACCAACACTATTTTGGCCCCGTGTTCCATTGCACGACACATTGACTCACATATAGAGCATAAAATCAGCCTGAGTGCGAGGTGAAGGGCTGATGCTGGACGAAGCCTGTGCAAGCAACAATATATATTATATACAATATATGAGTGCAAGCACACAGTTTGAGCAGAAGCAGAGCAAATCGACATGCAAACGGGCAATTTGAGTGCAAGGGCAGGGCTTTGAGGGGAAGCATTACAAAATCTGAAGGTAAAATCAGTGAGTCATGCCCTCAAATTGAAGGACCACACTCTTGAATAAAGACAGGAAAAAAGCCCCTTATCCCACACATTTTCTAATATTCATTAAACCTCAGGGACAGACTCCTTTTTCAGTGGTCCGTCCTCCAGCACCAGAGTTTACTTTAATATCTGCCTCTGGTAAGGAGCTTAAATAATCTAAACGAACAGTTTTTAAAAGTTTATGTGGGGTGTAATGAATTTTGCAGCCTCTAGGGGCTAACAGGGCTTTACACTTTACACAACTACACGCTGCACCTCTGCTGCAGACACTGACGTTGTTACTGTTGCACTGAGGAGGAGGTATGCAAAATACTCAGACAGAACGTACTGTGAATCCCTTTGAAAGTGTGATACATTTCTCCTTATTTCGTTTCTTTATCTCATGACCTGAGGACTTTCAACCCTCACCAACTGAATTCAAGACAGAGTTCTACTTTTCACACCTCTCACATCCTCTTCTCTATTCTTAGAGTTTAATCATGGTGGTGTTACTGTAAGAGGTGGTGGTTGCAAAGAAAGACACAGACAGCTCCTTTCCAACCTATGGCAGTATTTCACGTCGGTAAAATCAGATGTTAGGACACCAGTTAGAAAAATGCCCACTAGCAACACTCGACTTCATGATAGATTTTCTTTTAATGAATATTTAAAGTGGTTGCATGAATAAATTAGGCTTCTCTTCAAAGCAACACGATAAACTACATTTTCACTAATAGCAAAAGATGTCTTTATTACTCGATCTATTGCATAATTCTTTATTATGTTTATTTAGTTTTATGGCTGTTTTTAAATAAAAGATGTCATTGACTTTTCATAAGGACCGTGTATGGATAGTCTTCAAAGCAGCGCATTTGGGCCGAGCTAGATAAGATGCTTCCCGTGTTCTAAGCATAATGAACATACGTCAAGCATAATAATCATGTTTCCTAAATAGATGAAGTCAAAAGTAAATCATTTTGATCTCGTGCAGCTGATTATGTACATTATCTGTCAGATCATGTCCTACCTAATCAACAGAGGAATGTCCTAATGAAGCTAAATGTGTTTACTTGCTGGGTGGAAGTGCTTCTTCCTGTCAGGAACCTCAATCACACATGAATTATTTTCACCATCTTGAGCTCTCTCACCCGAGCCTTTAAAGACACAATCGCTCCCTATTGTTTTAGGAAGGATGTGTAACATAAAATCCAACCTTTGTTAAACATAATCCAATCTTTTCTCATCTCACTGTATGAGAAGAAATGGAGATGGTCTAAATATATTCTCTTTGCGATGCCCAAGCCTTTTTTGATTACACATTAGCATTGAAGATAACAGGGCACAGTGTAGTTAATGCACCAGGCGTCTTAAAAATTGAGCCCACTTCCTCAGTGGCCCCAATACTGAACTCATCATGACCCCTTTCTGTCTCTCTCATCATATCCTTTGAAAGGCTGGTGTGGTGCTCCAAACCTCTGGAGGGTAATGGGTGCTGGCTTCACAGTCACAGATAAGAGGTGGAGAGAGAAAAAGAGAAAGAGGCACTGGCAGATACATAGACAAAAGAGGGACAGAATTAGATCCTATTCGGAAAAGAGCGCATAGAGAGAACTTCTGACCCCTCATTTCTCACCATGCTGCACATTTTTCAAAGCAATATGGATTAGTTCACCGACATAAAACACAGTATGGCCCTCAGAAGTACGCACATTCAAAGTGAAGAAGATATCACTTTGTGATGAGGGCTGCTGTGCTGAAAATCAATGTACATGTGAGCACATAAAGGAAACATCAGAGGCTGTCAGAGTGTTTTTAACAACTATAAGATTTGAGTAAAATGAAGTGTTTTTATCAGCAGGTGGACTGTGTGAACTGCCTGAACATTTCTGTTGCCACATGAATTCAACATTTTGCCTTGAATTAGCATCCTTCTGATGTGCCAGACTTTAATTGACTCAGGCATCATTGAAGCCTGGAAATGACATTGAATGATTTCATAGTTCATATGCTAATTAAAAACACTTATCGCGAACGCAGCCTCCTCTCTGCTTCCCCTCTTCCTGTTCCTCCGTATGTTTCCTCACTCTTCCTCCTCCCGCACTCTCTTTAGCTGAAAAGCACGAGAGCTCATTTGAAAAAGTTGGAGAGCGAGTCTGAAATAATTTTGAGGACAAAAAAGCTGCTTGAACTTCCCCTTTGCTTCTAAATGAGGGGTGAACTATAAGAGTGGATGCACAGGACGGCATTAGAAAGGCGATGGCCAACTTCTGTTCCAATTAGGGCCAACCAAGCATTATGAGCAGATCTCATTAGTTGGTGATAGGCTGCCTTTAATGGCCTGTGCACAAACTGTGGAAAAATGTATCATTTGTAGCTTTGAGCGCTTGAAGTAATCACTGACACTTTACATCTGTTGTACAGCTTAAACAATTGCCACGTGCTTTTTTTTAGACAGAGAGAAGACAAATGCTTAAAAAACTCTGATAATTCAAGAGACAGTGTGCTACCAAATATGCTTTTAGAAACACGAGCGTGGTCTCATTGGCACAGTGTCAAATATTGACATCATGTCACACCTCTTGGGAAAAAACGATATGCTGGCTTAAGGTACCCTTTACCATGTGTATGAGACACACTGAGCTTTAAGATAACCCCAAAGTAAAGCCAATATGAGATGCTCATACATGTAGCAACTTCTCCATCCACAGAACCCAAAGCCACCGACGATTTCCTAAACCTAACCAAGCAGTTTTGAACCAACCAAACTGCAAGCTTTTTCACAACTGCAGCTACTTCATAATGTTAGCCTTGTATCAGAAAGGCGTCCTGGCAGGAAGGTTGCCTTTGGCGTATCTGTATGAGGAGCGTAACAAACCGGCAGTGTCGGTGTGTGACTCCTCGGGATGAGGAGGTGTTGAGATAACACCACAGCAGTGACTACGTAGGCACAAAACAGATTTTTCGGCCTTGTTAGAAAAGGTCTTTGGACTCCTACGTTATGCTTAGAATACAAATATACTGTACCTCTGTATCTGTGGGATCTTCTTGAACTGCTACCAAAACAGAACTGCTGATCCAAGTCACAGCACTTTTTCTGTGTCTTCGGTTCAGGTTCATTATTAATGGGCGTGTCTTGTGATTTCCACGTCTACAGAACACAATGGATGTGATCATCATGCGTCTGTTTTACTGTCTTTCTAAGGTGACAGTCCAAGCCACCTGTATCACTCTGACAGCTATGAGCGGTGACCGCTGTTACGTCACAGTCTACCCTCTGAAATCTCTCCGCCACCGCACCCCGAGAGTAGCCATGATCGTCAGCGTCTGCATTTGGATCGGTATGTCCTGCCCGTTCGGCTACGTTTAACATTCATTTTTTTAATTAATTCACCATTAATGAATAATTTGGAGCAATTGTATATAAAATTCATCAGAGAATTGAAGAGAATAAATGTCTGAACTACTTTAACTAACTCTGTCCTTGTCTTGGCCAGGCTCCTTCATCCTGTCCACCCCGATTTTAATGTACCAGCGTATAGAGGAGGGTTACTGGTATGGCCCGAGGCAGTACTGCATGGAGAGATTCCCCTCTAAGACACATGAGAGGGCTTTCATCCTCTACCAGTTTATTGCTGCCTACCTGCTGCCTGTCCTCACTATTTCCTTCTGCTACACTCTGATGGTGAAGAGGGTGGGCCAGCCCACCGTAGAACCTGTAGATAACAACTATCAGGTACGGACAAGGTTTGCTTTGCCCTTAGTTATAATCGCATGACTTCTACTTAAAAGTGAAAATGTGGCTTCTGATACATTATAATAGTCATTTTCCCGCTTTTAATGTTAGCCGCCTTGGTTGGAGTATTGGCTGCTTCGCTTTCAGTCTGAACACATCTTAATAAAATGTCATCTTATCCTCAGGTCAACCTCCTGTCCGAGAGAACTATCAGTATCAGGAGCAAAGTGTCCAAGATGGTGGTCGTAATCGTTCTCCTCTTCGCCATCTGCTGGGGTCCCATCCAGATCTTCGTCCTCTTCCAGTCTTTCTACCCAAACTACCGGCCCAACTACGCCACATACAAGATCAAGACGTGGGCCAACTGCATGTCCTACGCCAACTCTTCGGTCAACCCCATAGTTTATGGTTTCATGGGAGCCACCTTCCAAAAGTCCTTCAGGAAAACCTTCCCATTTCTGTTCAAGCACAAGGTCAGAGATAGCAGTATGGCTTCAAGGACTGCCAATGCTGAGATCAAGTTTGTTGCCGCGGAGGAAGGCAACAACAACAACAACGCAATGAATTGAATCTGACAATTAAAAGTGGAACGAATGAGATTATTGTTTGCACTCAAGACAATTGCTGCAAGAAGAAAATAAAAATAATGAAAATGTTCCTGCCCTGGGTTCATTGTGTGAAAGTCTTAATCGAGCAACTGAATGAATTCAAAAGGACAGACTGTCTGTTTGGCAGACGCATTTATGTTAATGAATACACCTAATTAATGAATTGATGTGGGGAAACACAGACTCAAAATACGGATGGACACAAACAGTGTTTGGCACAGTCTGTTACCTGTTCTTCAGCCAAGGCCAGGCAGTGCTGGCACATGCTGTAATGTCATCTGTCGACGTGCCAAACACCACAGCCAAATATCAGAAGACAGCGGTGCACATCTGATGGTGAAAGAGAAGATTTTTGCATGAAAGCTGCAGGTGTGAGTCCCAGTCCCTGTCAGATCATGGCTGACAAGGCTGGCAGCTTTGGTGGAAACCAGTCAGCATTTGGACAGCTACTACACATGAAGACACATGAATATAGTATTTTTGAAGTGACTGAAGGCTCGACAACTGATGCCTCTGGACATGTTATGCTCATTTATATGGTTGACATTTGTTCCTATCACTGGAGAGAAAGAGAGTAATTCAACAAGCGATACTTTCTGTATTTGTTATTCTGGAAAAAGGCTGACACGTTCACATTTTTGAGGAATAGTTTTACATTTGGGTTTGACATATGCCTTGTGGGCTTCTTGCAGAGAGTTATGTGAGAAGTGACTAGCTTCATGTCATAGTGCTCAGACATGACAGCAGAGCCAGGAGGTGATTAGCTTAGCTTGGCACGAAGACTGATAGCATGGGGCAACGTCCAGCCTGGCCCCTGTTGAAAGTTCAAACATGCAACAGTACCTCTAATGCTCATGAAGTAACTTAGATAACAAACAGAAATAACAGACAGCATACATGTTAATTGGTGAGCTTTAAGGCACAGACATAGTGGATCCATTGATGGATGTCAAGCTGGTAGATCCTAATCATTTTCTATGGAGAGCAGATCTGGTGCGTGATGGATACGACATGGCGACTTGCCGTATGTGAATTTGCACAATCATCCTCAAATTTATGTAAATGGATTCGCCTGGCTCCTGAAAATTAGATCAAATTGTCAAACTAGGCCATGCTGATAAGATATGAATCAATATCCCGTCACTGCATTGCCTGTTACTCACCAACAATGTTTTCAGAAACATATTTTAGTGTACTGCCATGCATATCTGTAACTTCAACATAGCCAAGCTGGCTAATTCCCTCTATTTTGAGCCTTTCTGCTAAGGTTAGCGTATAGCCTCCTGGCTCTAGCTTTGTAGGTATACTGTATTTATGTCTTATTGGAGTTGTTATGAGTTTCAACCCTGTAAATAGCATTCATGTCAGATTTCAAGTTGTCATAAACAATAGGAAACCTCACATCTGCCAAAATCTGTTGTTAAATGTAATTCATATTTAATGTATCTGGTGTTATATTGTCAGATCACAGTATTTGTCATTAGTGTGTTGTATATATTTATATGGAGGTTGCTAAGTCATGTTTTCATCCCCAGTAATTTTAGCCCAATTTTGCAAATGCTTCTCTGGTGTCACGGTGTGCTCAGGACAACACAGGGTTAAAGTGATGTTTTTCTGTTTGGTCAGAATCCAAAGAAAGAAAGCCAGCATCCAGTTGAATGGCGCTGCCTCTGCTGCCAAATGTGATGAGTGGGAGCTGGCTGAAGCAGGGGTTACGACCGGTGAAGCACAGACGGTGTTTACATTTCTTTTGTGTCCCACACATCACCATTCACACCTTCCCCGATACACGTGCGCATGCAGAAACATGCACGCACATACACAGGCATGCAGTACCACTTTCACCTGGTGTATCCAGGTGTTGTTTATTGGAGCAGCAGTTGTGACATCTCTGAGAAACAACCCTGTACTATCACGTCAGACAGACTCAGTTCCAAATGGTGGACGCGACCCGTACGGCCTCTGCCCTGCATTTTGAGGTTTTTCAGAGTGCAGCTGTCAGGCGATGGAAGTACAGTCTATCATTGTTGGTAAATCTACAAATCCCCTGTCAGCTCCCCACAGTCGAGATGGAGTCCTTTTCTATCCATCCCACACAGTGACATTCAAAATCAGAATGGTCCATAGAAAATCTGCTAATGCAGCTCTCATTTGAATTGTAGATATTGTAGCACTTCCTGTCTTCAGGGCTCCATTGAATTACATCAAAGTGTCTTGCAAGGAAAGCCAACAGGGCTGCCATAATTACCCATAAATAGATAAGAGAAAGGTGCTCAAGGGTTGTCATTAACTGAGATAACATTTGGGCTCATTTTGCACACAGAAGTAGACAAGCCTTCAGCTATGGCAACTGTTATGGACCTTAAGATGTAACCAAACATGTTCAGTGTTACATAATAATTACTGTATATGCACCCCTGAATACAGTTTAAGCACAACATAAACCCCCATCCACACAAATTAACAAGCTTTTGCTCTTACTGAAACAGCACCTTTAATCTAATCCAAATGGTTTTGAGTTGTTCTGTTTTAGTGATTAGGCCTCCATCTATAATTCCAACAATAATTAAAATTGCATGAAAGGCAGTCAACTAAAAGAAACGTCACACAGTTTCACAGCAAATTCAGCATGGAATAAATGACATGCTATCAGGGGTTCATTTCTATCTGAGTGCCACTGTAAAACGTGTCTAAACATATTTCATTAATGCTAATGTCTGCTTATTGCTGTTAAATGAATGCAAATTGAGCTGCATTTCTTCCACCACGGTGACCACGGTGCATCCATCAGGACCAAGGTCGTCAATAATATGTGCGTTTTCTGCTTTACATGAAGTATTGTCTTGTATTTACGCTTTTTGTGAGATTGTGATTCGACCACATGTCAGTTACTTCTGGTCGTTAGTTTTTTCAGTTAAGCTTCAATCTTGAACAATAAAACAAAGTGACCATGAAATGTTTGGGCAAATCAAATCAAGACAGTCACTGAAGGGAAAATGACAGATGACTTGAGCAGCAGTGATGATTTGAGAATTTCTCAGGGTTGTGTTATGTCTGCAGTAAGTTTCCTTTAAACTTATGAATAGTGGGACGAATGTAATGGAACTATTAAAAACTGTAACTCATCATTATGTTGGTGCCAATCATGTATCATCCCACACAGAATATTTTTCTTTTTTGTTGGCCATTAAACTAAAAGAAGGACTCGTCTGTTTACTGCTTGACTGTCTAAATGAGAAAATTATTAGATTCTAGTCAGTAAATCAAAAACAACTGCAGAATAATTGAAGGGCAAATACAGGAGAAATTAATGAAAATGAAATTAATGACTAGAGGCCCTTTGCCATTAGCTTTTATGCTAATTATGAGTACCTAATAGGACCTTACTGACAAGATTAATCATAATCAGAATGATAGAAAATGTTAAAACAAAACTACCTTATTTTGGTGATGTTTGTATGTAGAGAGTTTCAAAATAAAAGCCATTCATTAGGCACAACAAGACAATCGCAAGACAATCAATTTAACCACACTAGCAGTGGGGAGGTTTTTCTGTATTTTCTGTCTGCATCTACCACTGAGGAAATTTGGTCCGGGCTTTCATGGTCCCCACAGGATATGTCTAAGGTTTATTTAGTTCAGTTTGAAAAAAGCAGGCCATATGAAAACACAAATTGCTGGCCAGTCAGAAGCCTAAAAACAAGCCATTACTGGTAGGCTTCCTGCAACTAGAGGTCTTATCTAGTGGTGCTTTTGATAGAATTAAAAGCACCGTCTGGAATGGTTGCGATCGGCTCCGACGACCCTGTGATTTAAAAAGAAGAATGGCATGAAGTGCTATTCTAAAAAGTAAAAATACTGCAAGCGCGTTTGACCACCTGCTGTTGAGTGCAGAGCAGTCTGCAGAAGAAAGAAAAGCTTTATCTTCGATTGTCAGGGACTGACACAAACGTCACGGCGAGAGACGTTTGTGTTTTTTATTTTTTCACTTTGTGTTCTTTCAGTGAGTCATAAGCAGTCCTATAGCACCTAAGAGAAAACATAACAAAAGATCAGTCCTCGCTGCTGATTTTCAACAACCATGACTCAGCATTCCTGAGCAGAGGATCTGCTCACATGGTGCACCAACGCACTCCCTGAAGATGACCTTAGCGACAGTACCGAGTCTAAACTCCATTGTTCTCCATTCAGCATTGAGTAGCTAACTGTAGTTAAACTGTAGCTCTGAAAAACACATGAGCAGCACAGACGGCTTTTACGTCATTTAGGGCCAAGTCGAGCCAAATAAAGGCTGCAGGAAGCAGCAACGTGGGAGGCTTGATTCACTAAAAACGCTCAAGCCTGTAACACAAGGGCTGCAGGGTACTCATGCAGCTTGTGTGCTCCTCTATGACACATCTCTTAATGATGGCCATTATGCATTTACCCTGTATACTGTAGATTCTCTCTTTTGTATACTGCAGCCTTTCTGAACACATACATTCGAAGGAAATAACTGAAGAGTTTACAAAGTAGAAACCTTTGTCAGTCACGTCGTTATCAGTGTTATCTTAATTGCCACTTCACAGACTTTAACTCGTGCTCATGTAGACATCCAAGCTGTAATTAAGACGTGGAAACTAAAATATATCTGACTTGGTGCTTAATAATACAGAGGTGAGGAGGTGAAAACAAACAAGGACGCATCACATCAGCCAAAATCTGCCGTGCGTGGAAATTAACCCAAAATTAATGGATACATCAACCTTATCACCAGAATGCATGTTGCCATGGTACATTTGTACTTAAACACCCAGTTTAGTTGCCACAAACACAGCTTGAGCTTGCCATTTGGGTGGCATGGTGGAAAAAGTGGTAATATTGTCGCCTCACAGCTAGAAGGTCCCGGTTCGAATCCCATCCCATTTCACAAAAAGCATGGCGTGTGCATGTAGTGTGTGCATGTAATGTGTAATGAATAAAGTACAGTTTCTTCTTCTTCTTCTTCTTGAACAATAGTCTGCTGTTTGATACTCGGCCCGCCGAGCCGTCATGGCGCCTTGCCTCCTGATGAGAGAAAGTTAGCTCATGTACATGTGACCGTTACGTATTCTAGAAACGTTGATATGATACGTATGAAATGTACAAACTTTACATATCCGTGGTTTGCAGGAATCTGCCAACATTTTGTTTTGGCGCCAGGGCTGCAGATAGTGTTACATTCCCAAAGCACAGACGCTTTAACCCTCACACGGCCAACTCTGTAATCACACAATCATTCTGAGATTGTAAACGGTTTGAAACTAAAGCCATCATTGTGGGCTGTGGGGACCATAATGTTGAGTCTTTGTTGAAACATGTCTTTTTCACTTTGTTTCAGAGAGATGTTTTGGTTATAAACTCCTCTGATGAGACTTTAGTTGGATCATCACGTCTTTCTGAAGTCAAAAAATGGCCAGCTGTTTGGTCGTTTTGATAATTTGACAATCTTACCTCCACATTAAAACTTGACCTCTGTGAAAATCCACCACACACTGCAGTGAATCAGATAGCCGAATGCGTTTCTCCCTGAGACACACTGCTCTTCAGTAAACAGAAAATACATTTTCAAGTGCGTTTCTTATTCTTCAGATTGTGGACAAAGCTTTTCCATTACCGCCTCACTGTCACAATTCTGTTGACGTCTCATTTCCCGTTGCTCTGGTTTCATTTTTATGTTGATTTGTTCATGAAAATCGCTCTAGTTTCCAAAGCTGCAGAGGTTTTATTTCACCCTGCTGTGCAATGTCACTGATAATTCAAAGCTGCTTCAAAGTGAAACATGCTGCAAGTTTGAGCTGTTTACCAAAACTCTGCCGGCATGCTTTTTAAACCATAAATAACCAACAAACGTCCCTGTTCGGTTCTCTAATCACCACCATAAATAAGCATTTCAGAGACACCAGACTGGCTGCAACTCCCTCACCAAACAGAACATCTATATTGGAAAATTCTCAAAACCCTGGACAGCAGTTCATGTTAATTAACAATATAATTAATTATCTTTTGCCTTCAGTGTGTTTAGCAATCCAGCAACACACACACTGGAGCAAACTAAACTCCAAGAAAGGCTGAAGACAACAGTTTGTCCTCGAGACTATTCCTGGAAGCATCTACAGGAACAATGTTCAATGATTGTGATTAGACCAAAGCGACCTCATAAGTTCATGTGTACATGAACGTTTACGTGTCTAATAATTATATCACAATGACTTTGAAGAGAGAAAGCAGAACTTACTGAGACATCGGACTTGGCCGATGCTTTTTTCCCCCTTAGAAAGATCATCTTACTGTGAGGGATGGAAGTAAATGTGACAGCATTGATGTTGATATGACCGACTCGGAAACAGCCAAATACAATCAATTATTGATTTATTATTGGGTAATTGTGACACCATTTCAGTGTGGTTTTAGTATTTTTACTTCGGTAAAGGATCTGAATGCTTCCACCTCTTACACTAATCCACCACTGCCAAAAGATGAATTCTCAGCTGAAGTATCGCTCCTGCTCTTTCTCCTTCATCAAAGGCTTCTTTATACCATCTAAGGAGGCTGAGTTGTTCGGGGTTTTAATTGAGTGGTTATAGATTCAGCTCACTCTCTCTTGGTTGAAACACTTCCTTTTGTGCAGTGCATCAAGCACATTGCGACAAAAAAGAGCCCCTTTAAATGAATTCACAGAAAGCAACACAATGGATGAACCAGTTATGGTGATTGTCTAACAGCCGAATATATACAATCAGTTTTGCTCCTTTCAAGCTTATAGTGAGCTGTCTGGAGTGCTCTTTAACGTCAGCCATTTGTCTTTTCTCCCAGTGCTAACAGTGCTTCAGAAGGACGTTGATTTATTAGATTAGATTCCTCTGAAATGTGTATTTACAAACTTTTGACTTTTTTATGTCTTGGCCTCGGCCCCCGTAGATCCATTTAAAACAACAGTGTGCATTAAAATTCGGGGCCACAATCTGAGGAAGGTCCTTTCACTCGCACAGCATCACTGTGCACAAAGCGAGGTTCAGAAGACCTGGTTTTTCAGGTTTGGTGAGGAATAAAATTACTGTTCTGCATGGAGCCCTGAATTTGAACACAGACTATATAATTGAAATCTGTATCTGACCTCTCAAACGCTCTTGTGGTTGAATGAGAGCAATTCCCTGCTGTCCAGTTTGGAAAGGAAAGCCTTGCAGGAGAGTGAAGCTTCATGAAGTCACAAGTGGATGAACAGCCATGTCCACATACGTTTGACTATTATACAAAGTAGTAACTTTATGACCAAAACACTGCATTTTCAATAAACAGCATTCATCACTTCCTTTCATATAATTTTATTTTCTGATGTAACTGTTTACAGGTTGTGCTGTTAGATGAAGAGCTGCAGGCTGCACACCTCCAACTTCTCAGTAAAGTAACGAACTCCTTTCAGCGTCACTGTGCGCTGCTGTCTGCACACTCATGGATGCAGCTTAAAATTTTATGACAGCTGCTCACAGAATGATGGAAGAAGGCCAATTACTGCCTGACGTCTTCATTAATATGATGATAGTTTGTTTTGCTGCGCCCAGATTTATGTGGCCTACAGGTGTCCCCAAATCAACCAGGACTGAAATCTGCTAGACAGCCACTTTACACCTGAATTAGTCCATTTTTTGGCCGCTTTGGAGTAGATGTACCCACATTATATATCAATTTTCACTGCAGCTCTGGGTATGAATAATGTTTAGAGCAGTGAGGTTGTTTTTTTCCCCTCTGTGCAGTGCAATGTATGGAGGTGGGTGGTCACTGTCCTCTGATTTAGATCATGACACTGACATCTGTTGACCCACACCCTCCTAACAGACAATCACTCATCAGCATCGTCACTCTCCCTGCGTCTCGTGTCCACACTTGTCGTCCGGACGTCCCGTGTTCTGACAGACAAATAGCACCTTTCCTGTTTCTGTGGGCTTCATTTCAGCTGAGATATCTCACCTGTTGTCACAGCGGTGCTCCTTCTCACTTAACTTGGCAGCAACTCTTGAGGCAAGCTGGAAGAAAATGTTGATCTTTAAGATACGTCAGAACCTTTGAAAGTCTGTCTGTTAGGAGACTTTTAAGATCTCATAAACTTCTTCATCTGCCTCTCCACACGATAAATAATCTCACCTGGTTGAACATGTGGCACCCACAGGAAATTAATCTTCAGCTTAGAAAATGTAACAACAACAACAATAATGAGAAATGGTCTGGAGAAAAGCCAGGAGAGGCGTGTGGGCTGCTATTTACCTTCCTGTTTAAAGCCTCGCCACTCGACAGTAAACTGGAGGTGTAATAGAGTATAAGAATTCATTGTAATGTCACTCTGACACAGCCATTTTTTTCTGCTGGTGCCTGCTGGTAAATTGAGTAGTATTTATGCCAAATGGGTTTCGAGGCTCATTTTGTGAACTGGTCAGTACAGATCCCCCATCACTGAGGGAGACACACACAATCGGTCAAGTTCAAGCTCTCCTGGCGTCTGACTTTCACTATCTTGATGATACATTTTAAGACCTCCTGAGGAATGAAAGATGCCTGTTCAAAGAAACCGCTTCAGGACTTCAGGACTCACGTGTATTCCTCAATGTCGCCTATATAAAATGAAAGCAATTACCTGAAATCACTGCCATTTCTTGGCTTGTCCAATCCTCGTGGCTCATCATCTCAAGAAGACTTGAAGACATCAGTCATTCTATGACAGCATTTTCAGTGTTTGTTGAGCACATCTTCATACAGGCAGCTTCATACTGACTAAAACCAAGCAAACTGAGGCTTTGTGCTCTGCAGTTTTCATGTCAGTGTTCAGTCCCAGTATAAAAAACATTGTGTCAGTTTGTCCTGGCATGTCGTGGTACTGATGCGTTGGCTACTCTGACGACATAAATACACACCTTGTTAACAGAAGATCAGTTGCACAGAAGACAATTTCCCACGCCTATCACTCTCAGTTTTTCTTGAATAATGCATCTTTTGGTGCTTCCACGGCACAGAAAGGATGCATAATAATTAGCAAGAACAGCAGAGACGTCTTCAGCTTTCTTGTTTGCTCACTCGATTTAAATAGCAGCCTTCATGTTAGCTTAAAACAAATATCTGAATCAGTGTTTTACAAAAACTTAAAAAGTCAAATGAGCAAACCAGCAGTCTGCAGCAGCGTCCATAATCCCTGCTCCTCCTTGTCAGCAGATAATGAGCCACATCTGCGGTCTTACAAGTCGGGGCTATGCTGACTGCGTCATCGAGCAGGGATCTCGAAACAGCCAAGGACCCAGCAGGAACCCAGCGGGTTATGGATCTGTTATGGATCTGTACGGGCCCTATCAGAGACTGTACCTCAATGACTGAATAGCTTGTAACTTAAAATGACCAACACTGACTTTCACGCAGGACATGAGCAGTGGTCAACCGGGTGAAAGTCCTGTATTTGTTTGATTCAGCCATCCACTCCACTTCCCTCCATATGTGGACCTTCTTGCTCTTTATACTACGGCACCCGACTCTCTCCTTTGCTCCCATCATAATTACTACGGCCACTAGAGGCCAAAGCTGAATAATAAATGTAAATTTGGGTCATGATCACCTACTTGCTTGAAAGACATTTCCAACTGTTTTTATGTGCATTTTAAAATCGTGCATAACGTAACTGGAGGCGAAATCCTGGAAAAACGTGTTTGTGCTTGGCTGAGGTGGAAAAGATGGTGTTATATCGATACGAAGCAAAATTTGACAAAGTCCAATGGACACAGACTTTCTAAATATGTGTACAGATGAAAACATCCGTCTGTGCGGATCAATAATTGATTGATCCTGAAATAAACATGACCGCCATAATTCCATCAGATTTCTACATTGTTTTCCTTTGTTTGATGTTTGACTGGCGCTCATTTAATTACACTGTGGTGCTTCCTCTTATTCTTCTACAATAGTTTATTGCCCTCAGGCAGGAGAATTAGCGCCATCAGCTGTTCATAAACTAAACTAATATTTGCTTACCAGTAAAGGATAGATATGCACATTAGATTATTTTTTTTCCTGCAGATTTCAGTTAAATTTTCTCTACATTCAGATGGAAACCTCAACTTGAGACGCTGACAGATTGCAGTGACTCCAGCTGGGAACAAACCACAGCTATCATCATTACACTCCAACCGGCTGTTGTCTTTTTTGCCTTGCATCAGGTTATACTGAGCCAAAGCCTTTCTCACAGTGGGATTCTGTAGAGCTGCATGTGTCACTAGGGTCACTAATCTTTAGACCCGTTTCTGCCAACATGACGAGTGTGACAGCGCTGTGGTTGAGCTCATTTAAAAGGCACAGGCTTAAATGGGATGCTGGGGAGTTTCTCCACCAGTGGAGCTCTGCAGCACATGATAGGAGTCCAATTGTGAATCAGAACAAAAAGGCTTCCCGGTGCATTCAAGGCAGAAGCGGTCGCAGGCAGCGCTGACCCAAGAAAGGTGTGATGCAATTATCAGTGGCGTGATCTCATGAGAGCCCACAAGCTGTTGCTCCTGAAGAGGGAGACAGAGAGTCACTTGGGTTGCAAAGCAGCAAATCACTGTCAGACAGAAGCTGAAAAAAAAAAAAAAAAGATGTCTGGCAGAGACGGCTAATGATGTGTGGCAGTTTTTCTTGGCAACGGTGCTCACTCTGTGGAAGAAAACTGTTGTGCATGTGCATGTTTGTGAAGACAGAAAAATTGTCTTTGTCAAACTGCAGCTTAAACACCAGTGTGACTGTTGACACCGCTGCTTCTGCTCCGGCCAGACAAACCACATCAGATCATTTGCGGGACCCCCTGAGACGAGGTTAGTGATGTGTAATGGAGCAACTGGACTCAACTGACAGATTTCTCAGCTCGGAGAATTGTAGCATGTTGTATAAACTGGCTGGCTGGACAAATTTGGGTGTTAAATGTTTTCCTTGTCGTGTGGAGATGGAAATTGCCTTGTGGTCTTTGCCTTGATGGTTCTGCGATAAATATAAAATAACAAAAATTTAAAGGAAAGTTGTATAATTCTGGGTGGCCTGGTCTGGCCTGGAGAAATACAGCAAATAAAGCTGATGAAAAGAAGCCTCAGCCCAAATTGTTTGAGGCCATTTCCAGCCTGCGAGCCCCCCGAGCCGTTGTCACACTTAAAGTCGTGAAAATGAAAGGTGCAGCTGCTGAAATCCAAACCTGCAGTTGTTGCTCTTTTTTCTTTCATTCTTTCTCTCTGTCTTTTTTCCCTTCTTCTCAAATAGCAACATGAAGAATGACGACAGCGGCTTAACACACCAAACTGTCAGCTGAGGGTTGGAGGGGAAAATAATTGTCGGCAGTGGAAAGAGGGGAAAGGCAGAGACGGTCAGACACAAAGAGGTCTTTCTCCTCGCAAGCAGAGCTGCCTCACGTCACAACACAAGCAGGAAACCACACCAACACCACCACCTTGCCCCTGGGACTCAGCATGTGTGTGTGTGTGTGTGTGTGTGTGTGTGTGTGTGTGTGTGTGTGTGTGTGTGTGTGTGTGTGAGAGGTGGAGGAATGGGTGGGGAAGGAGGGACAAGGGGAAAAGAAAGGGGTCTGGGACATTTAATGAAACCCAATATCCTGCCTCTGGTCTAAAAATAAATGGAGCAATGAGCACATAAACAGAACGTAGTATGAGTGTGTGTGTGTGTGTGTGTGTGTGTGTGTGTGTGTGTGTGTGTGTGTTTGACGTATAGACTAAGTGGAGCAGAGTAGAGGTGTGAGAGAGCTGTATTCATTTCCCAGGTTTATTTGAGCTGAAAATGAATATTGTATCCCCCCGCTGCCTCTGCTGCCCCACTATACCACTATAGCACGCACACACACACACACACACACACACACACACACACACACACACACACACACAAACACCGTCAATGAGGTGAGGTAAGATCAAGTGGTGCACAACTGCACGTATAGGGATAATGTCACTTTGATTACAGAAGCTATACAGGCCATCGACTCTCTGCTGTATAGGCAATTAAATGGTCGACTGGGCGCGAGCAATTAAATGGTGAACTGAAACTTTAGAGCTGCATATTTTTCCTCTGTGTTACTCTAAGAGTGTGTGTGAGCGTGTGTGTGTGACGGCTGATAATTCTAATTACTCGCAGGCAAGCACCTCTCCGTAATGTTTTTCACCGCTTGAAGTTTCATGCGCCAAAAAAAAGGTGTCAAATGACAAGTAGGTAAAATAAAATCCTCACAGTGGCTTAATGCAACAGTTAGAGTACATGCAGAGAACATAACAGTGGTAATACTGATGCAGGACCTTCAATAAGGAGACTGGGGGTCGTGTCCTGTTTGAAACCAGAAGTCAGACTTGCATTCATTTCCTACTTTCAAGCTTTCAGGATACAGTGTGCTCACACACATACATGCGGGCACAGAGCACAGCTAGGGGCATAAATCACACTCATATAACAAAAGAGAGCAGAGCACCTCGTCAGTTACAACACTCAGAGAGAGCCGGTAACCTCCACCTCCACTAACTCCTATCAAGCACTTGACCACATGCACTAAGATGAACGTGTGTGCGTGTGTGTGTGTGTGTGTGTAGGAGAGCATGTAAAGTCACCTGGAGCAGGTATTATTAGTGATGGTGCCAAGAGACATTTAAAATGCAGCCAGTCTGTCTAGTACAAACACGCCTGTCTGGGCACAGATCAGACGTGTGTGTGTGTGTGTGTGTGTGTGTGTGTGTGTGTGTGTGTGCACTTGTATTACATTGTGGGGATGTATTTTTGTTATACAGTCACATTGTGAGGACTCGCATTCCTTATGGGGACAAAATGCAAGTCCCCATAATGTAAGTCATTAAAGTTTGGGGTGAAGACTGCGGTTCAGGTCAGGGTAAGCTTAGGTTTAGGTTAAAGTTAAGGTTAAGGTTAAGGTAAGGGTTTGGCAAGTCGTGGTTATGGTTACAGTTCGGGTGAGTCTTCAGGAAATGAATGCAAGTCTGATGAAAACATGACTACATGGGTGTGTGAGATTACACATCGTGGAAGCCTGACAGAGTCCAGGTATTACACACCTTCTGGGGTCACTCCAGCTTTATTAGAAATGCACACAGTGTCCAGTCCAGACACCGTCAGTATTTTTAGCAACAACAACAGAGAGCACACCCATGAAATTTACGGAATACATAATTCGATATTCAGCCGGCAGGAGTGCTCGTTTATTAGAAGTGGTGGAATTTATCACTTGGCACTGCCGTCCACCTTTTCCTCCACGTTTTCCTGCACAACATACCGGTGCAAGTGTTAAAATGTGCCCAGCTGGCGAAACACAAAGCGAGGAAAGATAAAATGATTCAGGTGTCACACCTTCCTGGAATCATCGCCCTCACCTGGACTTCCTGTCACTTTCACTACAGCATACGAACGGCACACACACGGCGGTGTAATAGCGTGCTTCAGTAATTGCGCCCCTGTTTGCCTCTGCTGGCCGTGTTTGCTAATTTCTTAAGCTGCAGGAATGCTCAATTGTGAGCCTACATGTCTAAATTTGTTGAATTTTTCCATCTGCTGCTTAATCCGTCTGTGTGGTCTTGATAATTACTTCGCTTGTTTAGTTGCCATCCACTGGATACACCGACTGGTTTCATTTTTCATCACACAATGTACCGAACATGTTGTACTCTGGCTGCAGCCAGCTCGCAGTGTTGACTTCCAGGTAAAACTGACACTGAGGACACAGATCTGAAGGGCTGCCTTTTTCTTTTTTATGGGCACAGATGATTCAGGAAGGGACGGGGTTGAGCATGAGCATCAAGTGTCTGAGGCACCGGCGACTTTTTTCTATTACGATCTAATCAATTCAAGTGGGAAATTTTATGACAATAATTACAATATTAATATAATAATTAGATGTTTATAGATGATTCCCTTAATAAATGATTACCGAGGGGAAAAACTGTTGTAATTCTCATATTTTAATTTATTCCAGTAATTAAGATGTGTCCCTGTTTGAACTTTTTATGCAGCATTAGTTTACATAATTTCCCTGGCATGGTTTTAATAATGTTAATTATGTTAATTTATGTATCATTAGTATTTTAAATTAACATGAGTAGAGCAAATATTAGGACTTAATCTAATAAAATTAAAAATTGTATGTAGTATTATTGTATTATATGTGTGTATCAATACATCAGTGATAAACGATCATGTGCTCTTGAATCGAGGCGGAAAAAAGGAGAAGAAAAGATAATTTATTCAACATGCAAAAGGTGGCAAACTATGTTAAAATGTGCTGATGATGATCAGTGTGACAGAAAAACATCTTTATTTTTCTTCACTGTGCTTGAATTTTGAATTAATTTGTTTGGAATTGACATTTTTATTTACTGAAAGGCTGTTTTAACAGATGGGTCCTGTCTGTTAATTTACCGGACAGTCTCAGGAAGTTAAAAGCTGCACTTACTGTGACCGCTAACCGCCTCAAAACGCAGTGTGTGAAGGCGCCCGCCAGGCACTGAGCTAATTCAATATTTTCAGGGTGACATTCAGTTGGAGTCCAGTTGTTATCAAAGTGTGTCATGAGGTTTGAACTTGATTTAACGACGCCACATTCGTTTGATTTGTACACTGGAACGCAGTGTTAGAAACGACCCAGAGGTCTCAGATAATCTGACTTTTCAGGGATGAGTATTGATTTCACGCTCAGTCCAGACGTTGTATGACAGATGGTGTTTCTGTGTAGCTGCCAGTGTTTGGAGAGACAGTTTTTCTTTTTCAGAGCCATGGATCTCGATATCTCGAGCATAAATACAGCACAAACAGTCACACACCCTGGAGACCAAATGAAATTTTGAAACCATAACAGCACGAATGTCAGATCAGTAAAGTTCAGTCAGGTCACCCAAATGATGGCAAATGTTTAAAGATTTTTACCAAATATTATATTATTAAATTAATTTGTTACTAATTTACTACTACAATTTTTTCCACTCAGCAGAAAAACTGAGGCGATTGTTCCTTAAAGCAAACTGCTGTTGATTTTTTTAAATGTCACTGTTCAGTGCTTTTAGCAGCACAATCAAAAAGCCTTTAATGGCGGCTCAGCAGCGGATATCAGACAGTCTCGGCGAGTTAAAGAGAATCTCTCCGAGCGGACAGATAAGCGCGGCTGAAGTGAGATGACTTTGGGCAAAGTCGCCCTTTAAGCAGCTCCTGCCGTGTTCTAACCTGAAGAAAATCAGAAAATGCAGCCAGAGAGCAGCAGCCATGCTTAACACAACCCACACATCAACATGAGTGGAACAAGCTTTTGTGTGTGTGTGTGTGTGTGTGTGTGTGTGTGCGTGTGAGTTTGGTAAAAGTGCACTTCTGTTTTTCCTCTGCAGTTCACATGGAGTCACTCAGGCGTCATGCCACAGTAAGCGCCCTGGAATGACTTTTCCTCTTCGGAGATTTTCCATTCGAAAGAAATCATTAACTGAAACACAATATACGATATTTGACATTTACTGTAATATTTGGGTTTATTGTCACACGAACCAACAAATCCTGCAGCGGGATGCAGTCGAATAAAAGCACTTTGAAGATCAGGCACGAATCATTTTAATTGACGAAAGCTGATACGGGGCGAGGATGGAAAAGTACAGAATATATACTGGACAGCGTGTAAGAGGAGTTGACACGACAAACAAAAGCTTCACATTCAGCTGATTGCGACAGAGCGCTGAAGTATGTGTGCGAGAGTGTTAACAGCCAGTCAGCTTATAAACACTCAATCTTTATTGTTCTGAAGGGCCCGCCAAAACATAAACAAAAAGCCAGCGCCGTGACATAACCTTATCACTACGGAATATGGGAATATTTCAACTTTTCCACACTATAAAAACATGGACGAAGTGCAGAGTGATGGAAAGAAATTGAGGAAATCTGTCAAGCTACAAATGATAAAAAAAGATCTTAACTACCAGTTTATGATGATATGACTGAACTGTTTTGTTCATCGCAAATGGAACTGGGAGTTGTCCCAACAGCAAAGAAAACCATATGTCATTGCTGTCATTTTTAATAAAACCACTTCACTAATTCCATAAATAAAAGCCCACAATTACACCTCACTCTTGACTTAATTCCTGCGCGTTTACGCTGAAAACTTTTTTTCTCATTCCAATGCCCATTAGCCTTCCATGGGCCTGTTCAGTCAGGACCACAAGCGCTGTCATTATCTGTATAAGTGGCTGTAGCTGCCATTATTTCGGGTGCCAAAAAGGCGTATGAAGCACACTCGAAAACTCTATTAAAGGAGCTTCAATCATAGTCATCTCAGTTTCCAGATTGGGCGAATAGCGCGAAAACTCTCGTGCAGCGAGCAGCTACATGCAAACCGAATGACGAGGCAGCTGGAAGGGATGGTTTAATGTGAGCAGCGGCTGGAGGGCAGACGGTATGCTCGCCCTCGCCCCGTTGTGCTTATAACAAGCCGTGATTTATCTCCGTCTACGCCTTTAATTGTTCTCCGCTTTTCTCTTCTCTCCTCTTTGCTTTCCTGTTGTTACATGATCTTTTTTCTTTTATTATTTCATTCCTGCTCCTTCAAGATTTTAAGTCCTCTTTTTAGGCAACCCGACGCCTGGTCAGGGCCCCTTGCTGTCGTTTTTTAAGGCACTGGATACCCCTTTAGTGTCATTTGTCAAGGTGCAGAATAGTCCAATAGACCTCTACAGGCAGCCTGTCCCCTGTTTGTCATATGAGTCTGCATTGGGGGGATGGTTGGGGGTTGGATGGGACAAACTCATCCAGGAGACTGGGGTTCATGTCCTGCGCGAAACCAAAAGTGACGGTTTGACAGCAATTATTTTAAGCAAAAACATGATCATTTCCTAAATGTAGTCGCACTGTTAACCATGTGCTTATTATTGTCTTCTTTGTTATTTTGAAAGTGTAACCAGGCGTTGAAAAATGATGCTAAAGGGTACCCAGTGCCTGACAAAGTGAAACCAAGCAGCCCTGACCGAGCGTCCATATGTGATGAGCTGGGAGTGAATGTGTTGTTTTGAGGCTGAATGTTTGGTTCCACCTGACAACGTCTGTAATGCACATTGGATTATGTCCAATGTTGTTGCAGAAACAATTTGAAATAACGCTTCAGTTCCAACAATCACACAGGCAGTTAACCATCTGAGTTTTTTAGCCGTTGCCTGACTCACCAGGTTCATGTGGCCATTTTCAAAATCCCTGCTATGTGAAACAACAACCGCTGAGCGAGCAACCGACACGCCGAAAATGGCAATTCGCCTTCACCCTAACCTGGCACAAAAGTAAACAAGCTAACAGCTGTTAGCACACCTTTTCTTTTGCAAGGTCATTTCAATGCCAGGGCGGACCCCACATACCGCACAGTCACACAGACCACTGCAGCCACCACAGCTGAATTCAGCAACAATGGCAGAGGAAAGCCAGACCACAACTGTGAGGTATTTTGGATTTTCGTACTGCTATTATTCTGTCATTATATAAAAATTTTGAGGTATGTTATTGAAATTATGGAGCTATTTCTGAGGGGGAGATGTTCATAATATGACAGAAGCAGCATGGGCATTAACACGAACAAAAACTCCGTCAATCAGCAAGTTTTAGGCACCCACTTTGATTGAAGCAAGGATGATAATTATAACGTTATGCCTCCACAGCAACAGGAATACCAGGAGGACGAGCTCCAACGCGCGTTACATTCGCAGTGAAGCAATATGACAAAAATGTATAATTGCACATTTATCGTGCGTTCAATAACCAGAAAGTACAAACTGCATACAGCTGCATACAAACTGCAAGCAGCACATGTTCGTCAGTAATAGGTGTGTCTGAATACAGCCACTGTTTTCACAAATGTTTCCAAAAATGATTTGATCCTCTTTAGAAAAATGTGCACAACAGCTTCTGTATCATCTCGATTTTAAAATTCACAATCTCCTTCTCCCGCTAATTTCCTCCTCCTCTGTCCTGCTGCATCTCATCTTCTCCCCGTCTCCTCCTTCCTTGTCCTCATTAGTGACAAAGGGAAGCCATCGGCCCATCGATCACACTAATCTCCTGTGTGACCTCTTGCCAAATGACGCCCCCAGAAAAGCAGGTCTGCTCCATGCTGTTCTTTGTTTGCTCTCTTCCTGTGTTTCTCAGAGCAGCATTGTGGTACTCTCAACAAGTGGCTCATTTAACCGCTGCAGCAACAGCGGCTCAACGTGTTGAAACATACATCCTGCTCTAAATGGAGGCTTGGTCGCAGACAAATACAAATAGAGCATTCGGTGTGCACTCTGGATGTCTAATGGTGTGTATCAGCGTAGCAGCAGAATGTAATTGTTGCCTCAACTTGGAAAAAAAAATAGTTCAATACCTGGCTCAATTTCTCTCCTTCAGGCTAGAATTTATTTAGAACAGATGAGCACTCTTCAACCATGATGATCGCTCTCATATCATCAAAAATATTTACAGTTCTTGTGGCAATAGCTGGGCTGGAATAACTTTCAGCCTGCAAATCCATTTCATAATGCGAGTAGCAGGGCTAAGCTCAAGAGGAAGAGAGTACGGGCAATTGAACAGCAGGACAGTGCTGATGAGAGCAGGTGAAAACCAGGAGAGGAGATGCAAAGAGAGGGGGAAGAGGAGGTGGAGGAGAGGTTGAAACAGGAGGGAGAGGCAGGAGACGGAGAAAAGCGAAGCGAGCCAAAGTGTTAATTTCCCTCAAAAGACAAACAGTACGAGTCAGTGGTTCTGATGTTTCTTTCAGTAAGCTGAGCGGGAATGCAGTGGATGGTAAACAAACCTGCGGCGGATTAAACCCTTTTTTTAGTTTAGAAAGTAAAGTGAGTCACTGCTATGCTAACAGATCCATATGATCACCGTTTAAGTGGAGAAAAAGCATGGTGCACATCTGAAAATGAAGCTGAGATGTGCTAATTTTGCTGCAGGTGCCTACAGCTGATCATGGCTGCCTTTCAGTTTTGCATAAAGTGTTGTGACCTTTTGGTTATGCATCAAAAATGCAAATGAATCTGGGAATAATTTGCGACTGTCTCCCTTAAATACCACGCTAAAAGAAATAATTTGTACCTTTCGTGACAGAAACCGTAATTTCCTGTATGAATTCACGCGACACTTTTATTTTAAACTCTGGTGAGCGTCTTTGAAAATGGTCTGGGTTCACTTTTTGGATGGAAGGCGAGGCAGATATTCACTGGAGAGGCAAATATCCGTTGGAAAGAGAAATCTCCCCACGGGGGGAGGCTGTGACTCATTCACCTTGAAGAAGAACATTGCTGGTGGCTGAGTCACCGGGTCACACCCTAACACACACCCACCAGTCACTCAACCGGTTCCCTATCTCTCTCACTCTCTCTCTCTCTCTCTCTCTCTCTCTCTCTCTCTCACACACACACACACACACACACACACACACACACACACAAACACACACACACACACACACTGACAAATCCAAGCATAAGCGCATGTTTAAGCCTTGCCACCAATTCATTTAGCTCATTGTTAAGCTTGCAAACACAGCCTATGGAGCATTTTTAAACCATTTACATGATTCAATATTTAATATTTTTCTGCTTCATAAAAATATATAATAGCTTACTGTAAGAGATATAACACTTCTAAAAACAATTATGCATAATCAGTCATTTTATTTCCATAAAGTTAAGTACTTAGAGGTTCGGCACTATTTTTGCTTATTAGGACCTACGTTAGAGTCAAACATGTCCTGAAAGACACAGCACACCAGTGTGTTTTACAGCTAATGGAGGTCTAACAGTTAAGGCTAATTGGGGAAAGGATTTGGACATCTGTTTTACAGACTGTGAATGGAAAACAATAGGCGTCATAAGCTGCTGCAGTTCATTATGATTCACAGAACCTGCTTTCCACCGCAGAGACTCCGCGTGATGAACAACAGAATCTCAAAAACGTGTCCTCAAGGTAAAGCAGAGACGTAGACCCTCATGCATATTGTGTGAGCAGAACTACGGGGGATTTATTAGACCTTGCTTACCCAGACCTATCTGGCAGTTTCGCACTGGAAAACAAAGCACGATTCATGATTCATGAAATTTGGGCAACAAATGTCCCGCCATGACCCTCCACCTGCATGTGGCTCAAAGAACAGCAGACAAAGCCGCAGTGTTTGAGGCCAGGTGGGAATCTGATATATCTACAACTCCAGACTCCAGATTCAGACTTGTACATATTGTATGAGTACATATGTTATATTTCAATATGTTTGTGGTCATATGAAGGTATTATTATTTAGTTATTATCAGTATATTTGTTCATTTTTTGTTTTATTCTTTTTACATTCTTTTTTATTTATCAACCCATTGTATTGTTACTATTATTACTATTATTATTATTACTGGGTGTGTGAGATATTAGAAATATATTCTCAAACTGTTTATCTGTGCTTTCAATGAAGAGGATGTGGAAAAAAATATGACAGCAAGAAATAATGAATTCAGTACAAGAGCAGAGTGGATTCATCTGTAAATGTCACCTTTTAAAGTGGGATGGCAGCGCTGTGAAGTGGCTGCTGTAACTTGTCCACGTTGGCCTGTTGCAATGAAGTGCTGAGAAGCAAATATCAAGTTTTGTCCTTGTGTTTGTGTGTTTTTGCTTCCTCTGTGCGTTTGCGTGTTAAGTGTGTGACCTCCACTGGAGAGAACATTTCTAGAACTAGAACATTTCATGTGCTTCAAGTCGATTTAAATCCTTTTGAGTTAACTTTTTGCATGTTTACAAATGAGTAATACATTTAATCTGCAGTCTTTGTCAAAAATATTTCACGAAATACATTTTGGAAAATGCACTTACTAGCTTTCTTAGCTAGAATTAGATTGGTATCACTCTAATGTACAATAAATATGAAGCAACTGGTTAGCTTAGCATCGCATTAAGACTGGAAACAGGGCTGTTTCCCCCTGTCTCCAGCCTTTATGCGAAGCTAAACGTAGCTTTATATTTACCATCCAGACATCGGAGTGAGTGAAAACACAATCATCAATACTTGTATATCCCAAAATGTCAATTATTTTCCCTTGTAGTTTTTCATTGTTTGGACATGTGGCGTGCACAATGTGAACTGGGCAGTGCTGCTGCTGCTGCTGCTGCTGCTGCTGTTGAATCAGAAAAACTGCTGAAAAGATATCCAGTTGTTCATGACACTGACATTCCACCCAGTGTGTATTTTGAGCATCAAAGCCTGTGGGCTTAGAGGGAGGCTGTAAACTATTTGTAGTTTGCTATTTCATGCTGCTCGTCTGCATTCATATTGTATACAATGGACTGCAATGATGGAAAATTCTTTAAGGCACGAACACATATCAAAAGGCCCAAAGAGAGTTCACAAGCTAATGCACTTCTACTGTTCATTCATATGTTTGTTGTGGTCTGTACATCAAAATACGGCCAAATACACTAACTTACAGAGGAGCGTCGGGTAGGAGGATAATGGGAAACAGTGTATTTCACTACATCTTGGTGAACCAATGGCTGAATAAACTGCTAAATGCTGAGTTTCTGTGTTTCCTGCTGCTAAATCTTGTCACCACAGACATGCACACTTACATTACACATGGTTATTCTGATTATGACAATATTCCGTTTTTTATACGGGTCACGTAAACAGCATATTCTTAATTGTGTCCCATTAAGACATGTAGAATATGCCAGTATTCTTTGGACATGCACACAGCACATTCAGACCACAGTGTGCGACACATGGCCTCTAGCCTGTTTGCCATCAGCTCTGTGTGATGCCTGGCCAAGATTAGCAGTTCACAAGGCTGGGGTGGAGACGCATGCATGAAAGAAAAGCTATTTTCTATTTTGAAGAAGGTGAATGAATGAAAGCGAGTGGCTGTGTTCGCTAATTGGAGAATGCACATGAATGGAAATATTCGTGGCATGCTCATTTTCAGCCATGTAGATAGCTTGGGGAGAATATTGTCCTTTTAAGAGCAAAAACTGGGACATCTCCTGCATGTAAGCGTTGTCACAGCAGGTTATTTCCTTCGATCTGGCTTTTTATAGCCACTTTTCAGGCTTACAGGAGGTAAATGTTTCCCCACTCAAGTGTCACTGTATGTGAAGTGCAATCCACTCACCGTATATCAGACGCAGGAGCGTTTAAGATAAATGGGTGATGCATTCCTTTCAAACGTACACACCTGCTCAAATGCGATGAAAGACGGACTTTATGCGTAACTGGGGATTTAACATTACGCAGTGCTCGATGGAGCCCAGATTGTACAGCCGTGATTGGCATGACTCCATGTACAACTGCCTTTCACATTTATCATGGTCACATAGTTTCCTGCATTACAGGCATCTTGCAGCTTTCATCTCCATACATTAACATCTCAATACGAACCCCTCGACACTGCTCATGATCAATATGGATGGGTTCTCCAGGAGTCCGTGGTTTCTCGCCGCGGGAGCTCTCATCACAGCTCCATTGTAAACCAAAGGAGCCTTCAGAGTCAACAGACTCTCAGGCTTCAGCGTATGAAGAATCACGCTGACCTTGAAAAGCACGCTGATTTTTACTGACTGTCAATGATGACATGAGAAAAAAGGAAAGAATTTGCTCAGAATATCAAAAGATCTCATAGAGTCAAATTCATGTCTGTTGGTATTCAGCCTGAAAACAATTGACCCATCAAAGAAGAAAAGCAGATTTTCTGTGTTTCTCTGTGGAGTGCACTCACTGCGTTATTCCTTTTCAGATGATAATTACACATAGTACACATCTGACAGTAATTATGTTTTGATTTTTATCGTCGCACTCACTTCAAGAACCTCTCAGCTCCAAGGTACGGCTCGGCTTCCTGTCTCTGAGCAGGGGGGTGAAAATATTATGGGAGCATGAATATGAGGAAACTTTACAAGAATGGCAAATATTGGTACATATCGATGTGTTTTGTCAGTGATTTAATGTAGATATTTGATTTCTGAATGCAATACTCTCACAGCGCTGTTTGAAGGAATACTTTTAATTCTTTATCCAGTCAAAATACTGAAGCATCAATATAAATTCTGATTTAAAATGACCATCGTGTCACTATAAAACAAATAAAAATGCTGGTTCTTGGTTCTTTTGCATATTTGCTCTACATAACTTGTTTTTTAAGGAGCCAAATGGTGAATTCTTGTGATTTTATAATATTTTTTTGTCTTTGATTTGATATTTTTGGACAATGGATGTAACAATGCTTAACTTATAATTGGATGAATAAATAAAATAGAATAATTTATCTGGTTATAATAATACCAACTCCAGTTTGTTCATTCTCCAGTTATTAAAAAAAAACATATATCAGTCTTACATATGTTATTTTTGCATTTATGCCGATATCACCTTTCAATTTAATTTAATTTCTCCTTCCTTTCTTTCTAATTCTTTGACCTTTGGATAGTTTCGAGTTGTTACACCGCAGACATGTGGTTGTAGTTCTCTTCTTACGTACTATATGTTGACATTGCATCATTCTGATTTATGATGACATATTGGCACTTTTCCACTTATCTGCATGTGTCTTTTTCTAGTGACATTCATCATTTAACAGATCATAAGGTGTGTGTTTCCTCGAGGTGTTTGATTCACCGATTGACCTAAATTTTGTGGTCATATGCTCAGTCAATTTACTTTATGTATTATAGTATGTATAGTACAGAACTGTCTTGGTGCTTGTTTACCCGGTGAAGGCCACGCAGACCAAAATGTTGTAAATAAAAGCAGCAGCAGGAAATCCTGAGCTTGATAAAGTAATACTTTGATATTTTGTCTTTATATCAGTGAAAACATTTGTGCTCTCCGTCAGAAAACATTGTCTTAAAAAAAAAAAAACTGCAGACACTCCAGAAAGCACATGTGTTTCAGTATCCTCCAGCAATCATCTGACCCTTCTTCCAGTCAACAATCCAGTAGACTTACGACACTTTATCACTTAATGTTTTCCCCTTGAGACGTAAGCTGCTCGCCAGTAAAAACAAGGATTATTCTAATGTTACGTGAATGTGACATCCATTAGCAGGAGTCTGGAGGTCTAACATACTCCACACACAGCCTTTATTAGCTTAATTAAATGACCAAATTGAACACTGAAAGCTGTTTTGCTGCTTTAGCTTACATCACTGCACCACTTTCCTCACGGCCTACGCCATCAAGTCTGTTTAGCTTAAAATCCATATTACGCCAATTTATGACACGACATTTTCAAAACGTGGTGCAGGAGGGGATTGCAGGCCCTGAGCAGAATCAAAACACTGACTCAAGACAGAAAGGTTTCCCTGCAAACATCTACACACACACGCCCACAGACACATGCCACAGAATGAGTGTACGTGCCCGGGTTGCTGAAAGAATGCAGCTCTGAACCAGACTTTTCCACATGGTCGGCTGACTCTTCCAGTAACCGGATGGCACACTTCCCTCTTTTCCACGGAAGGAGAGAAATGAAAGAGGGCATCAAGGGTGTGGACAATTTAAATAGGCGCTTCAAACGCCGCACTGGCAGTGGAAAAATGATTAATTTGCCCCTTGTTCACTTTCGCTGACAGCCCTGGTGAACAAAATGACAGTTGGGGTTAGAAAGTGGGTCAATGCTTCATTAAAACAGAGCTAAACTTGACTCCTTTTGTAAGGTTACATTAGTTTGACATTTTGGGAAATATTATATACAATAGTCTAATAGAGATTAATTGCTTTCTTGGCAAGAAGACTGGTGTATTGTCATGTTTGTTGGCTGAATATGAAGCGGCTAAGGTAAGCTAACGAGTTTAGCATTGTGTTGGCAAAGAATGTAAACAGAGGGAAATGTGACAAAACCCAGCACTTTTAATCAAGTCTTTCATGAGCATATTATATCTTCTTTGTTTAATGTGCACAAAAGTCTAAACACGACGCCATGCTAGCCGTTTCCCCTTGTCTTCAGCCTGTGCTAAATTATGCAAACAGGCTACTGGCTGTAGCTTCATACATCAATGGTATCAATCCTCTCATCTCACTCTCTGTAAGAAAGCAAATAGGTGTATTTCTTAGCATGTTTTTCACTTGCTGCTTGTGTAGCTTACTGCTAAAGAAGCTAACCTGATCCTTACCCATGCAGGGTCTGATAAAAAAAAACAAAACCTGAATGCAACTTGTCCCATCTGGTATGAGCTGATGAGATACAACTGACACCCACAGCCATCATTTCAAATAAGAGGTTGATTGCAAATACGAGTCATGTGGGCTTACACATGGTTTAATTTGAAGCATTTTCTCAGCAGCAACATGCAGCTGGATATCACAATTCGGCATCGGTTTTGGTTGTTTTTTTGGTAATATATGTTAATAAATAGGAAAAATTGGTCATAAAATGACTTACAGTGAATAAATATTCATGTACATCTGACGACTGGCCTCTTTTCTCAAAGCGTCTTTGCTTATAGAAGAAAAACAACACCAAAACAAAGCTAGTCTGTGCAACATAGCAATTTGAGCAGTAACAATATATGTCCCTGTCAGTAGCAATGTTCCCACATCAAACATATGTAGTCGACAGGGCTGCAATGTGGGGTTTGGGTCTGCTGCATCTCTCCCCTGTTGCCTTATAATGAAGGCTGACTAGAACAGAGATTAACTGCAATCTGGTTTACGTTAACCCCCAGCAGCTTCACGAGCTTCAGATAAACATGAAATGTTTTAACATAGGACTATAAGGTGGGTGGTTACATGATTCGCCCAGTTCGTCAAGTCTGCTCCTGAAACATACACCCAATTAGGCAGAATTGAATGGATGGCCATGAAAACTACACCCAATTATAGAAAAATAAATGAACATCTCCAGGACAGAAACCTTATTAGCATGAAATGAATGAAAGTCTGTCCGGGCTGATGCAAGTCGTTGGGAGCAGCAGATATGGAGACTGATCTCTCTGACAGCTAATTTGCTGATGTCACCTAATGTGGCATTGGGGATTATAATGAATATGAAGCAAACAAAGCTTTAAATGCATAATGAGAAGCATTTTGCCACTTGAGACTTGTAAACTCAACTTTTATATTCGCCCTCTACTCCTTAGCTCAACAAGATGTGAAGCACGAGGCCCATAAACGTGGCTGCCAGAACACCACAGTGCACCAGCAACAGGATCAGCAGACCTCCCAAACACTCAGGTGTACCTGAGCCAGCGCGAGTGGCAGTGTGACACAAATACCTGCATGTGTGTTCGCTGTGTTTTTCTAATATATAATGAAAAAATGCAAACAGACAAGCTGGCATTTAGTGAGATTGGTTGCAGGTGTTGTTGGCCCGTTGCTGCTCATTGCCAAAAGGTTAACAGCCAGATCATTCAGGAATAATACAATTTGTTCATTTTACAGTACTGTAGTGTTTCAGAAGTGTGTGGCAGAGTGAGCGCATCTAAAATGTTGTTATAAATGTCAATTATGAAAACTGGATACAGTCGGACAAAATAACTTTCACATTTTTCATTTGTTTCCTGTTATAAGTGTAAGCGATAAAACTGGAGCTTTGTTTACAGCTGGCATATATATACGTGTGTATATGTAAAATAAATAAAGAAATACAAATGTTTTAGATACAAATGACATTGGAGGGGACAATCATAATTATGGTATTTTGCTAATTATTTCATTCGGTTTTTATTTAACAGCATTTAACTTTAAAATATTATATGTTGGTCCAATGCTCGGAGAGGTTGTGGAGGCAAAATTGAACGTGAATGCACCGTGAATATTGCATAGAGTCCCTCAATTCACAGATTTCACTGGAAAATATGAAGGTCAGTCTGTGCCTGTGATGATGACTTTGTTTTCTCTTCCAAATGAGTTTGGCTAATATGGAGGTTTGACTTTCCATTTTCCAGATCCCAGTAATTATTTTACTGAATATTACATAGTTAAATATTTCCAATAGGAAAGGAGGCCAAAAGTACAAAAGAACTTGTAAAAAAGCAGCATTATTGTTTAGTCAAACACGCAAAAATAAGCGCTGTGGTTGAATCATTCTTTAGACATGAAATTCTTCTCAACGCTGAGCTAAAATAAAATATTCAATTTGCCTCTTCAACACTGGGCTTCACATCTTAACCTCCTCTTTCAGGGTGGATGCACATGGCTGCTGGATTTAGCCCCAGATGGGTCCTCCCTCTCACATTCAAAAAATGTGCATCCTGGATTTTCACTTTCCCCTTCACCACCAAGTAAAAAATGGCTGGATGGCAGCTTTGGCACATAATTAACTCAAGAAATTTTGTAGTGGTTTGCATCCAGGCTTCCCTTAACCCTCGGGTTTAACTCCATCTCTGTTTCGAGACGTATTCATCCCTCTGCACTCTCTTGATCCCCTGTCCAAACCGCAGCGATGACTCATGGGTAAATGAGCTGAAAGAGAGGGGGAGGCGGGGAACGGACAGAAAGCGGACAGATTAAGTCGCAGGGAACGGTTTATGGCGGGGAATCAGAGAGACATAGTTTGAATGAGACTCCTTGCGGGTGCTGGAGGCCTATCAGGCGGTGCAGTTGCCTGGAATAACAAACAGAGACTGTCAGGATGACGAGCGTGGATGGTGGTCCCTCCCGTAAAGCCTTTTATAGTAGATCCTCCAGAGAAGTGGGAAAGAAGTTTAATTTCATTTTTATTCAGGAAAGGTTTTGGGAGGGCAGCCAGCGTGCGTCCGCAGAGGACAGTAAAACAGTGTTGGATGAACACTGCTGAACAATATGAAACATTACTTTCATTCACGTTTATCAGACGGACAGTTTTGTTTGTTTTCCTGCTAAAAAATTATCTGAATTTAATTACAAGTAAACCTTAGGGAAGGGATTATTTTAAACGTAAACAGACAGTGTAATTCTGTATTGTTAACTTGTTGACAACAAAGACCAAAACCAGCAATGAATTTTCTGAATAACAAGTATTATCTACGTAGCAAGTGCTTGAATTCGATGTTTCCTCTCTTCCAGACCTTCATTTTCATCCCACAACTACAAAGACCATCAGTGACATGTTCTGTCATTACAATGAACATGGGCATTGTATTTTATTTTGAATCAATCCCACATGCGCCGTCCTGCTGCTGCTGCAAAAAAAAAAAAAAAAAAAACACTAGCACACAAACGTGTATTATTCCACAGCTGAAAATAGTCCTCAATAAAAGCACTATTTACTCCTGTTACAGTAAGCTTTGCTTAAGACTACAGCGCCCAGATGCTCAGGGATATGACTGGGACTTTTAAAAAAATGAAACTACATACTTATGACTTGTTTTTAAAGATTTACATGCTCAGTAGGATCATGGGTTTGGGGCTGAGTGCCACAGCCAGGATGTGGAAATCAGAAAGCATTGAGACACTGACGAACACATTGTTGGTTTGTTTCTTTTTTAATTTCAGTCCATCCCACAAACATCATCTGGGCACCATAATTACTCTCTAGTGTACCAAGTCTATATTAATCCACAGCTTAAAATAGTCCCAGGCAAATGCACTTACTCTTGTTTGGGTAACATCTGATAAAATCTACAGTGCCCAGCTGTGTCAGGGAAAAAATGGAAAAAGAAAAAATGAGTTTGGTCTGAGTGCCTCAGACAGGGCAGGGGAGCCAGAAAGTGTTAAAAGACAGACTAAAGCATTGTTGGAGCTGGTGTTTTCATGGTCTTTGTTGACAATGAGGAATATATACATATATATAAAAAGCAACTCTAAAAACATGCTGATTATTATCAGGATTTCATATCTAGTAAGTAGGTAAACCTCATACTGTTTCAGCAAAAAGCAGAATTACTTTAATATTGATCCTTTATTTATACAGTATGATATTTTTCAGTTTTTCAAAAAATGAATGTGGCATTCATCCAAAACAAGACCAGTACTCAACAATCTCATGACAAAAGCAACCAAACTAACTGAATCCGAGCCCGAAACATGCAATTCTGTTGTTGTTGTGTTTTTTTCTCTATGCTAACTCCCTAAATCTTTCGAATAGCCACATAACAGTCTGAAAGTGTTTGCACATTTTCTTCCATTTTATGGGTAAGAAGAAAACAAAACAAGTTAAGAAAAGACACTTTACAAGTCTCACAGCGAAATCACTTAGTAAGAAGTATATAGTAGTTCAGCCGTCTTTGACTACCAACATTCAAGCATCCCCAGATGGTTGCAGTTGAAGGCCCGGCTGTCTGCCAGTCCACTTCACCAGAGGCACTACCACGCAGAGCAGAATACTCTGTGCTGGTGAGGGTCCAAGTGTGTGTGTGTGGGGGGGAGCACTTCGGTTCTCTTTCTGAGGTAAACAGCAGTCAAACAGGGGGTGAAAAAGAAGGCAAGATTACTTTAAGCACAGAAAACTGGACTCGCGTATTCACTGACTGGGCTTTTATTCTTATTCAAGTTCACTTTCTTTGAGCAATCTGTCACCCATCAGGATGCATCATTTCACGAGGCCTGCACACAGCATGGCAGGCCTGCTTTTAAGGCGGCAGTTTTTCCTCTCTGCCTCGCAGTACAAAGAAAATAACAAATGGTTTGAGACGTTTCACTCATTTCTGGTTCCTCGCTGAAGTTACGGCCGCTGTTGAGCAATAAGCGTCACGGTTCAGCTGGTCAAACACGGCTTTGAAAAGAGCCTGTCCAAACCTTTCATTAACGTGAGTAATGACAGTTAATATGAGGTGATAATAGCAGAGTTTAGACAAACATGACTCAGGGGGTGTTGGGGTTACAGGTTTAACAATAAAACGTTGGTTGTTTTTAATGGCTTCCCATTGTATTCTTTTAATGTAAAATATACTGTATATCATCAACGGCTATATATCTGCTTTCAGTACAAATTCAGCTTTCAGTTCATCAGCCCATATTAAACTTATAGCATTAAATGTAACTGATGAAACTGCGTTAACATGGGAAAAAAATCATTTGCCACATAAAAGAAAAACTGGACTAACACATATCAGCTGTGTACTGAATGCTCTTATTTTACTGCTGTAGCCTCCACAGATACATAGTCATGTGAAAGCACGTGTAATTTTGATCATCCAACATATTAAATAAATAAATAAAAAAGAATAACTTATTTAATTTGAAAGATGTGGAGAAAGAGAGGGGTCCAGACAGGCTCGGATGCAGTTCAGTGAAATTATGACAATGAAAAAGCTGGATTGAAGATTTTTGTATAATATACACGCATGTTTTTATTAAATGTTGTAATGACTTGTCTCTAATCGCTAACAGTTTTTTACTGATGTTACACATTTCAGCGACCTCACTCCTGAGCCCCAGTTCATGTTTCTCCCTCTGAGCTCTTCCTCTGCCTTTCAAATAAAAGCAGCATGCAGTCGGGTCGACTGAGGTAGCTACGAGTCCTTGGTTCTCCAGCGGAGGATGTACTGCTCACGCATCTCTCTCTGTGTGTTTGTGTATGTGTGTGTGTGTGTGTGTGTGTGTGTGTGTGTGTGTGTGTGTGTGTGTGTGTGTGTGTGTGTGTGTGTGTGTGTGTGAGTGCTTCACCATCTGGCCGCCATCAGCTGCCTGAGCCGAGGTCCTGCTGATAGTCAGGACCAGCTGGCTGACTGGACAACAGTACAGTTGTACCAGGGCAGACCAGAAGCCGGCAGAGGTGGTTGGTGCTGGGTCTGACCCTCAGGCTGGGAAAAGTGTATGACCCTCATCTTGAATAATATTTACTAGACTTCATTTGTAGAAAAGCTGCAAAACAAAACAGTTTTTTTTGCCTTACACTCCTCCACGCTCCCATTTAAAGATGAATCATACCTTTAATATTAGATGCGTGTATGTATATATTTGTGTGTAAGTGAGGATGAAGAGGGTGTGAGAGTAACATGAAGGAATGTGATGTTATTGTTGTTTTTATTGTACATTTACGTCTCATGTGTGGGAGTGTATTCATGTTTTACTGATTGTTTGCACTAAATTAGTCTTCTTTTTTCTTTCCTTTATTAATAAGAGATTGTAAGCAGAGGTTTGTGGCTCAAGGCACGAAAATCGATTTAGAAAATTCTGAATTATAGGAAATATAGATCAGACAGATTCTGGCAGGCCCACATTCGATGGCCTGGAGGAGAAAACTACAACTTATCCTCACAGTGAAACACTATTGATTAAAACAGTGCACTGAATAATGAAAATGCAGCATGCTGAACGATGTTTCCTCTAGAAAATCACTCGCTTGTGTTGTAGTCATTATTTTTGTTATATCGCTGAATGTATTTATTCATTCATTAACTGAGCTTAAATATAATGTTGAGGTGCTTGTTCTTTACTCCACTGTTTCATGTTAGTTTATACTTCACGACATTTCAGAGGCAACTTTTCATTTCACAACATTTATTTAACAGCTTTAGATACTTTGCAAATATTTTCGAAACGTATGATCGGCTTATGAGATCAAAACAGACGATGATACAAGACAGTTGGAATAAGCTCCACCTGCACCATGAAATGCTGCTCCTGTGATTCATAATGAACACATCAGTATAAAACAATCTAATAATATGTAAGTAGTAATATAATACTCCGTATAAGGAGTACTTGTACTTTTGCTACTTAAAAGTAAACTTGGTTGATGCTACCACTTGTACCTAAGAGATGAGACCGGTGTCATTCTCCATTTTTATTGACAACAAAATACCAAAACTTGGTGTTTTATCCATCTCTCAATACCTTAAAACATCCTGTCTTTAACCCTGCATGTGTGTGTGTTTGTGTGTGTAGTTAATTAAAATAAAAGCTTGACTCAAACTAGCTGGTCATGAAGGATCTCATCAGCCACTGCAACAGCATGACTCACCAAATTTAGATAGATAGAAGAAAACATGGTGAAGCAGCAACGTCCCAGACAAAATGAGACAAACTGCTGAGACCACCTTTAAGTCAAAGCTAAAAACTTTCTCTATTCTCACTTTTATACCCTGTGACGGCTAAAGGCCTATCAGTCAGTCAGCTTAGCCTTTTAATAGCCTTCATTTTAACTGTGGGAGTATTTGTTCTTTTATCTTTCTGTTTCGCCTGATTTGAACTGTTTATTTGTAAGTCTTTTTTTCTTGTCTTTTTTAATTCTAATAATAGTAATAATAATGAGGTCTATTTGTGTAGCACTTTATCAAAGCCGGTGTTACGAAGTGCTGTACAAGAAACACATAAACACAGCAATAACATATGGTATTATCTGGATAAACAGGTCAGCATGAAGGAAAGAAGAGGAATAAAACTAAAAGCAACAGAGAATAAAATAAAAACTATGGGTGAATTAAAACAAAGCAGCACCAGACTTCAGCCCAATGTCTGAATACTTGGTCTCGCTGCTGCCCTTTTGTACAATTTGGAGTCTGTTAACTGATTTATGATTTGTACTTGTTAAAAGACCATTTCAATAGTCCAACTGTGAGGAAACAGGACAATGGATGAGCGCCGTTAAAGCTCAGCATTGATTGTACTCTGGCATTACCCCTCAGATGGTAGTAACATGACTGGATAACCTTGTTGGAGTCGTAGAGCACTCCCAAGTTCCTTACAGCTGGTTTGATGTTTCTTTAACTTTTACTGTATTTTTATTTCTCTGTAAAGCACATCAAATCGCCCCAGTGTTTGAAATGCCATATACAAATAAAGCTCCCCTGCCTTTGCTTGCCTTGAAGTGTTTTTAATAATTTTTTGGACAATAATGGAGGATCAGAGGAGTGAGTTAATATATCAGGCTTTAGCTACACAGACAATATTTTGTTGGAAGGATTAATTCATTGTTGGTGTGTTCGTTGGATTTGTAGACGAAAGGAAAAACATCCGCAGGCTCATCTGTTGGGTAAAAATTTGTAATGAAGAACTTCTTCGGTGCATACTGTAAATAAAAGGTCTGAATACGTCTTCCACCTCTCACTGTGCTTCTTTGTCAGGCAGACACATGTTGGAAAACTCTCTGCCGCATGTGAGTTCTTTCTCTTTTGCAGCTATCATGTCTGGAAGTGGAAGCCTACTGTATTTCCTCCACATTCAGTCTGGATTAGATAAAAGTAGGGGTCAAAGCAGACCCAGCAGCAGTAAAACACAGAGGACTGAAGCACCCTGCGTGCCTGCCAGCGCCGGAGCCTTTGTGGCCCCTCTGTGATATCTGCCGTGGAGCTGGCACAGTGCCTCCGTCTGCTCATTGTATAATCCACAGCCACATTTTCAAGTATCGTGACGCAGATTTGAATGCATTGTGGAAATTGCCGAGCCGCCTCTGCAACTCGCCGGTGAGTCAGTGCATCATTGTTATGACCACCTTCCTCAAAATGGCCCCTGCAGACCAGACTGGACCAGACCGCAGCAGAAAGAGAACAAAGCATGGCCTCTGGCCCCGGCGTTGTTCCCACACTTCCACTGCTAATCACAGAGAGTCCAAAACACAGGACAAAACAAGCTGGGATATCCCCGCTGGCATTTGCATCAAAACAATATTTGTGGAGGAATAAGTTTATAATATCAGACAGAATATGTGGAAATCAAAATGGCATGTTGGTAGCATATCAAAGTGTGCGTCGCCCTGTTGGTCCCTTCTGCTTCCGGACACATCGTGCCTGTTTCAAGCGGCACAGTTTTTGATGGGTCAGTTGCTTTTATTTTTTTCCAAGTTCGCCATCTTGTGCAATCAGAGCAGATCCCTTGGGCTGCAAAATAGAAAACAGCAATGCTCATCACGGCTGCGGAAACAAAGCCACAGTCTTGACCTACTGAAGAGGGAAATAAGTCATTCCTATCCCTTTCAGACTGTTCAACATCGAGAGAAATGTTCTGTAACGGTGAAAAATAAAGCTCTAGAACAGAAGCCAGCATGACAAGACGGTATATAAGAGCTGAATATATTAAATGCAGTTAACTGTTAACGTCTGGTGTGGATAAATGAGCCCCCAGTGGTGTTAAAGGATTACTTTTTTTAAAAGGTTGTGTCTGACTCTGTGTTACTGTAATTTGGCAAAATGGTCGTGACATTTTCAGTGATCATGTATTGTGTCTTTAGAGGCGAGCCTGGATGCCCGGGAGGTCTGGGGGCTGTGACTCATGCTTAAAGCCTTTGCGCCTGTGACATGGAGAAAGGAAATAAGAGCCAGATGCCAACAGATATCCACAAGCACATGGCTCACACGACGGACCTCGCTGTGTGTGTGTGTGTGTGTGTGTGTGTGTGCGTGTGTGTATTCCCAGCAGTCACACACAAAGGATTCAGGTGCGACTCAAGTGATTTTCCAGTGGTGACTTTACGTCAAAGTCCTGGCAATATGTTTACAATTCTCTGAAATTCTCCTTAAGAACCAAAACAAGACCGACAAACACACACTCACACTCAGGGCAGCAGCCTTGTACAGTAAGAGGTATCTTGGGTTTTAATTGTTTACTCTGTAACCTATAATTTTGTCCTGTTTTTATGATGTTTTTTCCAGAGTTTTGGCGGAGATGAAAATCTTTCAGCTAAAACAGATTTTACCAACCATGTTTTAGATTAGTAGAATTTGAGAGCTGGCACAGACGTCGGTTTCCATCAGTAATATCTTAATATACTGTGGTGTGCTGCCAGTAAATCATATAAAAACCAAGATCCACCAAACAGTGGAACTTTCACCATCTGCTTATATAGTTGATTCAAAGACTGTATGAAATGCAGCTTTCCCAAAACTTTTTTTTTTTTTTTTTACAGTTTTTTATTTGAATGCAAACACTGGAGCATTGGTTGCTTCTTTTCTTTCTCACACTCAATTTAAAACTTCCATCCGTCTGTCTGTGGCTGGATTACATGCACAGTAACCCTTTGTTCATGTAAGCACAAAAAAACTGTGTCATTATTACCTCAACGAGAATTCCTCCAACTCAGCATGTGCACGCTGTGTGTTTTATTTAGTGAACAAGACAGAACATAACGCCGAATGATTATACAAACGCTGACGTGTCAGAATGTATACGCGAGGACGACAACATTAAGTTTCCTGTAGGTTAAAACTGGAGTGACAAGAGACTGACGTAGGTAGGAGAAGGAGGGCAGACTGTGCAATTACATGTGTGGGTGTGACTGTGTATGTACACTATGTGCCGAGGACGCGAGTCAGTCAATGGGAGTGGTTTGCACAACAAATTATATAAATAACTCAGAAGAAAACAGCCAGAAAATAAGAGGAGCAACTTTTTTTTTTTGCTGCCTTTAACTCTTCCCTTTTGTACTTTCGGACCGTGCCGCCCCGAGAGACTTTTCAGGAGTAAATCCTGAGGTGGCACCAAAACCAAAAGCCCCCCTGAATTCCAAGATCTCTATGATGCTGCTGTAATACAGTATGAGAGTGAAGGAAACGCATACATGTTTCTTAATTATGGGATGTGAACAAACTAATACTGGTCCATTTTGAGTTCCTCAACAATCAGTCTTAATGTGTTATTTGTCTTTGTGTGCATGTGTTAGGCAATTCACTGTTCTTCGAATAGACTAATTGTCCTTTTTCTTAAAAAGACAAATATAGCTTTAATATGAAGGAGTACGCTGATAGTAAGGAACAACACGTTTACTGGGAACAAGCCAACTTAAGTTTAAGAACAACACACGGAGGCATCCAGTTATTTCCAACAGAGGTTTATTCAGCTGTTGCTGTGTCTTTTTGGAAATGAAAATATTAAATATGTCCAAAAATAAAAATTATAAGCATAATCATGGACAATAAAATACATTTTACTGTGTTACTCACAGCTTATTAGTACTCTGCTTCATGAGGCCACGTTCTTTTCAATAAAGCTTTATTCAGCTGTTGCTTTGTCTGTTTGTAGACAAATATGTTGTACGCTATGATGAAAAATGAAAAGCTTTCATCATGGATATTCTGAAAATACACATTATTGATTTTAATGAAAAGTGTATCAGCTAGAGGCATATTCACACTCAGAAGTATATCATGTACATGCAGTTCATGAGGCTGGATTCCAGTGGGGGGGCTTGGCTTGTTGACCCAAACTGGGGACAAGTGCACCGCTGGTGTCAGTTTGCTGATGGGCTGGATAGTTAATTAGCTGGTCAGCTGCAGCATAACAACATGCAAACTTACCTTCAAATCCACTTCCTCAATCACCTGAAAAAAATAATTGTTTTCGGGAGCTTAGCATGAGCTCTTTATACCTACAGAGGGAGGGGGGTCCTCATCCAGTCTGCCATGTTGCACTGCCATGTTTCAACAGCAGCGCAGAAAAAACAAAGTAACCACATTTTTAGTTGTCACTGTGGGTCCTACATGCTTAAATCCTAAATCCTACACACTGGTCCCTTAACAGCTTACCGCTGCTAGCTTAAAGTAAGATAAGCTAACCCTCCCATTTTGTACATGATGGTTCAACTGAACTATCTGTCCTTGTCCAGTATGTTTTGTTGTAGGAGTGTCTATTCCATGTGGAATATCATACCGTAGTGTATTTAATTTAGATAATTTGAACAATTCTCATGTGGCAGAGAGGCTGTACATGATGTTCTACCTTATGTTTGTCCAATTCCAGACAAAACCCAGTGTCACGGCATCTTCATTACTAACCAACACAATGTTGAAGCCACCCATTACACATCCATCCCCCTGTCTGGAATGCTGCATCCTGATTCTGCCTGAATCCAGACATGTTTAAAGAATGAAACAAAAACCTTTCCCCTTGAGGATGAACGGGGTGTATTGTATTATAGAGGGGATAAAAAGATGCTCTGAGGAGATCAAGTGCCTTCTATGAGGGTTCTCCAGTGAGCACTAAACAAGGCTAAAAAGACATATCTGGCAATGATGTCTCCCAAAAGCATCAGCCATGAATGATGCGTCATGTCTCAGTTGGCTGGATTAAAAATCAAAGACTATTCTGTACATCTGGAGGACATGGACAAGGCATGTGCCTTCAGAGCGATCCATCATTTGTTATTAATCAGAACAGGGAAGTAATCCATCATGGTACTTGGAGAGGCAATTACCAATCCATCCTTCTATGGCTGACAAACAATCACACAGTGTACCAAGGGTGGAAGAAGTAATTAGAAGATGTAGCAATAAGATATTAGAAGAGGCTGCAGTGTGGTTTGTTTTAATTTAAAATGTGTTTGATCTGAGGATGAATACAGAAAGCGTGTCTTCATAAACTTATAAATGGCAATTCTACATGTACACACTATTAAGACCACACGGCTCGATGGAATTTCTCAAATTCACAGAGACAAGTGACGTAGCCAGTGAAAGTGCCTTAATGCAGACCTGATGTGCTCTAGTTTGGTTCAACAGCATGTAGTCTATCTTTAAGAGAATCAGCCACCTTTACATCTGTAACCTGATACTCATCCGTCAATTTTACAATGAGGGTATTATATACAAACTCTCAGGGTAAATCTTCCAATTTTCGCTGACCCATAGTGTTGCTGCTTGTTCATGTAATGCTTTTTAGTTTGATGTGAACCCTGATGTGACTCATGATGTTTATATTTTCCACCACATTCTTCTCTTTACTTAAGGGCACGGTGAAAGAGATCCCTCTCAGTGGGTGTCGGGTGTGGTTGAGGTCAGCTTGAGCAGATTCACAGCAGAGAGTCATCAGCATATTGTTTAAACTTGTCTGATTGAGTCACTTGGATTTGCTTTAAACTCCTTTGTACGTATAAATTTTCCACTTAATGGAGCATGAGAACATTACCAGTTTAATACTCTGGGGCTTAAATGGATCACACATGTCACATACGCACTTTCTCTTGCAGTTCTGATCACTGAGACTTCATACAGTTAGCATAACTGTGAGCCCACACTGTAAAAGCCTGTTTCCAAAATATTTACTGCACTGACTGTGCAGCATTTTATTTGGGTCTCCAATTCTGGGTGTGATATCTATCTACTCTGTAGTGCACTTAAGCATTACCACAACTTAAGTTCATTAGAAGCTCATATCCAGAAACTTTCCAGTAAATCTCTCATACATTCCTGAAGAAATCTTACAAACACGGCATGTGGACGAGGATAAATACCAACAACAAAGAGAATAGGAGGCGATGCAAGTGAAAATCAGTGAAAATGTGAGACTGCATGGACTCCACAGACTGGGACACCTTCATGACTGCCAGAGACAACCTGGATGAGCACGCTGACGCCGTCACCTCATACCAGCAGCTGCATTCCTGCCAGGATCATCCACTCTTTTAACAATGACAAACCCCGGTTCTCCTCTGGGCTCAGGAGGCTTTAGCTGTATTTCCACCAAACACTTTTGGTAAAGTATCCTTGGAAACTGTACAAAACTGGACGCAAACCCTGGATCTGTTTTGCATTTCCATCACAGGCAGTACTCTTAATATTAGGTGGGGTTGTTACTGGGCTTCGGGCTAACCGCTTTCACTTTTCCAGCAGCTGGGGATCAGATCCTTACTTCCCCTGTGAATTTAGCTGTATGTAATGCTTTTGTGTATTTATATATTTGTATATTATCATGGAATATTAATACATATTTACAATCTTTTTCAGCCATCTAATCTTATTTCTATTTAAGTGCTAACTAATTTTTCAACTCTGCTGTTCTGACACCTGCAAGTTCATACAAATTCCTTGCATGCGTGAACTTGAATGAAGTCTGAGTCTTTCAATTTCTACTCTAGAGTATTTGGCAAAACATCTTTTCTCAATGATCAGAAGGCCATTACAGGTGGAGAATGAATTGAATTGAATGAATGATTTTCTCCAGGTTGTTTGCATTCATTCACTCCACTTCCATGATGCCGAATATTTTGACATGCTTTATTTCTTTTAGACCTAATCCAATTCAGGTGACAAAGATAATTTGCCTCCCTAAAATCTGATCAGTGAGATGTTGCTGCCTCCACTCAGCGGTTGTACACACAGTATAGGACTAATGGAGCACACTTACCTCTGTTTAAGTGCTTCCATATTGCCAGATTGCCTTTAAGTTATACATTCTACATTTGACCTTCCTGTCTTGCCAGTTCACGTGCCATTAAACACTGGGAAAGCTTAATGTTCGCTGGCACTAGAACACAGATAAAACAAAATAGCCCCATTCTTTTCATGAGCATGCTGCCAAAATATCAATGTGCTTATGAATATCAGCATGCAGGCCTGGTGATTTATTGACTTGTCAATGCCTCCAGCTGTGTTGTTTATGGAGTCCTTTGAGGATTTCTCATATACATATCATTTCAGTATCCATAACACATGTGGAGGTATTGACATAGTGTAATGCTGTAAAACTAGATAAAAAGCAAGCTTGCCAATTAGTTTGAGTGATGTACTGATGAACACTGAGGTGACAATTAGGAGAAAACAGCAAACATAGTTATCTCTGCCAGGCGTAAGTCTAGTGGGGACCATGTGCTTGGTTGTGTGTGTTAAGTTTTCACAGTTCAAAAGGGACCCAAATACTGAACACCAAGGCTGAAGAACAGGCTGAAGAACAGAAAGCAAGCTTTAATGAGCAAAGCTGAATCAACAAACAAAAGAAGCAGACAGGGGCGAAATCCAAATAAACTGAGGACAAATACAAATTATCAAGCTGATAACAAATCGGTAAATGCAGACTAGGGAACAGGCGATCTGACAGCTGAAAGGGAGAAAACACACCGGCTAAATACACAAGAGAGGGAAGACTAACGAGGGACAGGTGAAGCTAATCCGCAAATGCAGACAAAGACAGGAAGTAGAATAAAACACGACACATGAGAAGAAACGCTTTCAACATAAGGCAGGAAATAACTCAACTTAAACCCAGAAACCATGACACCGAACATGCAGCTAATCTTGAACACTAAATATTTTTTGTATGCATTATTCTAAAGGATCTCTTCTGTTTGCAGTGATTCACAAATTTTGGGAAAAGCCTGTTTTCCTTATACACTGCTGACTCCTCTCTCTCCAGCTGGTAAGGGCCACAAGTGATGAACAGCTGCTCCAGTTTGGACTCTTGTTTCCACCATGAACACTCTGCACTTTCATGTACTCCAGAGTTCACATTAGATCAATCTGGGTCTGATTTCATTGCTTTGAAAGCAGGTTCTGTTGTGAATTCAAATAATTATTGATAACAGTCCTTATGAGCCCATCGTAAAGTTTAAACTCTGATCTTTTCAGCAGTACTTGCCGCTTTACGATAATGTGTTATGACGTAGCAAAAGGCATTTCCAGCCATCAGCTAGGCTAAAAACAAGGCTTACCTTGTCTGTTGCAGGCCACATCTTTGCCTTTGTTGTGGCTCAAAAACTGGCAACCATGGAAAAGTTTCATCTTGAACCAGATTAATTCCATACCCGACTTGTTATGATCCACTAAAGTTAGGCACGATACGACATGAATGAATCCCTTTCATTGTTATCTTCGCCGTCATCTTGACTGTATGCTAAGCCTGGCAGAGATCTGAACTCCACTGAATGCACTCTTCTAGTTTTAAAAATGTCTTACATTTGGAACTGCTAGCTGCTACGGTAAACATTTCATTTAAATGATGTTTTGTCCCAGGACAGCTGCTGGCAGAGCACTCAAGATTGAAACCTAATGGTAGGCATTAAAGAGAAATTAAGAGGCCCACATGGTTGCACACTTACTTGATCTCCGTGCTAGCCAGCGACTCTGGTCTTTACCCTCACTGCTCAGATGAAACTTCAAAGAGGAGGACGTCACAGCATGAGCAGCACACATTCATAACTGGGAACAGAATGAAATGGAGCCACACGGCTCCCACAGCAGCTTATTGTGCATCTGAGTATGTTTCTCTCTTCATTTTTTTCACAGCGCCACAGTTTATTTGATGTATTGACACATTGAAAACTATTTCTTTGCCAGAAGCAGATGTTGCTGAGCTGAAGCAAGAGGATTTCAATACACAAGGCCCGTATGAGCATAACTGCAGCGGCCACAGTAGCGAACTTTTGAGCAAAAAGATTTGATTTCACCTAGTCTGCAACACATTTATCCTGCAAACTCCATGCAGAGTAGACACCACGTCTGATTATTAATTAGCACTCACATTGTCATATTGTCTGATTTGAAGTCAGGGGTTAAAACCTGCCCTGTTCACTCCGTCAGTGTAACAGTACACCGGCTCATGACCTGATGCTGACATGCTTTGCTGTATTCACTGTTAAATCTTAATTAAAAGGCATGATATGACATGAGCTCAGGTAAAATTGGGCCAGCGCTCAGCAGAAAATATGTAACTCAATGCATTAGAAAAAAATGCACCAAAACAACAAAAACTGTGTTTTGTAGCAACATGGAATGACACATTCAGACCACTGAAAAATGAATTATTTAGTTTTATTCATTTAATTTCTTTGCAGCTGTGAGTGCCATGGATTTACTCTCAGTTGTCAAATTTTGCCCATCAACTCCCTGTGTTTTCAATGAAAATTGTTTTAGACATAATCCCCCGTGATTCATGGAAATTGTAGCGTGTGACAAATGTTTGATAAAGTGTCTTCATACCCATCAAGACTTCCTTGGGCTATTTCTTTAAAGATAAACTCGTTGATAATTCCATCACGTGATCACGTGGTAGATGTGATCAGTCTAAATTTGGTAATTCTCTGTATGTCCTTGAGAATGAAGATTCAGTTTGATGTTTTACAACGTTTTTCAGTGCTGTTGATCATTTTCATTTTGAAGCACTTTGTGAACTTAATGTTACAAAAGTTACACCTAAATTATATAATCGTTTTCACAGAGTCATTATTCACGTAATTCTGGACACACCTGCTCTGCAGCCTCTTTAATCCTCTTGTGCTTCTCTTTACCTTCACCGTCCAAAACATTAAGTCATCTCTAACAGTTCAATCAGCCCCATCTTGAAATGCAAGAATAAACCACATAATTATCATGCAATTACAGGGGTGTGCATAGGAGTCAGTCAAAAGTGCACAGCTAAAAAGTTCTGTTTTTATGCTTCTGGTACCCGAGCACCAAACCTTGTTCTAACATTTTTAAGCAGGGCAGCCCATTTCCTAAGAGGCTTTTAGTCTGACCGTCTAAAGTGATAACCTGAGCAATTAACTGCACAGTCTGATGCTGTAAATTACCCTGAGTTAAGCTTTAAGAAGTGCTGCTGTTATTCTAAGAGTCAGTGTGAAGAGGAACCCGCCTGAAGCTGCTAAACGTGTGTCCATTGAGAGCGAAAACATTCAAAAGAGATCCAAGTATTACATTTTTCTCTTCAAATTAAACAACAAAATACGTCATTTAATTAATAATCTGTCTGTGCCTTTGTCTAGTAAAGGTTAGGTGAGTGGTGACGTCATTGTTACATTAATAAACACATGCTTCAAGTTTTGGTTAAAAACTTTTTGTTGACCTGCATTTGGAAACGGGAAATCAACAGCATATTAAAGTCGATGTTTTGGACTTTGCCGCTCCTTAACGTCGCCTGATGTGAACCTTTTGCTCTCATCATGTTCATTACGGCCACTAGAGGATGCTGTAACTTGAATGTAAACATATGTAGCTTTGGGGCACTTGCTTAAACAACAGATGCTGTCACTTTTCTTGGGAGGACAGTCTCTTTGTAACTGGTAGTAATACACCACAGTAATGGCCTAGTGTTGACCGGTTGAGACACAAGTCCATGGATTTCCACAAGGAAATGGTATGATCTGGTGTAGTCTGTGCATACCAGCATACCAATGCTGCATTCAAGATCAACAGTGCATTGGTCATCAGTCCATCATCGCCCATTTAGCCTCTTGATCAGAGGGCGAAATGTCACAATAAAGCTGGATTTACATCTGACCTGCCTCTTCTCAAAAATGTGACTACACACTGTGGTGATGGCGGCCGTGGAGATATCGCATGAGGACGCAAAAACTGCTGTCAGCGTGGGCTTCTTGTGGCCTCTACAATTTTCTGACAGAACTATGTGGGACAGATAATCTGTGACAGAAAACAGCCAATCAGAGCCAGTTCTTTATTGAGTCTCGTTCACAGGTCAACAAATGCTGGCGCTTAGGGTCGATTTGACCAAACCAAAGCGTTGGTATTGGATGACCTCGGATTCAACAAGTGATTATCAGTTTCCAGAATCATCCAATGCGCCTTTCAGGAAGCTGAAGAAAGACCCAGAAGTCTTCAGAAACACACAGCAGCTTACACAAATGAACAAAAACAAAAGTTTCTTGAGAGTTTTTCAGGGGAGGTAGAGGAAATTAAAGGCCCAACATGTGTAATGACATTCAAACATTTAACCTTCTCATATAGCTGAACCTTAATTTCGGTCATGGAAACAACCTCCCACCCCTCTCCCATCAGCCAGTCTGCAGGAGCATCAATATAAAATGATTCAAGGTGCAAGAAAAGCTGAGGAGCCCAGTGTTAAATCACCACTACAGCACTTTGTTACTGAAGAGGAATACAACGTGAAATTGTGAATACGATGCTAAATGCTGAAGTTGGTTGTGTAATGCTATAATCTACTTTCAAACAGCATGAAAGTGGCTTTGAACCCATTTGACACCACAAGTGTTCTGGTAAATAATTCTCCTCAACTGGAGCACGACACTTATGTTTCATTTTGGCATTTACGTAATGTGAAAATGAGTTGCAAAACCAGCTTCAAACGTCGCCACAAAAGCACAATTGCAGTTGCTCATGTGCACCGGGAGGTAATGCAGAAGAGGAATGAGAGGGATACTCTTACAAGACAAAACACCAGTGAGATGAACAGAAACAGAGCGCCGCCAGTGCTCTCACTGCTTTTTGTTCACCAGAGCAGACATGTTTCCTTGCACAAACACAGATAATGCACTTGATTTAAAGCAAAAAATAAAAAAATCTGACTCAAGCCGAGCCGGGTCTGCTTTATTTGAAATGGAATAGGGGGGAAAAAAAAAATGGCGCAATTAGTTTGGCTTGTACGTCATGTGGATTACCCGGCCGTCAGTCTTATTTTGTGGGTTGGGCTCAGTCATGGCGGCAGAGAAAAGAGCACGCGAGGCAGCGATGGGATCCCTTCGCGTCCTTTGAGAGGAGTGACATTTGGAACAAAGAGGCCAGTTATGTGAGCAGTTCTGTCTGGGACAGGCAGACTGACAGAGGCCAAATACTCCCGGCCCGCCAAATCAACCGCCCACGTTGGGTGGGGTCACTCCGGGATGACTCACTCATGCACACACAGGCAAACAGGAACACACACACACACACGCACACACACACAAAGTACACTGTACACACAAAACTTCCTTAAAAATGTCCATTCTGTAAGGCAAAGATGTGCAAACGTGCGAGGACGTCATTAATGGAAACGTCAAAGGGGATAAATATGGCGTTCTTACCGCTCACACATTGCTCCAGCGCTCGTTTGTCTGCGGCTCAGGTGAAAGTGTTGCGGGCGGGATCGTCTGTCTGGCGCGTCTTTCTCTTGTCACTGACAATGTACGTGGGCAGCCTTTGTTTTCACATGCCATCCAGGCAACCTGCCAGACCAGGGAAGACTTTTATAGCTTGTTTCTCAAGCCCTCCTTTGTGAGATAGCACTTTATATGGTTCCTTGGAAGGACTTTGTCAATATTTTAGCATCCATTTAGTCACAGTAAATTACACCAGTCAGACAAATAAACACTATTTACTGGAGTTTGTGTGGTTTTGCTATCACTGATGGTGGTCAGCTGAGCTTCCAGTGGCAGCGTTTGCATCTTCGTCCAGAACATGTCTTTGCGTCTCTCTCTAAGATGGAAATGATGAGATTTGGCATGTACGTCGCTGTCGTTTGCTGAGCCGTTAATGTTAATTTGATAACTTCCACAGAGCTGCCGGTTCCCTAGCAACATAATATTTGGCCATAAATAGAAACTAATGGACAAACATCGACCGGCTTGGCTAGCTTCCAAACAACACCTCTGGTTTCAATGACCATTTTTATGAATGATTACTCGAGAAAAGCTGCAAGTGTGAACTTTGCTATTACTGTAAGCCGGAGGAACTCAGTGAAAAGGAAATATTAAGCAGAGGGGGAAAAGAGTTGTTTGTTTTCATACCTTAGCTACAGAGTCATCAGTCTTCCTTGTTTGATCTGAAAAAACCTTTAGTATTATTTTGTATATTTCTGTTGTTGCTTTCATTCAGTGATAAAACAATGCAGGAATTTTCAGTGCTGAGACTTTGAGTTTAGTTTAATTCAACAGGTTTTCCAGGAGGAGGACATCAAATCACAAGGAAATCTAGCTATCTTATTTTTTCTGGAAAAAAAAAAAAAAATAAATAAAAATTACATTATTTTTAAGTTTTGAATACCCAATTATTAAAGTTCAAGTCAGGTGATGTATATTTTTGTATAATCCCATGAAAAGACCAGAACTGACATTTCATTTGTCACAGTATCAACCTGATCCTCGTTCTGTCTCCCTAAACTAACTCCGCTGTCATTTCTGATCCTGCCACTCCCTGCTGATACTGACTTTTGCCTGTTTCTGACCCGAGTGAAACTGAACTTTTAACTTTTATCTGCCTGGCCTCTGAGTTGTGTTTTGGGGTCCAAACCTGTTAATACTTGTTCTCAGAACTGATTTTTCTGAAAGTATTTTTTATGTATCGATAGATGCATAGACAAAGAGCGCCATGACTGTCCAAAAACTATTAAAAACACATGTTTGCGCCGCACTGCGCTGGGTTTCTTCATTGTGTGGTTTATCTTGACTTAATCCCGTAAACACCCTCCTGCTGTAAACATTCATGGAGCATCGAATGTGTATTAATCCACCACTAAAAATAGTCCAAAACAAACACCTGATGGGGTGTACGTCCATCGTGCTTTTCTACTTTAGTGGACAATGCTTAACAATTCAGTCACACACAGATGACGACAGGAAAGACTATCAGGACCACACAGTTCGCTCCTGTTTGAGTGATATTTGTTAAAAACTACATCATCAAGCAGTTTTTAAGGTGAGAACACACATTCAAAACCCAAGAATTCATAAACCATCGAGAGTCGGAGTCACACGTTGCTGGCGTCGCTCTTTTGAGGGCTTCGTTGACAATAACACACATGTAGAACATCCCCAACTTCATCCTCAAAGGATAAAATGTTTAGAGTTTTCAAACACGTGGACTCAACCTAGTTTTCCTGGAAACTAATTGTTCCATGTGAGTTTTGACGGCTTTAATCCATGGCCGTGTGAAGCTGACCGGGATCTATTTAAGAGGTATAACGTGGCACTAACACTGCCAGGAATGGGAGTAAGATTCCCGCCAAGCCATACTTTGCACTCATAGCACCGTAAAACCCCTCTGGATGAAAGCGGCCTCCAAAGGGCCTTATGTTATGTTATAATAAAGTGAGATCAAATAAACGGCAGGGGCAGAAGAATTGCTCTGGGATCGCACGTGTTTGGTTAACGCCAAACAGATGTAGGCATACTGTATGATTACTGCATTATAGCATGGATTGTATACCCACTCAGACAGGAAAGAGGTGGCAGCTGTTAGCCATCAGCGTGGAGGCGCAGGCAGCCCCAAACTATAGGCCGCAGCCGTGCCTACTCAAACACACATGAACGTATGCACATGTTCGCCGATGTACACGCCATGCAGCCGGATGTGCAGACGCAGAGGAGCGTGTGGAGGCACGAACACACACAAACACGCTCACAAACTGATCCCTTTTATCTCTGTAATCTGATGTTTAACGTCAGGGCCCACCGTACGCCTACCGCCATCTGAAGAAGTACAGAGCTTCTGCCAAATAGCATAAACATCCTGAAATGACCGCTGCTCTGCGTCATAATTTTCTTTTCATAACAGAGCCTACTGCCTGGTTATTTCAAGGCTCCGGGTGACCCTGAAACCAGAAGTTTCCTCACTCCTCCTCTCTTGTTATTTAAGGAAAACTTCAGTGTTTCCCTTTCTGCCCTCTCTCTCTCTCTCTCTCTCTCTCTCTCTCTCTCTCCCCCTCTTACTGGGTGTGGTTAACAAGAGGCAAACTTGTGTGAATGATGTGGACGCTCTATAGTCATAGCTTTGACTCAGTCCACACCCTTGAACTTAAAGAGGAGTTTGGAGGAGGTGGAGCAAAGCAACGCTCGGAGCGCAGTCTGAGCTTGGACTTGAGCTCGGAGGCTTTTGAAGGCAACATGTATGTACGCTGTGACCTGCGCTGCCTTCGTGCTGCACTCTGTGACTTTTGGATCTCTTCAGTTTGAGCGTGTAGAGGCATCAGGGTTTTTTTTCTCCCCCCCTCTCTTACTGTCCTAAAGGCGTGTGTGAGTTTGAGAGCAATTTCTGCTTCAGTAAAGTTTCAGAGGTGAGTGAAGTTTGCATGCGTTGGCTGCTGTGAAGGTGAAAATGAAAGAGTTGAGGGAGTCGGGAGATTAATGATGTGTTTTGGAGAGTTGTGCAGGTTTAAAGTTGTTTTTACGTGTGTGTTATTTAGTGAAGTTCCTAATAGTTTACACACCTTAACTGCAGTATTGCAATACCGTCACTTGATATTTTCTTATGAATTTAAGATAAAATCATAAAAATTTCAGGAGACGTCACAAAATGAATTAACGCAGATTTGATTGAATTGTTTTTTAGTCTGCAGCCTTGATATGTCTGCATATTTCTTAATTTTTGTCCTTATTTCATTTGTTGGTTGCTAATTTCATCAGGAAATGACTGTCTGTGAGGGATCAGGGCCTGATTCTACCCAGAAATTAACACAAACTTACAAAATCAGAGTTCGCAAATATTGAAAATTGGAAATATTTTCCCACTTCTATACTTAACTTGTCATCACAGTGCTTGATTAATCTGCAGTTTGTGTGCTGACATGAACTGAAAACCAGTCGTGAGCGAGGCCCATTTTCATGTTCGTGACTAGATAAGTAAATATTAATCAGATGGCGTACGTGGCACGCTTCAGATTTTAAGACTGCTAAATGACTTTTTGAGCTCCTGTGTTCAAACTAAGACCTTTTGCATGAGTTCTTTATGCCAAATCTGAAAGAGTTTCCATTGACCGTACTGATCAGAGTATAATTGCCTCCCCCATTCATAATTTCTTTGGCCGTCTGCAGCTGAACGGCTCATTTTGCCAAAGCTAGCATTCATGAGAGTCTGCTGTGTGTCATGTTCGGTGCCACTGGGTTGATCGTGTTTGACTGGAGCTCTGATTCCTGTTTTTTTCAAAGTCGATTGGGTTAATTCTGAAGTTGAACGTGCGACAAACAGAATACGAGACTCGACCATGTGGCTTCTCTTTTCTCACTTTCTCTCTTTTGGGTTCTCGCTCTGTCTTCCTTCCTCTCTCCATACGTTAAAAGTTGGCACAGACGGAGGAAGTAGGCAGTCTTTTCCACCTGACATCACTTAGCCATTACACACACACACACACACACACACACACACACACACACACACACACACACACTTGAACACTCACAATGGTCTCCTCTAACTCACTGCTACCCACTTGGCTTTACTAGTCTATCTGGGTTTCCTCAGTGAACAGTAAAAATCAAACTGATACTGTCCAGAAAACCAGAGTAACACACTGAACTCTGATTGAAAAAACACACCTGCCTCAGTCTATATGTCAGGGGGAGTGTGCTGAAGCAGGCCAGAGTCGGTTTAAGTCGACTGAACAAAGGACTGGCAGCAGCAGTAACATGTCATCGTGACAAACTGCTGCTGACATGGAAATAGGCCCTGTGCTAAAAGTGTCTGCAGCTTTCTTTGATATGCTTTTACTGTTTGTGGCAACGTGTGTCATATTTCACACATTAAAAGCCTGAAATTTTCCATATTTCACGTCGGTGGTGATACAGTCCGGACTATCTGTCCCATCCTGTCACGTCCAGCGTCGTAATCACTCCAATGTTGAATAAGCGAAAATGTCTAAATCGACTTCACTGCTGTTTTGCTGCTGTAGCACAACACAACATTATCTTGCTTTTTGATGTCTTTAATTGCATTTTTATGTGAGACAGACAGGAAAAAACACAACAGGACAATACTTGGATTTTGTGCAATTTATGTGCAGCATGCTGTTCTGTAAAACTGCTTTACATCAGCTTTGGATCTAATAAAATCACACATCAGTAGAGGTGTACTGAGACAGAGTCCAGGCCTTGCTGATTTAATTTTATTGAGCCTGATATTTAATGTGCTCAGTGGAAACCAGGAAAAACATTCCCAAATCAGATATTTCATGAGGCTTTTTTTAACGGATGTTTATAAACACCGGTTTGAAAAAATATTGGAAACGACGTGATATTTAGATAAAAAGCCCTTTTAGATTTTGAGAACTAGAGTCCAACAACAATTTACTCAGATGAAAATAATCCAGAGTTAGTATGGTATTTAAATAAATGTCACTCACATCTCAATATTTTGAATTTACTGCGTATTTGAATCAATCACATCCTGTTAGCTGTCATATAAAAAGCAATTAAAAACTCATCGTTTGACCTTACCTGACCTAAATCTTAGAAATAATAGTTTTCCTGATGTTTAAATACCCAATAAAAGGCAGAAACTGGATTTAATTAGTTAGATGTTTGGGATAAACGGAGCACATTTACAAGAGCAAGTTGCTCTATGAGGACAAGTCAGGGAAGGTAGAAATGGAGAGCGAGGAAGAAGAGAGAGCGAGGCTGGCGCAGACTGGGAGAAGAGACAGAGGCGAGCTGAGAGACAGAAAGCTGTAAGAGTCGGAGATCCAAGGCTGCAAGCAAAGCAAAGCAGGGCGAAAAATGGAGGAAAACAAAGATGAAAGGCTAATTTTAGGCGGCAGTGGCGTGTTGGAAGAGTGTGAGAGGATTTGTTCTCTTCAGTTTTGTTTACAGGAAGTTCTTTTAAAGGTCCACAGATGGCTACATTCACAGAAAGGCTTTTTATTGCATTTTTCCGAGCCCAATAAACTGCCTATACCTTCATTTATGTGTGGGAAACTATGATTGCTGCTGCTACTTGGCTCAAGGTCATCTCATCTTGAGTTTTCGTCAGAGTAGATTGCACGCTTGATGCAGGTTGAACGCCGACAGTCATCACCACCTGAAGTATTAATTTGTCTTTGGCAGTGTCTGGATGTTTACTGTGTGTGTGTGTGTGGGTGGGTGTGTTGTTCACACACTTCACTGTGCGTGCTTACGGATGTTTCTGTCAGTTTTTTAAGGTCAGTGCTTTTAAGGGCAAGAAAAAGAAGAAATAATTTCATCTTCTCCAACGCTGTAACTCTTCCAGCAAACACACAACCACTAAAGACTTCAAACAAAACCATGTCTGAGCTCGACCTCATGAATATAAATCTGCAAGCGACTGTATGAAGTTTTTTGTACGTCCAACATGTCCAAATGAACTGGACATGTTGCATACGTTATAGATAATTTTAAATACTCGATGTCCAGCACGAGCACACCAAATCAAACATGTGACACCCTTTCTTGCATAAAAAAATCTATTAATTACTTTATGTAAATTATAAAAGTTAACAACTTAAGTGTTTATGCGTTTGTCAAGGTAAAAAAAAAATAAAAAAATTACAAAAGAATTTTTTAAAATTGACACACTGAAATATGTCACTTAAGTCCTTTTTAAGTATCATGAGGCCTGTTACGGCGGAAACAATTAATCAATCAGGTGATGGATAAAAGATGATGTTTTGAATCAGCGTCGAAGTCATCAAAGAGACATAATCTACCAGATATTTGCTGGTTAAAGCCTTTCAAGGATTTGCTGCAGCTCTTTCTTTATATGACTGTATATTTAATATTTTTAGCTTTTGGACTGTTGTTCAGATAAATATGTTGAGATTTCTTAACATATTTCATTATTTTCTGGACAAAATGGCTATCCGATTACAAAACATAGATTAATTGATTATGTCCTGTATATATATGTGCATGTAAATATAAGTACAGTATATATAGGAGGAATGAAACCAGCCCTGTCGTTTAGCATTTTTGCACATCTCCTGTAGGGCTTCATAGTTAAAGGGTCTGTCTGGTTTTAAGCACCCAAAGCATTAATTTGGTCTTGCTGTCCAGGCCTGATCCAAGACTATGAGTCCACTGAGGGCCCTTTAAAAAGCTGCAAAGGCTTACGTTCCCCCAGCACCATGTTGAGAGGTAAATAAAGTTAAAGGCTCCTTAAGGGCTGCTTTGCCTCCAGATTCGCTGGGACGTGGGTCTGCAAGAGATTTAGTGGGCAAGGAGTTTCTGCAGAAGTGATTTGGCTGCGGCGGCCAAACCTCAACCAAATTATTTTTGTTGATTTATTTCACAGGCAAATGTAAACCATCCTAAGGTTTGTAATTAAGCTTATTTTTAGGGTTTTTTTATTTAGTTTTACACATGTGTTGACAATTGAGACTTTATCTGGAAAAAGATATACGTTGTAGGTTATGTTTGGACGTTTGGAGGCTGAAAATCTCCACGCGAGTGCCAGCAGAACTGTTAAAGATGTATTTCATTATGAAATCATTATGTTCCATTTGCAGTATAAACATCATGAAATACTGGTCTCTCGACTTTTGATTTAAATTACTAATAATAAGCACAGCGAAGAAAAACTATTTTTTTCCAACAAAACATAAAACAACAAACATTTTGGAGCAGTTTATTCTACTGAAATACTCCGTAATCACCACAATGCCAGTCCGATGGTTTATACTAGGTATAAATGTACTACTGTGAAAATACATTAAAATTATCACATAGTATGATTGTTTCAAACTTGTGGCACCGGGTGTTTCATGTGTTTAACCACAAGTACCGTGTGCCACACTGTGCTGGAGCTTACAGCAGGGATTCCCAGGCAGGGGCGCTTGTGTGCTTGTATATATCCACATATTGAGTCAGCATTAACACCTGAACACCTGAAAACTAGTTAACAAGCAGGCAGAGAGGTCGAAACAGTTAAAATTCATTTATGAAGAGGTAAAATAGAGATAAGCAGTTAAAATGGTGAGCTAAGAGTGATGGATGAATGGTTCATATAGACAGCTAAAAGGAACTGAAAGCCAGTTGAAACACCTAAAAGATAAATAAACGGTTGGAAAAATCAGCTAAAAGTGATGAATGTAGGATGAAAATAGAGAGCTGAAGGGCACAAGTGATGCATACGTTGCTTAAACGGCTGTAGTGGCTGGAAGATGACTGGTGGGGTCAGTGAAGGGGTGCTTGGGTTCATCTGGCGGGCCTGTGGAGGTACATCAGAGAAAAGGTTGGGGAGTCAGGGCTGGTTTTGACATTATGACTTTGGCTGATGTGGTGCAGAATGGCATCACGTTTTGCTTAATTTCCCCAAACAGTCCTTCTGAGCATTGCATGCAGACTTATCACTGAAATGAAACCTCTGAAGCTCCTCTGTTCAGCGCCGTTAAAGTTCTCACTGTCTGCCCATACGTCATGTCTCCTCGCTCTGACTCCCCTCTGTTCCCTCTTCCTGTGTCTGCCTCTGTCTCTCTGTGCTGCCCCCTCTCCCCCCTCTTCCTGCCTGTCACTCTGTCCCCTCTTCACGCCACGGGCACAAAGCCAACTCTAACGTCGGCTTGGGAAACCGTAGATTTACGAAAATGCAGTGCCTCTTTTGTCCACACTGACGTGGACACTGCGGCGCCACCATATGAGTCACTTGACGCTCTGGAGCGAAGCCACTTTTTGATGTTGACAAGAGATCGACTTGCCGAGCCTTGATCCAAACCTTTGAACATTATGAGCAAAGTGGCAAAACTGATCCAAGTATCCAGTAGCTGCAGTTTTCATAGTGCAGGTTACTGAACACCACAGGTCAAACTAGGATAAACCAAACATGTGCAAGCCCCAGACAGACCCTGACCAATCATGTGTGCCCCTGGCCGGGTCCCAAAGAAAAAAAAATTGTCTAGCCAAAATACAGCACAGCTGAGGCTGTTAAAATCACGGGATAATCACAAGAGAAGGGCCCTGGCTGTTAGCTCTCCAGAGAGTGGAAAGGTAAGCCGAGGAGGAGCGGGGATTGTTTGATACATGAGGACAATCTCTGTGCTGAGTGTCGGGTTAATGCATCTCCAGATTGAGGTGGCAGCTGCTGATGCCTCCAAAATGCCACTGCTACTTCAACACTTTTCTACCCGATAAAGATGGCGGGAGAAAGAACTTTTCTGCTAACTTTAGAACATGCCAGCACTTGTGGATATAGGGACTCGCTTATTACGTTCTGCTGACATAAGCCACGAGGTGAGCTTCAGGTAATTGTCGCACTTATGTGAAAAATGTTTAGGGTTCAGTGGCTGCTATAGAATTCCTTTGGTAATCGTCGTGAGAAGCCTCCTGTCAAGGTCTGAGCGCCTCGAAGATTCATTAACTGAGCATTTTTCTCTCGTGATTGAGCACAGGTCATGAGCAGTCATCACAGTTTTACATCTGTCATGAGCTGCAGGTTGCGGGACCCTAACATGGGCTCATTAGCCTATTCGTGCATCTTCTGTAACTATAATGTGTTGGGACGAGCAGCCCCTCAGTCGCAGTTGTAGAGAGAAAGAAGAAAAGTGTGTGAGTGGAGGGCATTAGTCATGGATGTACTTCCTGCTGCTATTGAGTAGCTCAGGCGGTCTGGAGCTCTGCCAGGCCAATTGTTGCTCATTTAGCTGTCAAACAGCCATAGCCCAGAGGCAGCCCCAGGCGAGGAGTGAACAAGTTGAACACTGGTGGAAATGTAAGACTTCATTTGGATGTTGTCATGTGAGTGTGTTCTTTTGGAGACATGTGATTGACCGTTTGAGGTTAAAATCAGAGGTAATTTTTATTTATTTATTTTTCTTTACTTTTCTAGCTGTGTCTGGTTTAGGTGTGTCTGTTTTGGTCTGTTGGTGTCGAAAAAACCCTGCAGATGGACGTACAGGCTGAGCCATCCCCTGTGTGCAGGTTTCTCACACTTGCCAGCGTTAATGCAGTACGGTGGCACTGCATTAGAGCACATCACTATCCAAAAATACCACTCTAGGTTGGCGGTTAACAGATGGAGAGAGCGTGAGGGAGATGGAAACGTAGATGGAGACAGGCAGACAGCACCGAGCTATTAAGTTACCGTGACTGGCTGTCAAAGTCGAGCCCAGAAACAGAGCTTAGGGCTATTATTGTCAGCCAGCTGTGAATGGAGATAATCGTAACAGAGAACATGAAAGTCTGAGATCGAGAACTTCTGCGGCACTGGAAGCAGAAGACACTGATGTAGATAACGAGATGTTTATTAATTGTTTCCAACAAAATGAAGCAATTAAACATGTGGAAGTGCAGGTTTTGGCCACTTGGGGGCAGCATTCAGCTGTAAACACAAAGTTGACATATTATCACTTTTAAAGTTGACATCTTGACCTTCAGCATTCATTTTGCGACGTGTCTCTGATAAATATAGGTCCAAAATTCACTTTCCGTTGAGCTCAGCTGTGATCCCGGACGACTCCTGAGGGAAATATCTGGTTCTTTAGCTGCTAAGATCCTCCACTATGTGCACCAGCTAGTCGCTAACGTTGTGTCCAGTGAGTACACAGCGAAGAGTGAGCCAAAATCATAAAACTGTGGGTCTGAAAAACCAAAACAATGAGCTGAAAGATGCAAAAACACTTCATAGAGTTGAGTTGGGTTTGTCATTATGAGCCACGTGGCATCATTCAATTCAATTTAAATAAGTGAATATTGATTATAGCAGCTTGAACGCTCAATGTTTCTCTTCCGTTTCCTTGAAACAACTGTTTGTTGCTGAAGTTTGACAGCAGGCTTCAAATCAAGCAGGAGCAGGCAAAACTTATTATTTTTCTTACTACATAATGATGCTTTTTCCTTTTTTTAAAACAAAGAGACAAATGACATGTGATTAAGGTTCACAGCTGCATCAAACCAGGAGTATTGTGGACACATTGCAAATAAATAATGACGGCTTGTGGCTTTCAGAGCGGCAGTGGTAATAATGATATATAATATTATAGCAATCGTAACGTTTTTAATTATTATTTTTATGAGTGTTAGGCCATGTGTTCACTATTATTTTCCAGTTTAGCAGAACAGGACAGAGAATGAGTTTTAATCTGATGCATTGGTTCTGAAGGTTGATTCAAGATAATTAGTGTGTGTGTGTGTGTGTGTGTGTGTGTGTGTGTGTGTGTGTGTGTGTGTGTGTGTGTGTGAGCCGAGCCTTCAGCAGACTCAAAAAAACAATCACTGCTCAAACACCTACAGCACCACCCACCTTGTTCTCCACATGAAAGCAAACTGATTCAAGTGATTGAACGAATCCGCATTAGCAGTTCCAGAAGTTATGGCGAGCAGAAGCAGACACATTTGTCTGAGAATAACAGTGTCAAAGGGAGAGGAAGCCTGCTGTTTACTCTGGATTGGCCACTCATATTTTCTGTTCTATCAAACGCTGCGTGGAGATAAATATTTGTAAAGGCCGGCCATGCGTACCTCTTTACTGAGGCAGCAGGTCATCGGTGTTTCCCAGTAGTCAAATCACATTTTCTCCACCTCCTCATGTCCTCTCATACCTGGAAAAGGAGGCTGTTATTTTACCGAGAATCAAGTATGATCGAGAAATGAAGACAATCAAACCCGCTTCAAAGAACAAGGAACTGCTGGCTTAAATGTGCAGAGTCATTTGAATGTCATTCTCATTAATGGATGCCTTTTTGCCTAATTGACGTCGTTGCTGCTTATCTTCTCGTCTGGGGTACTTCTCTCTTTTTCTTTTTTTCCCCCTCCTGTCTTTATCATCTCACTCAAGTGCTTTGTCACAGGAAGCTTGCGTTGACACATGCAGGAGCACCACGCAGGGCTCTATTCTGCACTGTATGAAAAAAGAGAGAAAAAACTCTGCAGGCCGCAAAAGAGTCTTATCAAAGCAAATTCTGTATCACTATGATGTAATATATACTACAATATATAGAAAGAATCTCGACAATGAAGCTTTCAGAGGATTATTTAAGGTCATTAGATGGAAAAATTGTGACACACTGCAGACTGTTTTTAATCACAAGGGTATGTAACGTCATTAAACCACCTAAAATCCATCAATCAATCATATGTAGCGAAGACAAAGTTATAAAAACAGCAGTGAAGGAAACTGCTACACATCTGACAGGCCAGTGGTTCCCAGTCTGGAGGTCAGAATCCCACAAGGGCTCGGAAGACAAATCTGATGGTTGCAGACATCAAAATATCTTTAAACTTTTTTAGTCTTTCTTCTCATTAGAGGGGCCATAAACATTGGGGACCACTGAAATGGGTCATTATAGAGCGATGTTGAGTGAGATATTAACTGAAATGGTGAGAGTTTCAAAGTTAAACCAAAAAACTTTTAAATGACTGGATATTGCCTGACAAAATCATGGAAATGGCAATTAAGAGTGGAAAATCTTTTCTGAGACTGACCTTCCAAGAAAAATTACAGCATCTGTGGTTTGTTCAAACACTTAAAACAACCTACAATATGTTTATAATTACCTGACAGGAACAAAAAAACTAAACTCAAGATCCTCCCTGACTTTGGAGCTTTTGAGTGATTTTTAAATATGTGTTACATACGCTGTGCACGCAGTACAGTGTGCACGGTTTCCTTGTGTGAGACTAAGGAAATATGAGACTTATTAACGCCATGACAACCAGACCTCTAACACAGTCCTCCAAAACAGACGCACGCACGAGCTCGATCGATCGCTCACACTCGCGCACACACCTGCGCACGTTCCTACAACCAACATAGAGCTTCAAAATACAGCTCTGTTTGTCCAGGTGCGTCAATGAAAGAAAGCTCTGCCAGCTCTCCTCACGAGCATGCGTGATGTGTGGGCGTGCATGTGTTAACATTTACAGAGTATGTGTGTGAGAGTGTGTGTGTTTCCCATAATTACATAGTGATGAGGGAGTAAATGTGCTCAGCCACGCTGGTGTGTGCTCAGATACACACCTGCAGCCTGCGTTCTTTCTCTCTCCGTCCTCACCTGCGACCTTCTCTCACCACAACATGCTTTTTTTTTTTTTCTAGCCGTTTTCGGTATTTCTCTCTCTGCCCCCCTCCCTCCTTCTTCTCCATCCTATCCTCCTCCTCCTCCGCCTCCGCCTCCTCCTCGTCTTCCAAACAGGATACTGAACACTTGGTTTAGCTGGAGGGATTCCTGGCAGAGTGATTTGATTGTGATGTAATGTAAATCACATTGCCAGGGATTTCCAACCAGCTACAGCTGAAACCCACACCGCCCTCCAACACCTGACGACTGCTCGGCAAACATCCTTTCTCTCAATGTTTTTTGGACACACATCCTTCGCAACACAAATTCAGGCTCATAATGTCCTCACATTTGAGTTTGACATGTTGTTAGATGAGACGATTGATAGCCACTCTCATACCTGTGCACTAGCTGGTTAGCTTAGCTTAGCATAAAGACTGGAAACAGCTAGCCCAACTCTGGCCAAAGGTAAAGAAATTCACCAACTAACATCTCGAAATCTCACAAATGAACACGACAATTTCTTGGACAAAGGCAGTAACTTCTAAAACATTGCTGGTTGAAAAGCTTCAAGACACAATGATTTAGTTACTGAGCTTTAGAGATGCTGTTGGGTTTCGGACCAGGGCTGAAGGATTGGACAAATATATCAGATTTTGCCAATTAACTAAGTCTATCCTGGCTGATTTTTTTTTTTTTAGATTTATTGCTAATTTAATGGTCTTCCTCTGAAGAATAAGTGAGAGTTGCTCTTCAGTGACTGTTCAGTAGCAAAGCAACATATGTACCATGTAGAACCAGAATATTTTCATGTCTAACTCTGTGAATTAAAGGTTTATTTCCACCAGAGTTAATTATTATTGCAACAGTGGAAACACTTGCAAAGACGGAGTTTCGGTTTGTTTCTATTGAGTTTGAAAGAACTGTGTTTTACAATTGACAAGGCCATTAAGCTCGTCGTAGTTCGCTGAAAGAGAGAACCTTCAGAAGGTGTACAGTCGTATTTTTCTGTTTAATAAGGAAAATGGCTGTAAGAATATGTCCTTTCTTGACAATTTGTGAGTTTAGTTTATTTATTATTAGACTAAAAAAAGCTAAGAAACACAAAGACAGCGCCAGACAAAGCTGTTTCCTCGTTTCCAGTCATGCTAAGCTAAGCTGCTAAGCTAACTGGCTAGCTTCATACTGACCACGCAGACATGAGAGTGGTGACAATCTCCTCATTTAACTCTTGGCAAGAAAGCAAATGCGTGTCTTTGCCAAAATGTTGAGCTGTTAGCTAAAACAGTGTCCACGTCTCCAGCATGTGTTTGTCCAGAGTTTGATGGAGGGGCAGGACTTAGCTCGCTCCGTGAACAGTTCAGTGAAATCCTGTGTTCACAGTGGCTAAGTTCCGCTCCTCACAAGCCTGTCCAGCTTTTAACAGCGTCCAACAGCTGTGAGAAGTCAACGTGGAATCAGAGGTTTTTATCAAACCATGTGCTGCTACGTACAGAACCGTAAGGGGCTTAAGTCCAAGGAGACGCACACAGAAAATATTGCTGGCTTTTTGAAGTTCATCTTCCCATTTCCAAATCCCCTTTAGCTAAATATACATCTGCTGTATAATAGACATAATGGCTGTGCAAATGGCCCGCTGTAGCAAAGCACGTGTTTCCTAGCAAACCATTCATGTCATGGTAATACGCGTTATAGCTCTTGCTGTGTTAGATAGCACAGAAGGCTCAAGGGCATTCAGGATCTTTCTTTTTTCCCGGGCCGTCCCCTTTAAGATGAGGATCCTGCAAAAAGAGAGATGGGAAAGAGAAAAGGGCAGGAGGCAGGGAGGGGAGGCCTTACTCATACAGGAAGGAAGTACAGGAAATGTCCCATCGGGAAAGCAAGTAGCAATGTAATTGAGCTCATTTACTGTCTGGGTGGTCATGAAAGCAAAGTACTGATTGTGCATATGTGAGGGCTGCACATAAACATGCAGTTAGCCATATACTGTATGTAGGGAAGAAAGTATGACAGACTTTCGTAAATGGTGCTTGACCGCACTGTGCAGCTGATTTTACTCACTGTGAGAAACCTAAGATTGAAGGATTTTTAAGTGTTTCCCAATGTCATCACTCTGTTCTGTACAATATTTAGTTGGCCACACATCACAGGCATGAGATAGAAGAATCTTTAAACATGTTTAATGTGCTTTTAATTGCAGTTCTGTTTTTATGTGTTGCAATACTTAATTTCCCTTCCCTTTGCTTCTCATCACCATTTTAATCCTGCTTTATTTATGCATTGCTGTGTTGTAATGCCACACAGTTGTAGTCTTACTGTTCCTTTGTGTTGTGCTCCTGTGAAGTACCTTCTTCATTTCATATTTCCAAAAGTGCTATACACGTAAAGTTATCATTATCATGCACATTCAAAGGCAAAAAAGAGCCTTGACTTCCATGCAAACAATTTTTCTGATGATGATGGTGATGTAAGAGGATGGAAATGTGTGTGAAACATTCAACGCCAGCATTTCTTTGAATAAACAGTATTGTGATTGCCTCACATGGGCACAGCTTTCAGTGAAATTACCCGCTATTGAATAAAAAACATGGAAACTGTTGACACTGTGTTATGTGGATTATGCTGAGTTAATGGTGACCTTTTTTTTCTGGGAAAAAAAAGAGAAATGCAGCAGTTGAATTACTTAAATGTCATGTCCTGTGCTGTAGAGATGGAAAATTCAGTAGGTCGTCATCTCAAAACCTGGACATATAAAAAGGGATGTCCCCTTCTGAGGTAACGGAGGCTGTTTGCTTCCCCTTGTGGTGAAAGTGAGGCGGTGCGGGTGCCTGGGCTCAACCTCCTGTGCCTACTGAGCTGATAACAGTTCGATGTTAAACAAACACTGGCTCAGTTCAGCAGGAACCGGAGTTATGCCCTCTAGAAACAGCATCGGATACGATCGCCGGGCGCATTCAGCAATCAAGATGTCGTACGCCAAAGATTTATGTCATTGTTTGCCATAATGTTAGAAATCTGTGTCTGATCTTTGGCATCTTTTAGAATATAGCTGGCTTATATGAGTGTTTTTTCCTACTGAAGTCGTGATTACTTCTTTACTGCTCTAAGAGGCCATTAGACTTTTTCCGCAAAGCCTCATCAAGGCCATTCTTCAAGCAACAGAGTGCAATCATCCATTAATCACAGCCGAGGAAGCGCAGAAGTCACATAAATGCGGCCACACATCCTCTCTCAATTTAAACCTCTCACCGTAAAGCTCGTGATGGAGGAAATCTGCTTCTGTTGGTTTGGTATTACTGAAAGATCACAGAAGCAGAGTTTTTCCAGTTGAACTCTCTGCATCGTACCACCAGCCTTCCAGGAGGACTCCTCTGAGTGTCGTTTCGGTCACTGTTTGGCGTCTCTTGAATCAGTTTATTTTGGTGCTTTTAGCAGCATATGTCAAACTTTCCCTTGAACAACCTTTGTGAATGTTAAATGATGGTTAAAACTGCACAGAAAAATATTACTTGAGTACTTTATGCTTTTTTATACTTCAACTACTACATTTCAGAAGGAAATCGTGTATTTCCACTTCACTACATTTATCTAATATGTGCAATTAATTTTCAGGTTAAGGTTTCCTATAAAAAGACGTCCTATAGGCTTGTAAGGTGCAGTACATTGTATTAATCCTGTGCTTCCCAGCGTCCACTTGGGGCCTCTTGTCTTGTTTCATACGTGTGAGTTGTTGGCAGCTTTCCCCTCTGAACTGCTCACATGGATTATTTAAAGAATTGTTCAAAGCTCAAAGAGGAAAATTATCTGATATTTGAAAAATAAATCAAAGGAGAGATTGAAGAAATGCTCCAAACTTTGTTTTGTCTTTTTTTCCTGCCTCAGCTTACACTGCAGCTACAAGAGTAAAATGCTCCTAACGCAGCGATGCATCAATATCAATAATTCAACAGTGTTTGTACAATAATATCTCTCACAGGGGCCTTTTTCCTGCAGATAGGGCACTTTTGCTGTTGATACTTTGAGTATTTTGCTGATTCGAATGCAGGATTTTCTGCATAACTGGGACAAATTGACATAAGTGGACATAATTGTTCACCTGCTCCTCAGAGTTTCTTTTATTTTATTGTGACTATTGCAGCTTTTCTAAGATGGCGAAGGGGGGTTCCCTCACAGGGAAGTGGTGAGAGGAAGTCAACGTGGAGTTGTTAAACCACAACTGGAACACAGCGTTTCTCTGGGTGACTATCGCTGAGGACAAGAGCGAGGCTGTCAGCTCAAACATAGAAAACACTGAGTCACTGAGACACTTCTTCAGCATTTTTCTCTGTTACTGGAATGAGTGGAGACGACTGCACATGCAGCACAGGCTGAGATCTATTTTCTCAATATTGTTTTTCCACATTGAACCAGTACCTGGGGATATCTAATCGTTTGTATACACAGCTGAGATGACTTTAATGTTTTGGGATGTCTGTTTCTGGGGATAGAATTCATCCACAAATTACCTACTTTGCACAAATGTCGGGATCCCCAGATAATACGGGATGGGGTGTGATTGATTTTTCAATTTCAGTCACATTAATGTGTCTGCTGTGCGTGTTAAGCAGAAAATCAGTTTTTATTAAACACTAAAACATATTATAATATAATTGTAAGCAAATATGAGGACAATTTAAGTGTTTAGGAATTTGTCAGCAAGCACAGCTCCTCATAGGAAACAACCCTAACTGGTGCTGTCAGTGATTGCTTATACACACAATACATAACTGTAATAATGATATGGGATCAATGCGTTTATTACATTTTTTCTCAACCATATTCAACACTAGGGAGGACATTTCATGATGATTACAGCTGTTATTTTATCAAGCTTTCATTGACACACACCTTACAGATGCTTTTTATGAGTTGTTATAGTTGTTGGTGCCCTAAATACTTATATCTTCATATATCTGATCACAACTATGTTAAAGTGTGTGATGTTGTTTCATAAACATTTATTAACATTTAACATATAAATTCTGATTAGGGGGGTTAAAATAAAAAATAAATATCTGCTTATTCTGAATTTGGTGCAGCAACATGTTTCAAACATGTTGGACAGGAGCAACTAAAGACTGGGAAAGATGTGGAACTCTCCGAAAACACCTGTTTGGATCATTCCACAGGTAAACAGGTTCATTGGTAACAGGTGAGAGCATCATGATTGGGTATGAAAGGGGCATCCTGGAAAGGCTCAGTCATTCACAAGCGAGGATGGAGCGAGGTTCACCACTTTGTGAATACGTGACTGGATAAAGGATATTACAACATGGATTATTTTATAAAACCATAGTTGGTAATGTTTGTTTGTAGATGATTGCATCCTGTTTTTATTCATGTTTCACACAGCTTCCCAGCTTTTTGGAATCACAGTTGTACGATGCAAATACACATGAGGCAGGTGGTGTTAATCCATCAAGATTAATTATCATAATTATTTATTTTCACTTCTGGTAGCAGTTGGATGCAGATAAATTAAATCTTGATTATGAAACGTGCCACTGCTGCTGCTTAATGAGAAAGTGCTGCTGATGACATTAATTGCAAACACACCCAGGTCAACGTCAGACTGCGTTCCCGGACTTTCTGCTGTCACTTCTTTTAACAGCTTGAATCTGAACATGTAAAAGTCAAGAAACTAAGATCCAGTTTAAATTCAGCTCAGAAAAACGTCTGATTGAATACTCAGTGGTTGGTGTGTTTAACTTCAATTCACACCTCCTCTAATCTCGCTCATAAGGTGCTTCTAGTATTTTGGCTGGATCTGTTTGTACCATCTTCACGCCTTAATTGTCTGCCACGAGGATATAATAACAATTTTCTTCTCTAATCAAACAATTAAACGCCACATCAAGAGATAAACAACCCCAAAGCATTGTTCCAACCTGAGCCCTGTTCATTGTTTAGAACATCACTAATCATTATTCATGTAAGAGCGTCTTCAGACCGAGACTATGCCTCCTTCAGTAGACCCAGAACTGGAGTTTATTGCTCAGACCAGTATAATATTAGAGGAAATAAATGTGCAAAAGTCTGTAGCAGTGAGTTTTGTAATTTTAATTGTGAGGAAAAAACACATTAAAGAAATATGCGCTCCGTCCTCGTTCCTTTTCTCCGCCTGGATTCTGCAGGAATGAGTCATGCACCTGTTTTTGTTTGTCACCGTGGCCTCTGTTGTATCAGCACACCAAATCTCCACATTAACACAGACATTTATAAACACACCCACTTCCACACAAACTCCTCTCTTACATAACCCTCATTTTTTCATAGGTACACACACTATACCAACTCCCACAGCGGTTTCATGCCAGCTACACAGTTTCACTCTGACCTTGTCAACTCACGACATTAATAACCCAATAAGAGTTTTTTTTCTTGCCAGTAAGACAGTAAAAACACAGCTGTAATGTTATACTGATGGAGAAGCCAGTTCGCGTGACAACAGATCATCTTCCATATCTGAGAGAAACCACAGGAACAGCTGTGCGTGTGTGTGTGCATCTGTGTTTAATATGAAAATAAATCATTTAAAAGTCTGTGTCAAGCTTGTTTGTGACAGCCTCAAAGCCAAACCCTGCATGAGGTCTGAAATTTCGATAATTAGAGTAGACTCACACACATTTCCACACATGACACTTCACTGGATCATTTCAGAAACCATTCCTCATGTGTAATTAAACAGGGCCCAAACTGTCAGACATTAAAACATGCAATGACTGTTTTTAGATTCAACAAATATGGATTAGGACAGACCTGATGAGGCTGAGGATGTCTAATGAAGTAGTCTCTGAGTTCAGATCGCAATCTCCAACAACTTGCACTGTCACCTATGACAGAGGGTCCAAAATTAAATTTAATGTGAAGCTAAAAAAGCAGATTTGGAAATAATCAAATTTTAATGCAGTATCTGGGCATTTTGAAATCCTTTTATGAGTGTTCTTGTAGTCAGATGAGAAATGGGATAAAGAAAATATAATTTGAGGCAGTTTAAGGCTCCAAAATTGGATCCAGTGTGCAAAGAACAAAACTCAGAAAAAGATTGTGGCTGTTCTCTCTGGCCCGGGTTGCTCTGTATGTTAGCTCTGTTAGCTGGGTGCAGTGTCTTTGAGCTTTGATGAGTTGTTTTCACGCTGATGTCTTTGAATTAAAGCTCACAGACAAGCGAGTGATTCTTACTGAAATAAAGAATTAGGTGAGAGCAGATGCAGGCGTGCACAGAATTGCTATTGGTTCTGACTTCATCAGTCTCTGCATGTAAATGGCAAGTTTAGCTTGGCAGAAATTGAAGAGCGGTGATAATCTGATTCAGACTCAGCCTACAGGTGGATGCTGGGGTGAAGGGTGGGCTCATGAAATACTATTTGAAGTAATATATAAATAGCAAGTGACAACATTTCCTGAAAGAATCTCTGCAGACATGTTTTAAAATGTATAGAAAACACTGTCCTTTGACTAATAACGGGCTTCTGATATGGCTTTTCCACAAAAAAAGTTATTTATCTTGTTAAAAGATTAAAAAAAATGCATCTACTTCTTCTCCCTCATTAAAAAAAAAAAATCCTGAATATATGATCTTGCAAATATGCGTCATTTCAAAAGTTTGTGCTGTGAGGCTTCAAGTTTCCACATTACACTTGTCTGTCTTGAATATTGGACCAGGATTGGCTTCTGAACTATTTGTGGTGTCACAAATCATGTTTGTAGGCCTGCCTCTTAAAACAGGGTTTTTCATGAAAATCTTTCCACTTTGAGCAGATGAATGTGAATTTTTGTGTCGGAGTCTGCACATACATCAGTCTGCACCATGAAGCTCAAGCATTCAACTGAAGGAAGATCATTTTTGAGTAGAGGGGATTTTAAATATTGCATCTGATATTACAGAGACATAATGATGCCAACGGGTTGTGTGCAAGACAAAAGTCAAGTCTGCATTCCTATAACCAATATATATTATTACAAGAGAACTGTTCTTTTTACTGAGCCAGTGGGACCCTCTTGCCTAAACACCTGCAACCACCCAGGGGAAATGTACTGCCAGATCATTACAGGCCAAATACTCAACATGAGAATTCATATTTCACCAGTATCTAAATCAAAATGAGTGAAAACATCATACTGCATGTGCCAAAAGAAAAATTGGCTCAGTTATTGGTTAATTCACAATTAACACCAATGCACATAGTGCAGCATAAGAGCATAAATTAGCAGGCATGGCAGGCAGACGCCATGACATCACCCAAGTAGATCCGCAGGAGAGCCATGAAACAGAAACAGACAGCAGGATCAACAACGTCGTAACTTACTGGTATTACCGAGCGCACAAACACTGCCTGAACTGAGCCACGGTGTCTGTTCATGATGTGCACATTAGCACAAACAGGAAACAGCTACTTAAGCGTGGTGAAGTGAAGCAGGGACCACCAAAAGAAAGAGGCGCCACCGTCTGAAACAAAATCTGACAGCAGGGCAGGGAGACTTCAAATGCACGTTTGAGGCTTCAAGAGTGTGTTTGTGGCCTGCAGCTGATATAACCCAAGGCTAGTAGCCGAGTGCAGCACAAACACCATTAATCCTCCACAAAGCCATCCTGAAGCCACCATCCTGGACTGTTGGCAGGCATTAAATGCTATATGAGGAGTTTGTAGCAGTGAGTGATTGAAGCAGGTACAGCTGAATTTTAAGTTGCATTTCTTCAACTTCTGTGTGTTTGGCTGCCACGGGGAAAAAACATTCACTCAACAAGTGTAAAAGTCTAAATTTTCTCGTTACCATCTTCATGATGAGCAGTTTAAAAAGATGAAAAAATGCATATCCAACCTCACACGAGCCTGCCAACAGAGAGCATATGTACACGACTAACACACAGAGGGAATTTGCTGCACTTGAAAACACACAAGCTACACAAGTGTGTGGCATTTGGAAGTATTTCATGTTTCACTTTCAGAAGAGAAAGAGCTTAAAGCATGTAGTATCTTGGGTAAACTTTTTTCAACAGACAGTCTGATAAAATATTTATCTTCAAAGGGTGTTTGAAACGGAAGGCTATCTTATATCCAGGTCAAAAAGTCGGGACTGTTGCAGCGAGCGGAGCGTGATGTGTGTCGTGAGTCGCCTGCAGCCTGCATGCTGAGCTCCATTTAACAAGGACAGAAACAGCTAAAACACAGGACAATATCACAGCAAATTAGCCACTATCTGCTGCTGGGCTGGAGCACAAACGGCCCCACAAAAGAGCCAGGGATACATCTCATGAAGAAACTTTGTTAGCAATTGTCCCATTAGCGACAGAGCTACCTACCAGCTGGCTAGCATGTTAGCGGTTGGGTGTCCACTTACAGTAGTTCACCAACTAGCTCTGCAAGTCATTATTGCATCACCAAGCTTCTAGCATCTGTTTTCAGAGGACAGAGCTTCACTGTGCCTCCTTGTAGTGTGACCAGGCACTTAGTGTGTGTGCTGGTGTGGCGAAGGGAGGAGGGGCGGTACCGAGTAATGCAAGGGAGGAACACCGAAACGCCACCTGAGGAATTGAACCCCAGGAAATACTACCTCAACACACGACAGTAAAGAAGGTTAGCTTCTGAGACAGGACGGAGACGTTTCTGAGTAAACCAAATATTCTCTATTTACTATTCAAAACTAAACAGGCAGGGACTGGAGCTGCAAACGAGGAAAGAATTAACAAATCCCATCAAATCAATAAGGGGGGTTAGAAATACTTTTATTACCATTTTACCGTCTAAAAAGGCCTTAACAATACAATCTAAAAATCAATGGATACATGTTAAAATATCTGAAACCCAGTGCTTTTACTCACATACATTAGGTGTAGGAGCCTCACCCGGGGTGCCTAGCCTCCCCAACAAAATGGCGCTCCACCTCACTGAAACAAAAGAACTGACAACAAAATTAACAAATACAGCAACCCATTTAATGTAATATTTAAAAAAAATAACTCAAAATTAAATACCAAGACAAAGAGTAACAAAGACAAAACAATACACTAAAGGCAAAACAGCAGCAAATCCAAAAGGAGGCATACAAAGTAAAAAAAACCTAAAGTTATTGTGGCTCACAACCTGTATAAAACAGAGGCCATAACCCTACTCACCACCTTCAACAGGGGAGTTTCTATTCTGTGGGCCGTCCAACTCTACAGGAAGAAAGAGGGACATAAACTATGTGCAGAATTAAAGGGTTACTGTCAAATAAACTGGATTCCTCGCCTACCTGCCAACACACCAAACAATAGAGGCCACCATGTGCACCAGGAGCAGGAGTCAAAGGGAGTGATCATCTGCTCACTGGTGCTTTATATAGCCTGACCCTGACTGGAGAGAGTGCAGCCTGGAGGTGCATTCACAAACACATCTTAACAATATGTATGCCGTGTACTCCACTACACTGGCAATAAAAAAGACTTGTCCACCTGTCAATAGGAGAGGCATCAGTCCCCTCAGTGTTTCTGCATTGAGGTGACTTAATATTCTTACAACAACCCAACCAACACATCACATGACTGTCGAGTAACGACTTAACTCTTCTGTGCCGTTGAGCCCTGGAGAATGATGAGACTTATCCTCCTTTGAACTCTGTTTTGCTCTCCACCTCTTCTGTCGATTCTTTGTAATATACAAATATTGCTAAAGCGGATTTAAGGCTTCGAGTAAATACACAAACACAAGGCTTCACTTCTTAGCAGTGCACATAAGTGAATCTGCTATTAGCGACACAGAGAGGAAACCAGGGACCTTGTTCACGCTTGGCTTTAAAAGGTGTGCTGCGTGATCACATCACAAATGCAGGCTCGGAGAAGTGAATGCAAGCCAGCTGTGGGATCTGATATTCAGGCCACATGTGCAGGTGGTCAGAGACACATTCAGCCACATTTCTAATGTGTGTCCACATGCAGTGAAGAACAGCCGAAGCGCATTTGTGCTGCACGACAAATGTGGCAAACACAGCATCCCTGACGTGAGGCGCTGTGTCATACTCTGTCTCTCATCTAACATTGTTTTCAACTTTTCCTCATTTTGAGATTTATAGCTCTATCCAACATGTAAATACGCAGAGTAATCCTCTTCTCTCGCTGCACGAACACAGATAAAACCTGCAAGCCGAGAAGCGAAATCTAACCAGAGCGTTTTTGTGATACAAATTGTGAACTGCAGCCCATTTCTGGTGGATTATCTACAAACAGGCTGAGTATTTGGATGCGAGATGCTAGATCTGGACGGGCCAGAGAGACAGAAAAGGAGAGATGAAAACAACAGAAAAAACTGATTCGGATAAAGGTGATAATTAGAAAGGAGAGAAGGAGGAATGCAATGAAGGAATCTGTTTGGTGTCTCAAATTCTTACATTTGAGAATAAAACAAATGACTTCATCACCTCAGTCTTGGCAAAACAACTTGACACTTCCCCACAGATCCACACACACAACTGGATGATGTCCTTATCTGTCTTCATACCCCGGAGGGCTAAGGCTGATTACTAGCCTGTTCGGCTGCTCTATCACCAAATGTGCGTGTTGGTGTTGATTGCCAAGGCTGAGGCAGTGATGTCATTTGTTTTAATCTCATCTGCATGTACAAGCAGTTTTAGACCATGAAAGGCAAGATTTCCTCAGTCACTGCAGCCTCCTTTCCTGTCTGTCTCTGTGTATTTCTATCTGTCTGCCTCAGTTTCTATGACTCACACAGTCTTTCTGTCTGTGTGGAACTTGCACATCACTCTTGAATGAACAACGTGCTGTAGGCTCACAGGAATAGCCGAAGGGTATAAAGTGCCTTTTACACTGCTTAAAATTGGTTTCTTGTCTTTTAAGTTCACCTCCCTGCTTATCAGGAAGTTCTAATCTCATTAAATGAGTCAGCTAAAAGCCAGCAACTACATATTTATTGCTATGTCCTGTTTCGTCTTTAAATCTGCTTTTACCTGAGAGAAATAGTTCAACATCTTGGGAAATATGCTTGCTGCTTGAGTTGAATGGGAGCATTGATACCACTCTCATGTCTGGTCATTAAAGCTGCCCTGAAAAAACTTTCCATGAGGTCTAACAAACCAGTTGAATGCATTCAAGTCTTTATGCTAAGCTAACTGCCCGCTGACTGTTACTTATACAGAAATGAGAGTGGTATTGTGATTTGTGCTCTGCATTGCTGTAATTCAGTGATATTGTTTCACTGCTTAGCACTGTTGTTCCAAAATATGAAGTGAGTCTTGAAAATAGCTTCAAAGTTAGCTTTTTCCACACACTCTGGCAGTATCACATTCCTGTTTGTATTGTGCACAGTTGCTTTGAATGGCTGTTACACTTGGCCCTCTGAATTAAATCTAAGGTGACATTTCCGTGGCTACTTGAAATGGAAAATTCTTGCTGCCTTTTTTTCTTTTGATGATATTCCATGTAATTCAGGCTGACATATTTGGTATTTTTGGAAACCCTGGCAGTTTGGGTTGAACTCAGAATAAAGTTCTGTGGGTTTTGACAGTGTTTGTCTGAGCAACATGAGTTTGTTATGATGAAAAGGCTCTACTGGCCTTTGGAGATGAGTTGAAGGACTCCCCCATGAGGCAATGAGAGGTTTGTTTGCATGGCACATTTCATTACAGGAAACCCCATTGTGCTTTAAATTAATGTGAAAAAAGCAACAAGTGTCATGAGAACGTAATAAAAGATACAAGAATGTACACCCACCCTCCAAAAGATACTGACAAATCGCACAACCACGCCACAGGAGTGAGGAAATAGAGTAAAGTATGATGCAACTTAAATGCAACTACTGTTCAACTAATGCTGTTGCAGAACATAAGAGAGTTACGTGTGTTGGTGGAAGTTTAAGCAAGACAATTCCCTGCCTTTTAGTCCTCTCTAGCTCTGTATCCTGATCTATTAGAGAGCGCCCTCTAGTGATATATCCTAATAATATGACACATCCACTATAGCTGCACTCAGTCCTGGTACTGCCTTAAACCATGCAGGGAGGGGGAATGAGTTACAGTTTCATACAGTAAATTAACACTATCTTTAAAAGTCTAAATCAAACTGGTGGCATCTAACCTGCATTCTGGTTTCTACATTGTTACTGCACCAGATTTTTTGCTTGTTTGTCTTATGTGGGCTGCAGGGTGAGTCAGAGAAGAGTGAGTAATGATTTAGTCATCCATGTCATACACACAAAGTACACGTACACACTCGCACACAGGAAAGTTAGACACACTTTGCCTTTTACTTACTTTCTTTCACGCATACACATATACACACAGATCCTACGATATCAATTTTTGGGGTGCACTTTTGAATCCTGTTATGATTGGACGTCATTATTGAGGCAGCCTTGCATTGAAGAAACAGAGCAAACAAATATTTTGTGAGCATCTGTACACAAGGCATATTTCATTCATTTCCAAACAGGCAAACTATCCTGGTAAATTTTAAATAAATTCAAATTTCCTTTGTTTACATTATTTGTGTTATTTGTACGCCTTATTTTTGCTGTTTTTAAATTCTGTGCATGTCGTTGCCTTGCGTAAAACATTTTGAATTCTCTCTGTTTTGTGTGCTGCTATGCAAATAAATTTGCTTTGCCTTGCCCTAATTATGCTGCTTAATGAAATAATGGACGTGATGGCGCAGTCCAGTTTCCGTGAGGCTTCACTCACACTACACAAGCTGGCCCAAATCAATGATTAACTTATCTTACGCTTTCAAGCCCTTTTACTTTGAAAATGCAACATACTCCTGGCATTTTTCTCTTAACTCTTACTTTGAAATAACCGACCCGGAAACCTTCCTGCGCTACATTTCTTCTTCTTCCCTTTTCCTCCAGATGTCAAGACAGACATTCTTATCATGGCTCAGGCAGTTAAGAACCTCGTCGCTAAAGTACCTTCTTTAGTCAGTGGTAAATTTACTTATCTTTCTTTTTTTAATTTGAGTTAAATTATGAACTGTGGAATAAACCGTGTTGCACCGTGTTGATGCTACACGCTGTTTACCAGCTGCACCTGCCTAACTTTAGTGTGACCTCTGCTAGCTTAGCTAAGCTCAGGTGTCCATACACGAATCAACCACTGCAGCAGCTTTTCTTGACGAAGTTCTGATGATTTTCGCATAATAGTTGTAAGAGAAAAGCGAATTGGCTCAGTGGCTTTTGACCTCGCTGCTCCCTTAGCTAATGCTATTCCTTCGTGCATGTGTCACTTGCAGCCGCTGTCACATACTCCAGACCCCGACTAGCGACCTTCTGGTACTACGCCCGGGTGGAGCTCGTCCCACCGTCCCCAGCTGAGATCCCCAAAGCCATTGAGGCCGCATCGGGCCTCATCAAGAGCTTCCAGTCTGGACGCCTGGGACAAACCACTGTTCGGGTGAGTCCTTACATCTTTTAATAATGTGTGTGTGTGTGTGTGAAGCTTGCTAGCGTAACATGAAGGTTTGAAGGACCATTATTTATTTAACATTTGTCAAGCAAAAATGGCAATGTCAGGAAAGACAGTTTAGATGTGCTGCGCACTGCATAAACACAAAGATTGTTATTTTACAGAAGTAATTGTATCTGGATGTTACTGATGTTGCCAGATGCAGTACATGGTTAGCTCCTTGGCTCAGATGTCCAGTCCTCAGTGAGTTGTATACACCAGTTGAATGGTTGAGTTTATCTGCATATACAATAGAAATGACTGAATAATTGTGTAAGACAATAGAGGTAAACTGTGCGGGCCACACAAATAAACAACCAGTGTATGGAGATCAAATACCGTCTCAGTTCAAAGGAAAAATGAGGGGAAAAACATTCCAAGACGACAGAAACAGGGCATTCGTACAAAAATGTCAGGCCATGCCAAAAGTTAACCATTACAGAAAGTTCAAACACAAGTGCAATGAAATGCATGAAACTGACCTGGATACACGGCCAGATAAGTGTGTGTGTCTGCGTGTGCACGGGCGTATTTATAGTGTGTGACACATGACTGGCAGTGTGTAATTGTATGCATGGGAAGGGACTAATTTTGCGCTGTACAGTTACTCATGTCACATTGTCAGGCCTCATTTAAATATAAACTAATCGAATCACTTATTCTAGAGACTAATTAAAAAATGTAATTCTTTGTCTTTGTTTTGTAGGATGCCTTAAGGAATGGACTTGTGACCACTGAGGTGCTGATGTGGTTCTACATTGGAGAGTGCATTGGCAAAGGAGGCATTGTTGGATACGATGTCTGAATGTTGTACGTCTTTCTCTCTCTCTCATTTTGCACTTCTGTCACATTCTCAACAACCCGCACCAAATTTTCAAATAAACAGATGTCTGTAGTTAGAGAAATATATTCAGTGTCTCTCGAGTATTCATTTTCAGTGTGAGTTATGTCATATTTTATTCATAACAGACTTACAAAACATGTAGGAAACCAAAAATGAACAAACATATTAAAGTTTGCAAGGGGTTTTGAATAATTTCATGCACAGCTGAGTGACAGCGTAGATGTATAATTAATAACCTAAAAATGGGAAGTGTTCATGAACGACACTTAATAAAGGGTTGCCAATGCCAACAAAACTTTTTGTCATTAAGCTGCATATTTTATAGCTTTTCCTGCTATGTAATAATGGACATCTCCTCTCGCTCTCGACTTTCTGACATTGTATTTACAACATTTCCCAAATATCTGCAGAAAGCTTGCCTGACATCCTCTGGTTCCTCCTCCAGGTTGGAGTGAATGAGCGGTAGTCTGCTCAAATGTGAGGCTGCATTGAAAAGAATCAACATGTTAGACCAGAAATCATAATAATGACTCATATAACAGCTTTGGGAGGCCTGTGGAGGAAGTACCTAATGGCAGCCGTCCTTTTTCTAGCCCACTGCCAGGCTTGTGGTGAGCTATTAGTAGACACTGGTTGTCCTGCAAGCCTTGAGACGAGATGAACATCGAATGCCACGTCTCTATTTCTTTGAGGTGACTTGGAATATCTGGATTAAAGATTATCACCACACCACTGGAGTCCTTCATGAGTGCAGGCCAGCATGATTCAAATCTGTGTGAAGAGAATATACTGTGTTTTGTCTGGGTATTATACCAAAAAGGAGACTAATTGTGCAAAACTAATGATTTTTCTTAAATATCACAACATGAGGCAGAGTAACTGTGTTCACTGAAAATCTGTTTAAGACATTTAACTTACTTAAAATCTCCTGAACAGTCCCAAAGTTCAGTCTCACATGTCGTGCTGTCACTGCTCCCTTCAGGTTGTGTTTCAAATTCCAGTATCCTTGAAACCGAAGAAAACAGCTGCATTTAGTTGTTCTAAGACCTCTCAAGGCAAAATTTATATATTACTTTAAAAATCTAATAATTGAGCTCATTTATTTTACACTTGAGTTAAAATTACACTCCAAACATTCTGTCGGATCGGGTTATTTCCATCATCTCAGGCAATGAATGAGTTTGGGTAAAGTGCACCATGTGGAAGACAGTAAAGTTGACACAGTTTATACCTTACTCCTTGAGTAGGTTTGTATTCACCTCCCACATTTTCGGTTGTGTCTGACAGAAAATTTGCAAGAATTGTTTTCCCACTCTGAAAAAAAGACATGATGTAAGAATACTCATATAAGTTACAGCGTGAGACGGATAATGCTTATCATCAGTAGACAAACACTGAAAAGGGCTTTAAAATATTTTTTTAGTTTAGACATGCAAGCTAATTTTACTACTAATAGGCCTTTTTCACTGCAATCTGACACAGCAGGAAAAGCACATGTGTTACTGATAACAATTAAGGGATGCATTCTAATTACATGTTCCAGTTGCAGGTCTCTAGTATCACAAGCATGGCTTGCTGGGGCATTTAAATACTATAGAGTCATGATTCATCTCTTCAGTTACACCTAGGAGTGTGTGTTGAGGAGTGTGACGTGTGACACATACAGCAGGAAACAGGTGTAATTTATAACCTTAATATAACTTCACAGTTAGGTGTGTCTGTGCATGCAGTGTGGCTTTGTGGAACACCCAAAGGGAACAGAACCATCGCTGATGTAATTAGTTGCACCTGTGCTTTCCTGCAATCAAGTAAAATCCGCTGTGAAAAAGGTCTATCGTCGCTTTTACTTAAGTTGGTTGTCAAATTGCTGATCACCTTATTGCCCTGCAGCACATACACAGTTTAAATACATAAAGTAGTATTACCAAAATGTAAAAGCAATCATGATGGAGGCATAATTACATATTTCAGTGTTAAGCTATTAATTATTTTAAGATTAGATCATCATAACTACAGCCTTGACATGTAAGCAATATTATTGTAGCTGGTCGAGGTGCAGCTACTTTAAACTACTCAACTGTAGCTGTCATATAAATGTAGTGGAGTGAAAAGCACAATACTTTCCTCCGAAGTGCAGTTGAATGAAAGCATGAGGTAGCACAAAATTAAAGTAAGTACCGTGCAATTAGCATTACGGTAAAATTGTACAGAGTAAAGTATACAGAAAATATGCTTAGTTACGTGCCACAACTGAAAGTTTCTCAGTGAACACAAACTCATATGAGCCAGTCAACACTTAAAAAACTCAGATGTTCCATGCAAGTGTGCACTTCTGATGTTTTTGTGTTTGTCTGTTTTGACAACAAAACGGCTGTTTGTGGCCGTAGTAGTGCAGGGATTGGGGCTATTAGCTAACGTAGTACTGTATGTGCCAGCAATAAATGATTATCTAGTTTTCTATGAACATGTGAAAGTAAAAATAGGCTCCGTTGACGTGTAGGAAAGCCATTTACGTACCTCATTGGGACCAACAAAGAGTATTTTTGCTTTGAACATTGCCACTCAGTAAAATTCAAGCATGAGCTAACGTTAGCCGTCCAGCTAACTTCGACTGGCGACACTGGTAATGCTAAACTACGCCACCAAAAAAAGTCAAATAACACTCAGTTTTAATCTGAGTATATATCTGAACAATAATATGTTGAGCTTTGAGTTTCACGCAATGAAACCTACAATATGTCAATAGTCTTCGTAACTTGATGTTAACCGAGGATAGTTTGAGGTACGGCGATAGTAAACTTCCTTTTCGTTTCTATGGTTTCAACCCGTCTCCTCGCTTCCTTTTGATCATTGGCTGTTCGCAACTCTAATCAAATGAAGCTCCGCCTACTTTGCCCTTAGCAAACAAATCAGCAGCGAGCTACTAAGTCGGTGTCATTACGTTATATCTGAGCGAACCAATCCGCTTCGACATTTTAAGAGGGGCACTTTAGTTTGGAGTAGCGTTGCTCACAACCGACACAAGGTGAAAGCGTAAGTAATATTTACATTTTCACTTGTATTTTTTTGTAAGGGATTGCTCTCCTTTAGTTCTGTTACCCATAATATCGATGTAAGTGGTTGTGCGTGGTCGAATTAACAGAATATTAGCTGTCTTCGCAGTAATGTAAAGCTTAGCAGTCACTTAACATGGTACGGTCGGCTGTATGTTGCTATGGAGTAAGCTTACTTAGCTTGCTTGACAACCTAGTAGTAGTGTGGCTACAAGTAACCTATTAACTATCGAATAGTAATGTGCAAGCTAGGCTATGCAGAGCAGCAAAGATGTTTTTTAAAGTCATGTTATGAACTACCTTTCTGTCCTCCTCTGTGTGAATGCTAATTGACACTGTTTGTTGTTCTGTCAGCTGTAGGAGGTATGTCTCCAGAGGATGAACTCCAAAGTCCCCCCCTTGGTTTCAGCTCTAGCAGGGACGATGTCACACACAGCTGTGGTGACCTCGCTAGCTCTCATGAGCTGGAGAGAAGGAGCAGAGCGCGCAGCAGTCTCCATATGAGAACCCCAGAGACTGACATCACTTGGTGAGATCCTGTGATTCATGAACATGTGATCATACAGTCTGATCTGTGGGACTAAACACAGGCTCACCAGCAGTCACAGCCCAGCTGATTTTAAACAGCTCCTTCCTGTTTTTCTTTTAGCCATGGAGACCTCGCCGATGGAAAAAGCCCTTTCCTGAAAATACTAACAGATGCAGAAGCAGCTGCCAACTCTGCTGCCATACAACTTGTGTCCTTTAAAGATGCCATGGAAGATGATTTTGCTGTATGTTTGCTGCAGTTTTGCGTTCCCCAAACATGGACCCTCCGTGTTGGAAACCAAAGCAGTTTACCTACTTTTAGCCCAACTTTGGCATTCATGACCCATTGTTGTCACTTCTGTTTCTCTTGCAATTAAGGATTCCAGACAGTCTGCCATTGATAAGCGGCGAATAACAAGACAGAGAGGACTTCTGCTGGAGAAGTTGGAGGATTTCAGACGAATAAATAAGTCTGTGCGACAGAAGCTAAAACAGCTCCAAAATTCAGAGGTTGGTTACGATATTTCTACCTTGTGTTTTGGTTCCTTTTAACTTGCTTTAAATAACTCATCTCTTCCCATATAGGCAGATCGAATTGATGCCGACCGCCAAGTTGACATCTTACTGAAGAAGATCACACAGGCTGAGAGTGAAAATGAGGTGAGTGTTTCATTACGTTTATGCATTAATTCAAAGAACTTAATATAAGTGTAAGCAAATGAAGCTTTGTGCTTAAGTTGTGGCAATCTGATTGAAGATTTTGTCTGTGGAAAGGGTTAATTTGGGTTAATCTTATGTACAGTATACTGGTTTGGATGGTTCAATTGGGAACAGGTGGTCAAATTAATGTCAAGGCTGTGTCACCTGACATCAGCATATTGAGTGTGTTTGTGATTTAACTGCATAAGAACTGTAAAATCATGCAAATCCCAGTCCCCTCTTGTCATACTGATCGCTGTCTTCTTTCTCCTAAAGCATTTAAAAAGAGATTTGAGTGGGACGGAGAGAAGAGTTGAGGAACTGATGGATCTGCGGAGAGGAGAGCAGGTGAGCAGACGTTTTCATATCGATGTTCTTGCAGACTTTTAAAAATCAAAGGGTGCGGAGTGCATTTTAAAGTCGTTACTGGTCTTCACAGGAGAACATAAAGAGTGCAGTCCTCATGACCAAGTCTGCGGAGGCAGCTCGTGCTCACCTGCAGGGCCAGTTACGCAACAAGGAAGCCGAAAACAACCGTCTGACTGTGCAGCTGCGGGTACAATCAGCCTGCTTCACTCTGGCCTGACTACTGCAAAGAAAATGTGTGATATGAAGGCATTTCTTTATGGGCATGCTGTCTTTTCCAGACACTGGAGAGAACCATGATTGAGCAAAAGATGGAGATTGATGATCTGAAAGGCTCCATCACCTCCTTGACCGAGAAGGCAGCGCAGGACAAAGAATCTCTCAAGAAAGCCACCCGAGCACAGAAAGCGAGAGCTGAGAGATTTGAAGCCGCCATTGAGAAATGCTACGCACAATTAAAGGAAAAGGTATGAAGTTGAAGTGGAATTGATTTACAGGCAGTCACAGAGTTCAGGGTGTTGCTTTGACTTTCTTTTCTTGGTTGGCAAACAGGATGCTCAGCTGGCCAGCGCGCGTTTGCAAAGAGACTCCAGGAGACGGCAAAAGGAGCAGATGACGGACGAGACGGACAGACTCGTAGCTCATGTGGAGTTGTTGAAAAGGTCGGTCATTTCTCTTTTCCGCACATCACCCCTTTCACCAAAATCTGCTCGCATGTGGCAACCACGTGAATTTTAAATGTGTGTTTTAAGTCAAGTTGCAGACTTGACGGCGAGGCAGCAGAGAGAGAAGGATGAGCTCGCTGCAGCGAACGAAGCTGTGATGCGGCGTGTCGAAAGACTCGCCGCTGAAAACGGAGACCTCTGCGTCAATAATGCAACACTCAAGGTACAAGCTGCCAAACAGTTTGCAAAAAATAACCTGCAGGCAGCTGACAGACAACCGTGAGTCTGTAATATCTGTCAGTTCTCTGTGGCTTCTCGTGTTTGTGCACGTCAAAAAAACATTCTCTCTCTCTCTGATTTTTACTCCTGTCACTAAAATTATTGTGATGTTTGTGCGACTGCAGGCGTCTGTTGCTCGGTTGGAGCAGCAGCTGGCGGATTGCGAGTCTGCCCTGGCAGAAGAGACGGTTGTGTCTCAGGAGAGGAAACATCAAGCGGAACAGTGCCAATATCAGGTTGACATCTGCTCATTAATTTTACCTCACCTTTTTATTTTATTTATTTTGAGAGCTCCAACCAGGAAGATTCTGGTTCCCTCAGCAGATGGCATCGCATATTAAGTCCTGTAATCCACGAAAGGAAATATTGAGTGCTTTTAGGTGTGTATGGTTCTGTTTTCTGAATAGATTATAAACACTCTGGGGAGGAAGGACTGGACATCTGCTCACAAGTTTTAACACTCCAAACTGTTGTGCTTTGTTTCCACACAACTGTTAATCCTTTTATCCTCTCGTCTTATGACCTAAATTAGTCATGTTTTGTGGCTTTCTAACCTCGTTTTCTATTTTTACTGTTGTTTGGTCCCTTATGTAATTCTTCCCTAAGAAACAAAACAGTGACTGTGTTGCAGATCATATACTTCTCGTTTTAGTTGTAACGCAGACTGTAGCTGCCCATGCAAAGTACGAATTGTTGCATGCAGTATGCATACCGTTTGCCTTGAACATTGCACATTGACCCCCTGGCTTTTGCATCAAAAAGAAAAGAAAAAGAATTTGTAACGGTTGGCAAGACTTCGTATGAACTCTGCTCTCGACAGCTCAGGCGATGTGACGTATGTCTGCTGTGCAGAGGATTGTGGGTCCGAACAGTCAGAGCAGACACAGTAGAACATGCTGATATTTTTGGCATGCTGTGTTTGACATACCATGTATTGGGGCATGCTAACTGGGACATTTATGGCAGGCTAAATAGTATGCTAATATGCCTTTTGGAACACAGTGAGTGTTGTAAAAAGTGCTTTCCAAAAAAAAAAAAGAGGATCACAGTGATTATATCAGCCTTTCAACTATGTCAATACTGAACACTGGATGTGCTCTGTTGAGACTGCTGAATGAATGATTCATCAATAACACTAGTTTGCAGTTTTCAGATGCAGCGGATGATACAGCAGATTTGATTACACTGCTGTGTTTTTTTCTAGGTTGCAGAGCTTCAAGCTGAGATAGATGATCTGAAGATAAAATATGCAAATGTTTTAAGAGAGACGGAGAAGACACGAGACGGAAAATATACAGAAGTTGAGAAGGTAACCTCGAGCCTCTCCATATAAAGTTTTGTCCTGTATTTTATCAAAGTTTTGAACTTGATAAGATACTTAACAGTATATGTAATATTTTAAGTGCCACCTTTCTTTGTGCTTTCGATAACAAACTCTAACAGTACCTTCTGTGCCTTCTTTTTGTAGTATGTTCAGCCCTGCAGTGCTTTTTGTCCTCCTCTTGAATGGCCAGTCAGTCGTGAGATGTTAGATGTAACCTTTTCTTTCTCAGCTGCATAACATTTGCTGCACGTGGATCTGCTAACTACCAAACTTCCTCCAGTATTTCTGGGCAGCAAAACATTTGAACTAACAACTGCCGAAGCTCAGTCTAAAGATGAATCTTGGCACGTTCTGCATGCATCTATGTGCATCTCTTGGAAGGCAGTGATGAATCTTTAGGCTAATATTTTGTCTATTCCCAACAACCCACTCCTTCTGCCATCCTCCGGAGCCCAGGTGAGGCAGGAGCTGCAGGGGCGTTTGGAGGAACTGAAGCCTTACCCCGAGTTACTGAGTGCAGCTGAGCAGAGTCTCTTCGAGTGCCAGGAGAACCTGCGACGCTCGGAGAGGAAGTGCTCAGAAAAGTCAGAGTCCATTAGGCAACTGCAGGTTAAGGTGTGCAAAGTGAGCCGCGGTGGTCAGAGAAATGTGAAATGCAGTCATTTTCACACGTCTGACCACTAGGTGGTAGTACAACCCCATGTGTATCTTGTTTTCTGGTCCTGCTGTGAGTTGGTTTTGATGTTTGTGATTAAAAAGATTCTCTGATTGCAGCAGAATCAGTTAGGTCACAACCATCCTGTCATACCTCCCCATTTGTGAGTGTTTTGTGCTGTGTGAGTCCTTCTCAGTCACCCACGTCTCTCCATCAGCAATGATCAATTGGTATCTTGAAAACTGCCCATTTTGTGCTCGCTAGACTGTGGCAAATAGCATTAAATGGGCTGTTGTTGTATCCAGTTGTGCATGTGATGTGAAACCCTCTTAACTGCTCCATTCGCTTGGACCAGTACAGGTGACTCTGAATTGTACATTTTACTCATGCAGATGGAGGGTCAGACAAAATTTCTGAAGTCATCTGTGGAGATGAAAGAGTCCATTCATGAGGCCAATTTACAGCTACAAGAGAAAGTGAACTCTCTCCACAAGTAAGATCCTCTCATGTCTGTTCTCTAGAAGTCAAACGTTAGCGTCTCCTTCGTGCAGATTCAAACACAGAACTTATTTAAGGTGTGTGTGTTTGTAGGCAGGTGGACAAACTGCAGCAGGAGAACCTGGAGCTGGTTCGGAGGCTCGCGGCTCAGGAGGAGGCTCTGAGCTACAGTAACCGGCAGCTGGATCAGCGCTCGTCAGAGTGTCAGGCCCTCAGCCGGCAGCTGGAGGCAGCTCTGTCAGACGTCAAGCAACAGGTACAGCTCAGAGACGGTCAAGTGACAGCTGAGTAAGAAGTGATCACTGGAAAAGTTGGAGTTCCTGCTGTTGTAAACACCCAGTCTTTGTTACTATAGGTGTTTCCAGGAGTGATGTGCTGCACTTTGTCAGATAATAAAGTTATAATAATAAAGTCTTTCCACTTGTCCAGGTCAACAAGGTGAAAGACCAGGCTACAACCAGAGAGGAGGCCCTTCAGACCAAAGTCCTGGAGCTGGAAGCCGAGAGGAGCAGAAGGGACAGTGAGCTGAGGCTTCTTCGCCAGAGCAAGATCACTGTGAGTATCGTGTTTTTCTAAATGAAAGCCAGGGAGCAGGCTCAGATTGTACTGAAGTCATCCTTAATGTGCCGATGTGGAGGAAAATCACTGTCTGTGTCTTAACCTGCAGGCAGAGAAACAGTTTGAGGTGCGTCTGAAGGACCTGCAGCTCAGCCTGGACCAATCAGAGAGCCACAAGCAGAGCATTCAGAACTACGTTGATTTCCTCAAAAACTCTTATAAGACCATGTTTGATGAGGGACTGCAAACATCAAGTTTTGGCTCATCGTATTTTTTAAAATAATTAAGGATCTGTTGGTACAATTTATTTATTTTAAGTTATTTAAAAACGAGAATGAAACTTTTAGAGGAAGTAAAAGCTTATTTTTGATAGATTTGGGCTATCTTTAGATATGTACATCTTCATTTAGATGTCAATCGGGGGCTTTTCCCCCAGATATCAGGGGAATCTGCTGTTGTCGTGAAAGACTTTGATGCGTATTTTTAGCTCAAGTCCCAAGAGACCTTACATGATATTTCACTATGTACGCAAATTTTGAACTTGAACTCTTGGTGCTATTGTGTCTTATTCCGATGGGACAAAGAGCCAGTTGCATAAATTTAGACTTCTTGAATTGTCTGATGAAGACGGCATTACTGATGAACTTGAATAGAATTCAACTTATTTCAGTTTTATTTATATTGCGCCACAACAAAAGTTGCTTCATGCCACTTTCCATATAGAGCAGGTGTAGAACACACTCTTTAATATACAGAGACGCAGCAATTTCCCCACGAGGAAGCACGTGGCAGCAGCTGCGAGGAAAAGTTTCCTTGACACGGGCAGAAACCTCAAGCAGAACCGGGCTCTGGGTGGGCCACCATCTGTCTCAGCTGTTAATAGAAGTAGCCACAAAACGGTCTTCCAAGTTTGAGTTGAGAGTTGCTTGTTATAGCGACATGTCTGATGAGTTCGTGTTTGAAATGTAAGGATTTGCTGCTTTTTTCTGTTTCTTATCACTTTAAATGAAACACCTTCGGGTTTTGGACGGATAAAAGAAGCAACCTGAAGATGACACATTGGGTTCTTAGTAACTGTAATTTCACTATTTTCTGGTAGTTTATTGACTTAAACAATTAATCTAAAGGGGAGATGGAGAAAAGTAATGTGCCACTAGGTGGAACTGTTCTGTTAGCTTCTGTCAAGTGTCTCATTTTACCAACAATGCATTGTACGCTTGCTCCTCACTCTTTTAAAGTAAGATTAAGTCTATGTTTGTGCAGCTGGCTCCACATCAGGGTTTTTTTTTCCATATTTAGAAGTTGTATATATATCAACCTGATTATGAGAGTAATTGTTAACCAACACAGGTAGAGCTGAAAACCAAACATAATGTGGGTGCACATGTTTACTGTGGTAGAAAACGACCACGTCCTCCACGGTGCTTCCTCTGAGCGTCAAACATGCTCTGACTGCGCTCCCGTTGACGCGCTGATGCTGCCTGTCTCTCAGACGATCATAAAACAAAATGCGTGATGCGTATTGAACGTGTTTGTCTTCTGATCCTCAGCTGGACTGAGATGAATGATGCTGGAAATCAATTGTTTTGCTGTCAGCTGTGAAGCTCATGCCTTCAGGGCTGCAAACATAATTACTGAGAAACATGCAACACTGGGATTTTTCCAAACCACTTTAAAACTCTCTTGCTGGCATGCTTTGGTAATGGAAGTTTTTACACAGAGAGCACAGGTATCTGCTGCAGCACGATTTACCTAAAAACTGCTTTGTCCTGTACTTGGATCTTGCTGTTGTTGCTTGTGGTCCTGTACTGTATCTATGGTAATAAAGTGCGTGAGTCCAGACCTGTGTCCAGGCTCTGATGTGGCCCTGCTGTGGACCAATCCCCCCTGAGCGAGCAGTGCTCCTCTCAAGTTCTCAGAGACAAAGCTCTATTGTGCTCTCCGTCAGGGGATGGAACCATTTCATCTGTGCGTGCGTCAGTACCCCTGTTTTTCCTTTGCTGTTGTTCTCGCTCTCTTGCTCTTGCCCGTTTACGTAATTCTATGCGCACTTTGGGAATTTGCTTTGCTCGGCTGTTTGATGGAAAATAAGCTTACATCTGACTTCTGGCAGTTTGTTTGGCATCACGTTTCAGCACCATGATGGACACACCCTGAGCTTATGTCCTTGTTAGACTGAAATGAGTTGAATGACCTATTTGTCCCTTTCCTTTTTTTGGGCCAATTATCAAAAACAGACGCTTCACTGCTGCAAGAGGTCAGAAGGCTAACTGATGTAAAGCATAAACTCTGTCGGAGGGAAAATGATCACAGTCGTACATTTAAAACTTTAAAGGGGAAAGGAGCCAGGTTATATTTAGCAAACACTCACTATGTTGCATTCAATATGAGGAGCAACAAATTTCACATTCAGGATTGTAAAGTCAGTAGAAATTGAAGATTATTCTCTTTATACCCTGTAACTGTTTCAAAGTAAGCTGCAGCTTGTGCCCAGCGTCTGTCCAACAGCAAGAAAACCACTCTGAAGTTTACGTTACACTCATTCCCCAAAGTATGCAGTGACTTGTTGGTCCTCTCAGAAGTGGGTCAGCCAGATGTACTTGAAACTGTATAGCTCATTTCCTACTGAAAATTATTACAACAGACCTCTTGAGAATTTCCATTTTTTCATATTTTTGCAGCCCCCAACCTTAAATCTTTGCTCTTCTAAAAAAGAAAAAATATAGAATCAGAAAAGTTCATTATTTTATGTGTTTATTTGTGAAAAATGAAAATATAAAATTGTCAATTTTGCAGTTAATTGGCCACCTCATATATGGTATAGTGTATTTCCAGCCTTCAGTTATATTCCAACAGTTTATAAGAGTCGAGAGCCGGATGTCAAACCAGTATTATTGTACAGTATTTTAGGATTAACTCTAAACCACATCAGGTAAAGCACGATATATTAATCCTTATAAATAAAATAAGAAAATACAATAAATCAACAGGAACAAAGCCATGTGTGTAATGACTGATTTAGTAGCTGCCATAGTTTTTATGTCATTTCCATGTTGTCATGTGACATGTCTTGTCAAGAGAGGCTTAAATATGGAGCTGGTTTAACTAGAAAAATAAGAATTTTCACAATGTAAAAAAACAAAGATGCTTCAAATAGAAGCAAATCACAAGGCTCCAGTGTTATGAAGCGATTCATCCTACAGATGTCTGCAACCTCAAGGTGCACATTTTTCTACAGTCAGTCCTCAAGGGGTCTTCTTGTCCTCTTCACTTCAGAACTTTTTCAGTTTGTGGGTATCATTAAAAAGTCTATGGCGGGCCGCTGTCTTTTCGCCGCGCCCGGGACAGTTTAGGTTACACTTGCAAGACTCAATCATCATCACCATCCTGCTGATGATCTCGCCATTTCTGCACCGGAAGCGGACAGGTGACGTCTGGGTTCGGTGAGGCCTGCAGCATCGCCCGTCTGAGCAGGACCCACAGTACCTCGGCCGGAACTTTTTCAGGCTACGGCAGCCTGCGTAGGACACTTTGACTGGACGGCTGGCCTTTTCTGTGTGGTTACATTTCTGACCTTTCTGTTGGAGAGACGACACCAAAAGCATGCGTTAAGCGTAACCTGAGTGCTCTCAAAGTGTGATTTGTGATTGAGATAAATAATGCTAAGGTTACACAGCAGCGTGTAATGAAATGTTAAAAAAGTGTGTTTGTGGAATGTACCTTCACTCTGCTCGAGCTCATTTGCTTGCATGGACGGACAGCACAGATCCGAGTCTCTTTCACCAGTTTGCACTGGGTGTTGCTGTTGGTCAGCCTGGTGGACACTCCAGTGCCACAGGATTTGGAGCAGGGGGACCAATCTGTGGTTTGAGATACACACTCGACTCCTCTGACCAGCGTGTGGCCCATTGGGTGACTCCTGAAGGCTGCACAGAGAGCAAAAATAAGATTCAGAAAGGTTTAAAGGATAAAGGACAGATAAGAAAAGACAGTACTCAGACACTGTGCAGAATTACTCACCAGGTAAAGACTTTGCTTCTCCTCTCCACACAGGAGCCAACTCATTCCTGTTGGTGAGGTCGTCTTCAGACAGTCGCCTGTCTTTGCTGTGCTTTTTTCTGTGTTTCTTTACCACAGAGCTCTCCGTCTTTGTGTCCTCGGGGCAGACGAGTTGTTCACAGCACCGTCCCGGTACCTTGACCCGCCTGGGTTTGGCACAGCCCAGTATGGGCAGCGTGAGCTCATGCGGGCAGAGGGAGACACATCCAACAGCGCCGTCCATGCAAGTGCACTGGTGTTTGCAGTTTGGACGGAAGATTTCCCCGTTCTGGTAAATCTTGTTGTTGTACTCACAAGTTCTTCCATCTGATTTGGCTGTTTTATGAAAACAGAGAAGACGGTGAGGTTTGAAATGAGAGTCAAGTGAGTAAATTCATTGGAAACAGAGAAGAAAACAGCACAGGCGTCACCGTACCTCGACAGATGCCCCCAGCCGAGCCATATCCCCCTCCGAAGTTGCACTCCAGTCCTTTTGTGTGGTCACATGGCTGTGTCTTGCTGCAGTCCTCAAAGAGCTGCCGTGCACAAACCCTACAGCATCCACAGCCATCCAGCGTGAGACTGACTCCTGCTGCACATCGGGGGGTGTCAGGGGGACACCGACAGTCCTTCGGACACGAGGCTGACACCTGAGATTAAACGTGACATCAGACATTTACAATCAAAAGTTTGCTTCCAAACATGGTCCTGTCATAACAGCCAAAACAGCAGCTTATGACTGAACAGTGATTCTTTCCTCACCAGCGTAACGCAGACGATCACAGCAACAACACAGACTTTCCACATCCTCACAAGCCTTTCTTTCCTGAGCAAATCTTCTTTCTGTCAAACTCCAGACCTGGCAGCGAGCTGGCGAGTGCTTGCTCTCCCTCTTTTGCAGTCCCCATCTCCTTTTATACACTCAGAGCAGATCTGACGTATGCGCGGGCTGAAGAGGTGTCCCGAAACTATGAGAGGAATGCTTCTCCACGCGCCCTCCCATAAGCTCATAAGAAGCCCCCCCCCCCCCCCCCCCCCACTCAGCAATCCGAGAACCACTCCGTCTAACTCCCATTCTTCCACAGCTTTCTCTCCGAATCAGCATTCGTCTATCTGACCTATAATCATGAAGTGGAACCACAAGCCATTTTTCCATCATGAAGTAAACTATTTCCTGAAATAACTTTTTTCTATGTAATGAAACATTACAAATACAAAATAGTGGAGGGGGTGACGGCTTAATTAGCAGACTGTCGGACAGCAGTTACTGTTCGAGTGTGTTTGTGCCAGACCTGAAACACATCTCACAACAAAAACTGAAAAGTGAAACGTAAACTGGGTTGTTACACTTGAAGCTGAAACGTATTAAACTGTTTGCTGCTAAATGGTTTATGCATTATTTTGTTCCTGTTTTGTTAAATATTAATTCTACTGTTGCTTTTAAAACGTCATACCTCTCTGTCATCCTAATACATGTGAACTTTTGTCTCTTTCCACTTTTGTTTGTACTGTCTTTATTGTTATAACAATGTTTTTATGCCACCTTCATGGCCAGTTCTCACTTAATCTAAATGAAACTTTAAATAAAGGAAAGAGAGAGACAAAGTGTTGGTGAAATGTGGTTATGTAAAAGGGTAAAAAAAAAAGTGATACCTGAAATATTTCATCACCAGCCCGATGCGTGTGAGAGCAGCCCTGCAAGGGATTCAACATCGGGGCACCACAAGTTCTGACATAAATATTGAGGAAAAGCTACATATTTCTATGACCAACTGAATTTCTATCAGGGATGAAGCAGTGTTTAGACTGCTGCATGTTGTCTGTGATCGGCGTTTGTATTTCTTAACCTCTCTCGTGTTAAAAGTCACGGATGAAATTCCTGTCAGTCACCTATAAGGGTGTGGATGGATTAGGAGTTTGTTTGACTTCAATATTTCAGAAAGGAGACGAGAGCCTCTAGGAATGCTTGAACCCTAGGAATCCTTTGTTTGGTCTGAATGAGAGCGTCCAGAATGAGAAACACACCAAAAAAAAAAAGAAGAAGAAAGAAAGAAGAAAACTTGAGCAATGCCTGAAGCAACATTCCACTCAGGATGAACACTGAAGGTTTCTTTGAAATAGCTGCCAGGATAAAAAGCATCCTCTTCTCTCCACATCAAAGAACAATGGAAGTTATCGGGGAAAAAATGCCTTTCCTTTCATTATAACCTGTGAGAACAAGAGGCTGAGCAGGGCAGACTGGCACAGCCTCCTTCTTATCTAACTGAGGTTACAAGGGCCAGTTTGAATCTGTGCCAGCTCTGGCAGATGAAGAGCAAACAATAAGCTCGCTGCATTCACAGATCCCTGGAAATTGCTGACTGTTGCGGTTTGGAGTGGAAACTTCTCCCTCCAAAGCTGTAATATAAAGAATTTGCAGAACCATGTTAGGTAACAGGGACACCGGATATAACCGGCAGCTGGAGAACTTGGAAAAGAGACCAGTCGCATGTTAAACTGACCTTTTGACGATGTTACACCCAACCTGCCCTCTCTGCTCCTGAAAACATTTGTGTCCCATTCCCGCAGAGCAGCATGTGAAGGTGTCTTAAAATGTATTAATATTAATTTCAATATAAAACTCTCAGATGTTTTCCAGAGAGAAATTCTCATTTTCTCAACTAGCAAATCTAATAATGACATAACATGACAATAATAATAATGCATTAAAAGAATAGTTTTAACATTTTGGGAAATTAAATTTGAGTTTTATTCCATTGAACAATGACTTTCGGCTGATTTGAGGAATGTATCAAAAGCCAATTTGGATATATCGGAGCCCTTTGAAAAAACGTGATTTATAAGTCCAAAGTGTTGCAGCAAAAACCAGGAGGCAGTTAGCTTAGCTTACCATAAAGACTGGAAGCAGAGGGAAACAGCTAGCCTGGCTCTCTTTGGCAGCCTCATGGTCTGGAAAAAAATGAGGAAAATGACACCTGGCTTGGTCATACAAGGCACAACAAAATTCATCCAAGCAATCTCACAAAATACATGGTTCTGGAGGTTTGGAGGCTCACTGTAGCTGACGAGATAACTGCTAACATGCTAACATGCTAACACTAGTCCACTAACACAATAAGTTCTTTTTTATTTTTTCTGTAGTGGATCATTTACTCACTTTTTTTTATATTTTCTAAGGATTGCAGGCCTACGTTAATTCATTCTGTAAAGAGTTACTGAAAGGGGTAACGAGTTCTCCAAGCTAGCAAAAATGCAAACGGTCAGCTAGCTCAATCACTGACAGGACAATACGTTCAAGTATTAAAGACACATATTTGTATCTAACTAACTGTCTGGAAACAATTCCTCTTTTTGTGAGTAATTTCTCTTCTAATAGAGGAAAGTATAAAGAGAAGCTGCAACAACACAGCCTCCATTGACGACTCCCTCAAAGGACAGTGCTGTCAAAACGGCGTGCTGTTGGTCGTCGGTGCAAATGGCGCGTGTAAAGGTTCATCAAATTCACACACATTAGCTTCTTCACTGGAGGTGAATCCGCTGATCATGGCTGTTCCACTGAAATGAACTGATTTTTCAGCCAAATTTTAGTGCTGGTGTGACAAGGCTTGGGATTGTGTCTGGCTGTTTTTGCTAAGACATATACTGTGTAGCCTAGGCTAAATACCCATACAACCACAACCTTTTTTTTTTTTTTTTTACATGTCTGCTTATGTACACGTTAAACAATGGCACTACTGTACATCTTGTTAATTAGTGAGCCTTAAAGTTCTCAGTAGACGTATTTTTGAACTTTGGAGTCAGTCTACCTGTTTCCACCTGCTTCCAGTCTTTATGCTAAGCTAGCTAACACCTCCTGAGTAAAGCTCCTGAATGCAGAGACCTAAGAATGAAGAATTTCTCATCTGACTCTTGGAGCGAAATCAGCTTTATTAGAGCATTATCAAAATGTCAGACTGTTCCTCGAACAGTGATGCGAATTAAACATTTCACGGAATGAAGAAATTTCCATATTTGGAGAATTTTCTTTCATCTTGCTGTCAAGTCATCCATGTATAAAGCCGGATTTTCTATTTTATAAGCAACGTTATGCAACATGTAATTACCCATCCTGGAGATTATCCTATCACAGAGACAAAGCTTTGTTTAATACTACATTTATATGACACTTGATACTGTGCAACATCCTACTGAAATTAAATCACTTCTTTTAGTTCATGACGTGTCCCTACATTCTTGTGGATGACATTAAATGGGAAAGGTGGGAGGTAAAAGTCATTTTGTGATACTGTACATGTCAATGGTAACGGAAAACAGAGAAAAACAGACAAAATGTGGGATTCAAACTCTGTGTGGCATAAAGACTGGCAACAGGGAATGGAAAGGCAGAAATACCTCCCCACTGGTACTGCGGAGGTATTGGGTCTGTGACAAGCTTGTTTTGGCTGCTGTGTGAGAGCGGGTCATACGCTGTGCAACAGACGGGAATGTCTGTAAGGGCTGTGCAGACATGATTGCAAATCCAGTTCATTACATCATTTCTATAAATGACTTTCCTTTCTTTGTGGCTCATTCACTGGAAGGGGCCACTCACAAGTTGGTTTTCTGAATCTCTCACAGCTGATTCGACATTATTTCCAGGCAGCTTCACTCTGCTGTTTCACATGAAATGTGAATCATCCTGAAGCTTTTCAGGACAAAAGTGAGCACACATTGTTTGTTTCTTTGGATGCTTTGTTGCCAAGTATTCTTTTCTTGTGTAAAGACGCTGCTCCACGTACTTTGACCTTTAAGCACCTGACATCTTTCTGCTGCATCTCTCCTCTAGAAATTGCTGGGTTACAACAGCAGCCACGTAGTTATTGCAGCCTGCATTTCCCCCCTATTTCAAATCATTATCATCACACGCAAAAACTTTCGAGTGATCAACAGAAGGTCATGGCCTGATGTACAGCGTACTGCTCGGGGATGGTGTTTTCCAGCTGCACAGTACGTGTTACATTGCAGAACATGACAAAACAAGCCTGGCAACAATCTCCTCAGCGAGCGCCCGTCCTCAGACACTTTGTGGGACATCATGATTAGAGGGAAGAGAAAATCTTGAATGCGTTTTGCCATTTTGCAATTTATTTCATGTTTACTGCAGTGTTATTTTGGTTCTTCTCATGCACTGCAGTTTGCTGTGAAGTTACGAGGACACTTTGTTCTCTGTGTTTTGATTCACACCTTCCCTGCTGATTTCCTATAACAGTAACCACCAATCCTGTAACTAAAACTGTAAAACCACATTTGGGCTGATTCAGTGTGACAAGTCACGATGCATTTTACAAAGTCGGGGTAGTAGTTAGCTACTTAGCACACTAAAATTTAACAAACAAAACTTATGAAATATGAAATTTGATGCAATGTTCTTTAAGGATTTAAAATAAGATACACCTTGATCAGCTAATATTAACGTGCTTCCTTCTTGTTAATGCAGTAATTAGGATTTAATGATATAATCTACACTATATAATGATATAACACTGTAAATGAGTACTTTTACTCTTGTAACTCTGTTTAGCTTACAATACTTCTGTACTTTTGCTTGCATAAGATTTTCATTGCAAATTATTTTACACTGCCGTATTTTCTTAAAGACTGCATATTCCCACAGGTGTTTTCCACTTATTGTGGTTGATGACAGCTCTGCTCAGGCTGAAGGTGGGAACAGCTACTGTATGCTGGGAATTACATGAAGTGCCCGAACTCAACGCACGCTACCAATAAGAACATAAAAGTCTAAATCGTCCTGCTTTAACATGAAGAGTGAGAGAGATGTCTATCAAGCATGGCCTGTGCACACCCACACAGTCTTGAAAAGAGGTCTAATGAGGCAAAACAAGTGTGTGGGTGTGCCTGTGTGTTGGGCCTTTAGGCCAAAGATGAGTGCTGCCACCACTACTTACAAAGTACACTCAGTTGCCAGTTTTTTAGGTACACCAGCTAAAACAATTGCCCTGCAATAAATCCTACCTTCATAAAAAAAAAAAAAAGACAATCAATATACTGCTGACATGTTAATTCAGCTGTAATAATATAACAGAGTATTTTTAGATTTTGGTTTCATTACTGGGATGTGAGTACCTATGTACATCCAGGTGCATATTTTAGTTGTGATATCACCAGCAGTGGAGGAAGTATCTATATCAGTTAGTTAAATAAAAGTACCACACTGGAGGAAAAAGGAAGTATTATTAGTAAAAGGTACATAAAACATCAAATGCAAAGTACTCATTGTGAGATTATTTCACTGCATATAGCCCACTTTTTTTGTACTTGACATGAATTATGATATATTATTATAACAATTCACTCATTATAATTTTGTAATGTATACCGTATGTAATAATCATAGTACTTTTACTTTGGTACTTTAAATATATTTCGATGATAATACGTTTGTACTTTTTAATTGCATGTGTATTGCTTACAAGGAGTACACTGTGGTATTACTGCTTTTACTTAGGTAAAACTACTTGGCTACATGACTACTGACTACTTTCCTCCACTGTTTCTATGTAAAACTCCAAAGTATCTGTAGTTGTCAGTGGAATGGAAGTATTAAGTATACTAAATGGAGACAGAACAATGCCTACAAGTACCTCAAAATGATATCGAAGTGCAGTTCTGGAGTAAATGTACTGTCACCACTCTGCTGTATGTAAAAATGTGTGTCTCAGTGTGAGGAGATCCAACAGCGCCACCCAGTGGACATAGTCGCACTAGCGCTTCACCTGTATCCCAAACATTGATTAACGCTTGAAAACAATTAACACGAATCAAGACGCAGAAAAGTTGGACAACTTCAGCCTCGTCTGCTGTTGTAAGAGATGTTTTATTTTAATTATGGAGTTTTTAACGACATGAATCAGCTCTGCGCGTGAAACTCGGCTGTGCGTGTGTCTCTTCTTCTCGCGTCGACGTAAACCTCGACAGAAGCAGGAAGTCCGGGGATTTTTGAGACAGAAAACTTGAATGGACAGTGGAAACGACAACTTGTAACGACATATAATGAAGAGCCGCGTTAGTTAACGCTAACAAATAATTTATCAACGTAGTTTGTTTGATTATTACTGCTTTACTAACTTATCGTAGTCTTCGTTCTTACCCGGAAACACCTGGATTTGCACTTTGCGGGTGAGAGGGATGGATGTTCCTCATCTCACCGAAGATGAAATGGCAGAGATTAAAAAAGACGTGAGTACGATAATTCAGTCAGAAATCTTACTTCCATATAAGTAGTCATTCAGTTAAGGTGATGTATGTGGAAAATACAGCCGTATTTGTTGCTCTGTTGACTCTTTGTGCCTTATGTGGCGTTAAAGGCCTGTTAAAGGAGGAAACTCCCCGCCACACCTTCGCCGTGCCCACCTCCGCACAGTGGGACCTGAGAGTAACACCATGTTGAACACAGGCTGGAGACTGAGTGCAGTCTTTATGTAAATTTAGACAGTATTTGCTCTGTTTGCCTTCACTGCCAGGTGCTAAAATCTGACCAGGGAATGCAAGTGATGTCAGACCACCTGTGCTTGAATTTGTGAACATTACCAACTGTAGTCTTTGCTTTAGAGAAAACTTTCAGATCCTCGTCCATCCCATCCCTCCTGACGGCTCGTTTTGTTCTCTTTTACCCTTTCTGCGCCGCTGCTGTGGATTTCCAGGTGCTGACCAGGCTGCGGCACTACCTCTGCGACAAGATCAGAGCCGAACGCCACCTGGACTACCTGCGCTCTCGCAGGATCCTGACACGGGACGACGCGGAGGAAATCAGCTGCAGGACCACGCAGACCAAGAGGACGGCCATGCTGTTGGACATACTGGCCGAGAACCCCCGGGGCCTGGATGCCTTGACCGACTCCATAAGGGAGATGCGCTCCCAAAACTTCATCATCACCAAAATCACAGATGAGGTGCAGAAGGCCAAAAACGAGAAGCTGGAGTCTCTCAGAGGTGAGTGGGCCGAGTCACTATCTGCTCATTTCAAATCTACGTTGTGTTCAACTCTCCCCCTTTTCCCTCTCCGTCTGTTGCTCCACAGCAGCAGCTTCCAGTTCCTCATCTGACAGCAACCTCAGCAGCCCGAGCACAACCAGCGACCTCCCCACCAGCTTTTCACACAACTCCACCCTGCTCTTCCACCCGGATGGAGAGCAGAGCCCCTCCACCTCAGACGTAGCAGCCTCACTCAACCTGCCGTCGTTACAGAGGGGAGGAGACTCACCCTCTGGGGCTGTTGCTAGCATCAGCGTAGCCTCCTCCACGACCTCCTCCAGCCTCCCGAAGCCCGGAGACCCGGGAGCTCCTCCGCTGCCGGATGAGGTGATGGTTGAATCCCCCACCAACATAGATGCCGGAGCGTCGGGCTGCAGCAGCAGCGGCGGGGACCCAAACTTCCAGCCGCTCCGGTCACGCTCGCTCACTCCAACGTCCCACAGGAGCATCTTTTAATTTGACATCTCAATAAGACGGTTCTCACTTCTTAAAGGGACACGCCGACTGAATCCTCGACCACTCAGCTCGCACTCTTTCTGGTGTCGCCTTTGATCAGGCAGTTAGTGACAAAGTGCTATACAGGGGATGTACTACTATTATACCAATCAGCTTCTTATGTAAGAGAAGGGGGGCAGTTTTTCAGTGGGGCGTTGTTTGAAAGTTTGTAGTACTGGTGCAGATCCAAAAGGAGGTCAAAATAATACTTTAGTTTTAAGAATATATACATGTGTTTCTACCAAACCCCTGTTCTTATGAAAGAAGCCACATGTCTTCAAATTAAATGTTTAAATAGAAGCAGGTGTACAAGAAATTGGGCTCAGTATAAAGTAGGTAAATCATGATTTAAATCCAAAACTGTCTGATCAGTGAATAAGTACAGAACTAGCACTGGATGCCAGCTTTCGGTCGGTAATACTTTCCTTTACTCATGCTTCAAACTCATTTTGGGGGCACTGAGGTTTGACACCCTTGTCATGAGCTATGAAAATCTGACTCATCCACTCCTACCTACTCCTCTTCTGTTAGCAAAGGTGTGATTCCCTGATAAACTGTGTGGTGTGCAAACAGCAGCCACAGTTCAGGTGCAGTGAGAAGTTTTTATACACTGGAATGACTACTTGAGCTTTTGTGTGTGCGTGCGTGTGTGTGTAAGTCTGATCTCAGAAGACGCTGCCTTCGACCAGAGCGACGTAGCTCCAAACGATGACGATTTCCGGTTCATTCTGTGCAGCATTAAGCCAACAAGAAGTTGTTTTTTTTACCTTGTTTTGTCACTACACAAGTCTTGAATCACAAAGGATATTGTGAAAAACTGCTTATTACTGTTCATGTACAATCCTATGTTGCATAGTAAAGGTATTCAATATGAACTCAACTCGTGTTTTCTTTCTTTCATTGATGACTTTGTGTTTAAAAACAATGTCTCTTATTATAAGGCAGTGAGGACATACAGTATCATGAAGGTCCCATCGAGAAATCCAGGTGTTTTTGGAGCATGCCACCTCTTTCCCGGTCTGTTGTTGCTCCTGTCCAAACTTGTGTGAACCATGTAGTTGCATCAAATTCAGAATAAGCAGATATTTACAAAAATCAATGAGGTTTATGAGGTAAAACATTGAATATGTTACGCTTACACACAGCATCCCAACTTTCTTGGAATCAGTGTTATAGCATGAATTCATGAAGTCACGTGCCTACAGACAGCATCAGTCTGTGTGCGTGCGGAGCTTCTGTTACTGGAGAGCTCTATTTTTGTTTTGGAAAAACTGGAAAAGCTTAAAATGACGCAGAGCGGTGATAGTCATTGTGGTGAAGGCTGGTGTGGTGACTGCATCCTCAACAGACAGCAGAGAGTGTTGGACGAGTCGCTCTGAGGCTCGCCGGTGCCCAGCAGGTAATTCATTTAACATTATTATTATTATTATTATTATTATTATTATATATATGTTGACTTTTGCTTCAGAATGTAACTTTTTTATGCTTTTGCTCTTTATAACACAAACATGCTGATATATTCTAGCCAGAAGCTGTAAAGATAAAACCAGACTACAATAATATCTGCAATGTAAGAGCCTTTAGCTTCCATTCATTTCTGTTTGCTGTAGTGATTTCCCTACAAAGATTTTAAAATTTAATAGTATAAGTTAACTCATTTGGGACATCAGTAGTTGAAGCTTGTATTCGCTGTTTGTTCTGTGCCCGCTGTTCCAGGAAGGTCTGCTACAGTAAGTCTTTGATGAGCTAAAAATGGATAAATGATGCTGCAACACTTTTTTTGGGTGTTTTTTTGAGCATAATAGCTAATTTTAGCATGCACTCTCACAGACTAGCATTTTAAAGAGTGCTAAGAGTGATGGTGGAGCACACGCAGGATAACCAGTTTGATAAACATCAGAATGACTGGAATGGTTGAACCTTCACCTTGAAAACATTTCTTCAGCCTTTAACCGTATGAGAAGAAACACAAAGCGTCCTCTCAAAAATACTAAAACACTCCTCTGTGTTTCAGTACGATGGAGGACTGCGAGCAGCTGTTGGTTGCGAGGTCGGACGAGAGGAGGCTCAACGGCCACTGCAGGTGGAGCGCCCACAGCCTGGAGTCGAAGGTGGTGGAGGACTTCAGACGGAGGCTCAAGTACTTCTTCATGAACCCCTGTGAGAAATACAGAGCCAGGGGTCGCAAACCATGGAAACTGATGTTACAGATATTAAAAATTGCAATCATCACAGTCCAGGTACTTCCCAGAATTCTTTGGTTTGTGTTGGCTGGATGTTTCTTTGTCTCATATATGTTTGTTTGTTTTTTTCCCAGTTGGTCTCTTTTGGCCTGAGTAATGAAATGATGGTCACCTTCAAAGAGGAAAATCTGATGACATTCAAACACCTGTTTCTAAAAGGATACAAGGACCAACGGCTGGGAAGCTACGCTCTGTACACAAAGGCAGATGTGTATGATCACATCTACTACATTATCAACAGGGTGAGTTTAGATTTATCACTCTTATATCACGGGGGGGGGGGTTTAAAAAGATGTGTTTCACTCCTCTTTGTTTCTCTTTCAGTTCATCAACCTCCAAAACCTGACAGTGGGTAACCTTGCATACGAGATGGTTGATGGAAAGCACACTCCTCTGTCTGTGTGTCAGGAGTTTTACAGAAACGGCAGCATCGACCCTGGAAATGAGACCTTTGACATTGACCCGCACATTTACAAAGGTAAAATGCTGATTTCAAACATATTCATGCATAGCTGTGGCTCCGAAGCCCGACAGCTGCCTCGGCTTGTATCCGGATTGTTTGTGCAAGATGTATTTATGGAAGCTGATTCATGGCACGAATGGAAAATAACCATAATGTGGATTTACTTGTGACTCCATGAAAAGAGGAACCTTATGCTGCAAAGAGTCGGAATGAATGCTGAATTATTCCTCCGCTGAACAATCCACTGTCTACTCTAATGAACGCGCTGCCTTCGTTTCCTCCTCACAGAATGTATTTCCATATATCCCACGCGGTCGTTCGACAACAGCAGTTTGCCGACACACGTGAACTTCAGCTTAGATTTCAAAAGGTGACTAAACTGAAAATACTGGTTTCATGCCAGACGGTAAGAGTGCTTCCTGCTAATGTGTGTTTGTGTGCTCAGGCTGCTATCAGTGAGCATCTACCTTACTCTGAAAACCATCAATCTGCAGACTGTGCGCCACCACGAGCTGCCAGACTGTTATGACTTCCATATAATGGTTGGTGACACCTTGTGAGAAACGCCACACCCTCATGAATAATCTGTCTGTTAACTTGCAGATCACTCATTCTGTCTCTGTTTGCATTCAGATCGTGTTCGACAACCGTGCACACAGCGGGAAGATAAAGGTCGACGTTGAAAATGATGTCAGGATTAACGAATGCAGAGACTGGAACGTGGAAGGCACTTGTAAGTTTAACCCCAAAGTCAGTCTCATCTCAAACGGTGACATGATTGTGATCCAGCCAAAGATGAAAACACTCATACTGGTTATTGCTTCAGAGGCCAGCAGGGGGTACAGTCACATTGTAACCTGTAAAAGCATCAACTTACCTGAACGTGTGTGGCTCTGCTCTCCAGCTGATAAGAACGATTACCTCCTCCTGATGTTCGACTCGTTGGTCATCCTCGCCTGCTTCTCCTCCCTCATCCTCTGTACGCGATCTGTCATCAACGGCATCCAGCTGCAGTTTGTAAGTTCTGAGGGACACATAAATGGACGGCTGCCGTCACCACTGATGAATGTAAAGGATTGTGGTACATTCAGCAGCTATTGCAGTGAGGCCACTGGGTCATTCAATCAGTAATAAATGAATGATTTAATCGGCACGTAACACATAAATTGCAAGCCAGCGTCAGAGGCAGGACTGCAGGTATGGGACACATTTGTATGTTTTTTTATGGGAATGTGGGGAGTTTACATCATCCAATTAGAGCCCACAATTTTATACTGATCAGAGGATACGAGAGTCATCATATCATGTAGCGCATGTTTGAAATGAGTCCTGGTTTGTTGTGTTTTTGTTTATTTGATGCATTTTACAATACCTGAGTGTCTCTCATGCAGGAGTTCAACATATTCTTCCATGCCTACTACAATAAGATTGTGTCTTGGTCGGACCGCATGGAGTTTGTGAATGGCTGGTACATCCTCATCATTGTGAGCGACACGCTGACCATCGCTGGGTCAGCGCTCAAAATTGGAATTCAAACAAAGGTTTGTTTTGCTTCACTGTTGGGCTGAGAGTCAAGGGAAACCTGGAATCTTTGCAGCATGATGTATGAAAGTGAACCTGTACTTTCCTTCCTCTCGCAGTACCTGACAAACTATGACGTCTGCAGTATCTTGCTGGGAACAGCCACGATGCTCGTCTGGGTGGGCGTGATTCGTTACCTTGGTTTCTTCAGGAAGTACAACGTAAGAACTGCCACGGCTCTGCTTTTTGTTCTCCTGCATAATGCATCAGCTGAAGCTGCAAACAGATATCCTGAAAACCTGTATTCCTTTCTAGATATTAATCTTAACCTTAAGGGCGGCATTCCCAAATGTGATCCGGTTCTGCTGCTGTGCGGCCATGATCTACCTGGGGTACTGTTTCTGTGGCTGGATCGTCCTTGGGCCTTACCATGACAAAGTATGATCTATTTCTAGTGTCAGTGTGGCCTAGTTAATCCCCAAAGCATGAAGCAGCTGTGTTTCTTTAACAGCGAAATATCAAAACTTCTTTATCAAAACGTTTTCTCCAGTTCCGAACGCTCGACAAAGTGACAGAGTGCCTCTTCTCTCTCATCAACGGGGACGACATGTACGCCACCTTCCTGAAGATGAGAGACAAGAGCTACATGGTGTGGCTTTTCAGCAGACTTTACCTCTACTCCTTCATCTCCCTCTTCATCTACATGGTGCTCAGCCTCTTCATCGCTCTCATTACTGACACCTACGAGACCATCAAGGTCAGTCTGAGTCACCAGCATTGCACAAGCAGGAATATTCTTAGATCTTGCTGTAGATAGACGGTTTTCAGGTCATTGTGTTTATTTATCCTTAAGCGTCCTGATTGAGTCGTTCTTTTCCAGCATCACCAGCAAGACAAGGTGCCAGTGTCCCAGCTTGAGGCCTTCATAGCAGAGTGCAGGGACCAGCCTGATTCTGGAAGGTACCAGACCGATGAGGAGCCGGCTTCCTGCTGCCTCTCTCCGTGCTGCTGCTTGGGATGAAGTGAGAAGATGTGGCCTTTTACCTTTGGCCGTTGTGGACAAAGAGCTGGCATATCATGAGGCCACAGAGAGTCCTGACTGTCTGCACCGAGCGTTTGATTATACCGACACGTGACGAGAATGTGATGCTGCGTGCTGAAAACTGCTGATGTAAAATGCCGAACTTTCTCACTTGAAGTCTGCTCAGAGGACCAGTTGGTTAAATGGTCACCAGTGTAACGGCCTGATGGTGATATTTTCAGTATGAATGTGCACTGACAAGCCAGTTCATCCTCAATTCAGTGAGTCGTTTTAAAGTGGCGGAGAGAAAAAATTCTCAGAGATTACCTGAAGAGGAATTTCCTCTACTGTGTATACTTAATAAAGAATTAAAAAGTGAATGTAGATTTAAGTATTTAAAAAAAAAAAAATTAACTTACCCTGAATGTACTATTTAATGAAAAAGCCGCTTACTTACAGTGAAGTTTATTGTAATTGCTTGCTCTTCATTGTCTCTAGTATCCTACTGTGCTGTGCATATTTTCTGTATGTAATATGAATGTCTCAATGGTTATTTCTTGTGCGTTTCTGTTCATTTTTTGCACATCTGCTCTATGTATGCAGTCTGAAAAGTCTCTACAAAGTATGTATGGGACATTTATCTACACTGCAAATAACTGGGGTGAGATGTTGCAGCTCCGCAGGTGACACTTACCTTTGCTGCCACTGGGGCGCCACTGCAGTGCTTTATGACACCTGACAGCGGTTCTCATTTGCATAATCCCCGGTGTGCATGTCCAATGCAGGGCTCGGATACTGGTTGCTTAACAACGCTGCCTCCAATAACGATAACGTTTGGTTTAAAGCTGACGGAGGAATAGACTTTAAAAAAACACAATCAGCAGCAGCCTACTTCACTGTCAGGACAGCTCCGAGAGGCGGCGTTCAGAAGTAGGTGAGGGTTTTGCTTGTTTTTGCTGCCGACGAGGTGACGACTGAACCCGGCACGACAGTCGCTGGTGTTATCGATGAAGGAGCATTTTGTGAATTGTGCCAACATCATCGGACTGGGCATTTATTGGACTGAGTTGACCCATTTCACGTCGGACCCGTGAGTATGTTTATTTTAGCTTAAAGCTGCGGTGCAAGTTAGCAAACGGTGCGAATTAGCGTCACAAACGTAAAGATAGCAGTTCATAAATTGCGTGTTTGTGAATTCCGACGTACGTTAACGTCTTAGCTAACATAAAATTAATTTCACGAATCGGGAATATGACAGTTGCCCATCTGAAGGGTCCTAGACAACTGTTTAACGAGCAAGTTGGTAAATTGTTTCACTAAATATAAACCATAACATTACCGTTAAAACATTGCTTTGGACCAACGAGGGTTTAGCAAACTCGTAGCTAACGTTAGCCAACATTGCTAACGTTCCCTTGTAACGTACGTTACGTCAATCTTAACAAAACTAACCGTAACTCTTAATGTACGAACACATCACTAACAGCATGTAACGTTAAGGTAAACCCATTAAATTAAACCGAAGTATACGTGACTTCATCTCCGCCTCAGTCTGCGTAACTTTCGATAAAGTTGTGTGTGTTTTCTGGTTTGATAGATAAGAACATAGGAGAGACTTTGCTGGGAAACACAGTGACATGATAGAGAGAAAAACAGACACTTGACTGGTAGATACGTCCTCACCAACATGGTGCTCTCAAGCTTTTGTCGTTACATTGCTGGACATGGCAGCTTTTGTTCGTCAACATAACGTGTTTGACAGCCCCAGAACACAAGCTGGAACATTAACACACTGTAAACTTGGGGGAGTGGCAGATGGAGCTGTCTGGTTCGGCTTGTTTTTTCTGTGCACGGCAGGATAATATGGTCCTGCAGGCACGAAAGTAAAAAAATACACATGCACTCTCAGATTCTCTAAAGCGTTTCTCTCATCTTTATCTGAACAAATCTTTTGGCTTCAAGCTGAGATCATCTTACTACCCTGCGATGTAGTTGCCAGAGACCAATAGGAGGGCCGTGTTAAAACCCAATCTAACCCCTGCTGCTGCTGCACATGGCACAGTTAATCCTGGGTGGGTGAAGCAGCGGTGCAGATTATCCGTTGCTGGTCTGTCTCATGGCTTGATGCTCCATTGCAGGGCTCTGTTCCAGTGGGGGCCTCTGATCCACCGTCTGACTGCTAATCCACCACCCGGGTTGATAACTCATGACCTCTCATCCTCGTGTCCTGATGCGCCGGTGATATGGGAGAGTGGTGGACCACTGTGCCAATAGGAACATCTATGGGTAAATTTCTGTGCTAATGGGGGGTGGAGTTTGTGTAATATTTCAAGAATAGAAAGGCTCATCAGCTTTACTTTTTTTTTTTTTGGGATCTGCTGGAAGTGACCCATATTTTTGTTCTCATTTTAGAGCAGCAACCCAATTCAAGCCTCACAGTATGAGAAAGTACAGTAGATGTAATGGACCTGCATTTGTCCCTCTCTTTGTTCTCCGCTTTTAGGAAACTATGAGATCTCCAGCATATCGCAAGTGACAATGTCCCCTTCGAGACAGAACAACCTCGTGTCAATGTATTCCTCTTTGCCACTGTCCAGGAGCTCCTACAGTGTGATAAGTGCCTTTTGCACAGATGATAATATTCCTCAGTGCATTTCGTATATAAATCAGGTATGGAAATATCCCCTTGCCCTTGCTAAATACTCATTATTGCAACCTATTTGCATTGGACGTTTTTAATACCCGTGGAGATCATTCACTACAACTGTGACGTGAGCCCCCTTTCTTTCACAGGAGCTTGCCTCACTGGGCCTCTCCTCCACATGTATCGAGGCCAGCTCACCAGGGGCAGCCAGCCTGAAGACGGTGCCAGCTCTGAATGCCATGTATGAAGTGCTCCAGATTCACCGACGCAACATGTGCACTTTAGAGGAGCTTGAGCAAGAACAGCTGAGGAAATCCAGCTCCTTGGACCACATGCAGATGAACAATTCCAGACTCAAGGCACGTATGACAGACATACAGAGCACACAGAAACTGTGTGTATGGTGCAGGGGTACATCCCTGACCTCTAGGGGGCAGAAAAGAAACATGCTACACTGTGTACAGTAAATTTCTTCTCTTTCAATTCATAAAAAAACAAATATAACTACAGTAGTGTAGAAACTAAACAAGGACAAACTTTATGCAGTATTGTGCCCAGGAGATGCACAACGTTCTATCATTTTGAAGAACATGACAGGGATGTTCACTCAGCAAGCAGAGTGCTAATCTAAATGCATCTTCTGTCTGAACCTACCAGTGAAGAAGTCAAGGTTATCTGTGTCAAGTGGGATGCAGAGAGAGCTTCAGTTTACGAAACATTTTCAGCTTCTTAATGAAAAATTTCAAATGACAAATAAAAAGTCATAAACACACATGTGTGGATATAGTTAATGTGTTTTACATCTGTAAAGCCTGCCATAGCACATTTCAAATTTTAGGATGGGATGCTCCTCAGGAATCCCCTCATGTAGCTTTAACCCTGAGCTGATAGCTTGTGCCAAACATTGCCGCCTCACTGTGCTCATAAGAAGAGTTGTGTGTATTTCCTTCCAGGATCAATTGGAACTGTCTATAAGAGAGAAATCAGGTCTACACGAGATCGAGAGGCAGCTACATCTCAAAATTAAGACTCTGCAGAGCTGCTTGAAAACAGAAAAAGATGAGGTATCATTTTCCTTCATCTTAAAACGAGTGACACTCATGTTTTTGGTTTTACAAAATGTGCAAGTATATACAGTATGCATGAGCCTGCGGAAGTCATGATTCAGTGGTCCTGGACAGGTTCAGAAGCTCCAGAGTATCATTGCCAGCCGTGCGTCTCAGTACAGTCATGATGCCAAGAGAAAAGAGAGAGAAGCTGCAAAGCTCAAGGAACGCTTCAGCCAGCTGCTGGTTGACAGAAAGGATAAGAAACTAGGTAAATATGCTTCTTTAGTGAAAATATAGAGACATGGCTCTTTATTCTGAGAATTTCAGAGCAAGATCATTAAATTTTGGCCTCCTATTTTTCCCCAAACCAGCCATTGATGTACTGAATTGCTTGGGACGATCAGATGGAAGAAGGAGCCACTGGAAGACTGCAAAAGTGACCGCCAGGTATCGCTAGAGCCATCTCATCACACGTTGACCATATTCATAGAATGTGCGATCATCAATCACAATTGCTCTCTGCAGCCATGAGGGTGAGATGTACAAGTCCTTGCTCAGTGACTACGAGGCGAGTCAGAGGTCCTTGATGCTGGAGAACGCCGAGCTTAAGAAAGTCCTGCAGCAGATGAAGAAGGAGATGATACACATCCTGAGTCCACGTCAGCCCTCTACCAGAGGAGGAATTGCTGATGACAGTCAGGAGCAGGTATTTCTATATTCTCATGGTTCTGAAAAAGGAACTTGGTAAATGGGTTTGAGATGTTTTGTTTTAGCTCAGACTTACTAACTTTACCTGTCAGCATGTTGAAAAGAGATGCTGTCATGTTGAAGTCACCTGGTTTGTGCTGTTTTGCTCAGGCTGATTCGGATGGAGAGGAGAAGACGAGTGAGTCTAACAGGGAAACTCTGGACCAATCCTGTGAACATGCCAGAGAGCAGCTCACCAACAGCATCCGCCAGCAGTGGAGGAAACTGAGGAACCACATGGAAAAGTTGGACAGCCAAGGTACATGCAGCACTGTCGCATACCCTAAAATACTACAAGAGTAACTGAAGTGCTGGTGGCGCTTGTTTGAATGTTTTGATCTATAATTTTATTTTGGCAGGCAGATTAATATGAGGTTATCAAAAAGCTCTGTTCTTGAAAAGTGTGTGGCTGTTCCCTCGAGCATTAACAGACATAGAGTACTGCACGTGTGAAGGAAACTGTTGCTGTATTTGTTTGCCAAGCCTCGCAAGTGCAGAATCAGCTGGAGTCCAATAAGGAGGTGATCACGAGGGAGACCCACGAGGATGAGATGGAGCGGATGAGGCGTGAAGTGCAGCAGTGCAAAGAGTTCATTCACGCACAACAGCAGCTCCTCCAGGTCAGTTTCTGCTTGTTTAGGCGAGTTGAGATGGTCAGAAGGTCTGTGCAGGTTAAACATTTGCTCTGCAGAGTTTTATACCAATATGAGAGGCTGCTTATCACGAAATGGAAATGAATGCATGAAATTGCAGTTCACATAAATGAGACTGTTGTAAATTATTGAATGTCATGTGGAAATTCCAAAGAGTAATTTAGTCTAAAATGATAAGTGTGCGTTTGTCTGTTTCTGCCTACACAGCAACAACTCAACACATCATTTGATGATGAGACCGCAGCTCTTCTTAATGACTGCTACACACTGGAGGAGAAGGAGCGCCTCAAAGAGGAATGGAGGCTCTTTGAGGAACAGAAGAGGAACTTTGAGAGGGAGAGAAAGAACTTCACAGAAGCTGCTATTCGCCTGGGGCGAGAGGTGCTCGAGTCTGCTGATGTAGAACCACATTGTCATTCAGATATGTTGTGGGTGTTGTAACTGCATTGCATTCCTTTTGACTCTTTTTGTGTTCGACAGAAAAAGGCCTTTCAGGAGGACCGCGCTTCTTGGCTGAAGAATCAATTTTTGAACATGACTCCCTTTACTGACCGAAGGAGATGCTCCTCGTCTGATGGTCAGAGTGCCTTATCAATCAGTAAGTCTGGAATTAAAACAAAACAAAAAAAAAAGCCTCTAAACCGTAATTACCAGTCGGGCAGAAATTATGACATCAACAACATCTTATCAGTATGATTTGGGTGTGACTAATATTGCTCAAACTTTAAGAGAATAGACTCATTTAATCAACTGCAGATGATTAAGGACTGCTCTAGTTATGATGTCCAAAACAAGCTTAACAACATGGAATCGGAGAACTGGAATTTTCTATTAATGCAGTATGTAAATTGCAGTGACATGAGGGGGAAAAAACATTTTCATTGAGTGTCATTTGAATTTCCCCTGCATTTCAGGAAGCGAGCCAGAGATGAGGATATCTTCCACAAACGCTCAGCTTGCCAAGTCCTCAACCTACGCGACGTTCTCCACTCCTAAACCCACACAAAGTGCTACCATGCCATCCACAACTGAACTTTACCGGACACTGCGCCTCATACCAGACAGCAGGTATTATTCAGTTACATTTGTATGATGTAATTTTATTGGGAATGTTTCAAGACAGTGGAGGAATGCAGTACAAATGTACCGTGTGTTTGTTAGTGCCATGTTATACCTACTAATCCTTTTTATCTTTCTTTTTTTTTTTTCATTTCAGTTCCTCCAGACATTCAAATCGAGGATGCTGGCAAGAGTCCAGCGCCATTGTTGATGGAGATCCACGATTCAAGTCAAAAAACAGGCTTCGGTGTGGGGACTTGAGTATCTTCTCTTTGGGTGAAGATGAGAACAGCCTCACTTGATAAACTCCCAGTGCCTTTTTTTGTGTGTAGAATTGTGCAGTGGACTTTAGCAGCAATTCATGGCTGAATCCCATCACTACATGCACTGTCATGTTGCTTTGTTATGGACATGCACAGATCATTCACCAAAGCTGAGCGGACAAGAAGCACTTTAGAGGTTTTGCTATTGTTCATTTATTTTCTTTACAAACAAATCAACACTGGCAAATCAGGTAAAGGGTATTTATCAAGTAGCAATGTGAATGTATTGGAGCTCAAATCTTTTTTGTTATTATTATTGTGAATTATATTGAAAGCTTAAGTTTTAGTTTAACATTTTTAGTGCTTACATATTGTAGAAGCATATATTGATATTAGATTGACAATCTGCTCTGCTGGTGTAACAGCACAATAAAGATATTTTTAATGAAAAAGTTTTTTTTCCTGTGTAATTTGGCGCCCACTAGTGTCTTTAAAGGGGAATTGCAAATTGTGACAAATGTGAACAACCGGAATCCGGATGTGATCATCTTTGCTTTTGTCTCAGCATCTAGCCCAGGATCCCACCCACGGCTCGGCTTTTTATTTGTCACAGAAAACACATCGAGAATGTCGGGTTCCTCTAATCTTTCAGCCATGAAAAAAGTCGTACAGCAGCTCCGCTTCGAGGCGAGCATAAACAGAGTGAAGGTAATTGTGGGTTTATTGTATTTCTGACAAAAAAGTGGGAGTTTAGCTCAACCGTTACGCCGACCCGCTAACGACGCTAGCTGCTGCCAGAGGCTAGCAGCGTTAGCCGCTAGTCCACAGGCACAGCAGGGCGTTTCTTGAACCGAAGGGGAAGTATTAAAGAAGTCTAATACGATGTTGAGATTAATCGATCAACATTTGTCAAAGTCGTGATAATATCGAGATCTTTGGCTCGTTGTAGCAAGCGGCTTTCTGCTAACTAAAGATAGTTAAACTCGAGTTATATCCTAACTTATCTAAAAGTAAATGTGTGCCTACTAGAAGTCAAATGCGTTATGTTAGCAATACAGATAATGCATCTATTGCTAAAATTTTTGTAAAATAAACTTATAAAGCAAACTAACAAGACAACTTTGAGAACCTGTTGATTGACTCATTTATTGATTTAAACAGTATTGATAGTAGTAGAGCGTCCACATAATGGAGTTCAGCAGTACTTTCTGGAGTATAATGTGTTTGAAAGTACAAGCAAAACATACCATATATTCAATTTCTTTGTAAATGAAGATGGACAGTTTGTAAAGCATTCTAGTGATTTAGTACCAGGGTAAAATTAGGAGACTCACAAGCAAAAGCTTATAAAAAGAAGTCAAAATAGATGCCGCATAGGCCAAAATAAAAAAACACCTGACTGTACAATTTCCATTATGCACACAGGGTTGTTTTACTCAGACTTTGAAAAGTTCCCTCCAGAGCCACAGGAGGCATTATACAACCTGTCTAAGATGACCCAGTGCCATGCTTTACATTTATGTTCCTCTTTTGTCTGCAGGTCTCCCAGGCGGCGGCAGACCTTCAGCAGTTTTGCATGCAGAACGCCTTGCAGGACCCTCTGCTCACCGGTGTGTCCTCCAGCACCAACCCCTTCAGGCCACAGAAAGTCTGCTCCTTCTTGTGAAACCACTGTATTCATTGGTCAGTCTGCCAACCTGTCAACACGTGCGGGCACACATACATGCTGTACATTCAGTACATTTTTTCGGTGACGTGAAACTCATTTAATTTAATTAAACCCTTTTACTTTGAAAGGTGTTCGATAAATCAGTAGACTGTGGTCAGCCAATTGTTCACTTTGGGTAAAAACAATTAAAAACATACATAGAAACCTCTCACACCATCATAATTTATTTCTTTGCTATTTGCAGCATGATGAGTTTATTCAAAAAACAGACGAAACAGACTCTTCAGTTAGCTGCTCACTTAGGAATCTACGTCTGTAAGGAAGGCCACAAACTAGACTGCCATTGATGGAGTAATAGAATTAAATTAATTTGTAGTACAGGTGGGTTTTTACACATTTGCGGCATTTTGATATTTGCTCCTTTATTATGCTGTTGAGAAATCACAGTGCATCTTCATTTGTACATATACAGTTGAATTACAAAAAGCCGTTTAGCCATGTCATCAAAGAGAAAGCTGAAACCTATAAAATCCCTTTAGGAAAACAACCCCACATCCATTCATTCAGCTCAAATCCTCAGCCTAATCTATTTTCTCTTTGTGTGTCTGCTCGTATTTTCTTGTTTTGCAGGCCTTCATTTTGATGCTACAGGGAAAAGTTGACCTCAACACTGCTCCTCATGCCAAGCCATTATACTGCCACGGGATCTCTTGAGTGTAGAACACATTGGAATCATGTCAGGAAGATGACCATCTATTTTCAGCCACAGTAGAAGAAAGGAGACAGGTTTATTTTTCATGGCACAGTATGATTTTCGAGTAAATTATTGTGCCTTTTCTATTGTTCTATTTTAGTCATCACTGTTATGGAGTTTTTTGTATTTAATGAATAAAAAAAACATTCTTTACTACTCTGATGTTTTATTGATATTTATTTTCTGTGCTTTTGGCTTCTCGACAAAGTATTTGACAACATTACATGACAGACATAATTGCTTGTGACACCAGTGAAAACCAGCTGACAGAGTTCTGTTGGATGTATTTTAATGTATTTTAGAGAGAATAAGAAGCAGCCGATGTTTAGATCGTGAAATAGAAGAAATGCGACATTGTCAGATTTCTTATTTTGATGCAAAATCAAGAACATCTCAGCAAAAACTGTTTTTGGGCCCAGCTTCCCAATCTTTAACTAAAATGAAATCAATTCATATGATGTTTATTTCATTTAGCCATTTTTAATACAAAACACGCGGGGCTCCGTAGAGAATAGTAGTGATGAAAGTAGCACAAAATGGAAATACCTCTGCAGAGCACTTACCTTGAAGTGTCGAATAAATGTACTTGATTACTTTCCACCGTTCTCGTGATCAAACCAAAACACCTATCAATTTATCTGTCAATAATAATGATGCATGTTCACATGATCATACAACAATCATCAATTTTTGATCAAATGCTAGTGATCAGAATGAGAAAACTGGCAGCGCCTCCCATTTGTCAGCCCCTGACCATTCGAATGCCATTGGTTCAGCTCTCGCGAGAAGTGAACTCGCCGTTGTCAGCGTCCATATAAACAATGCTTCCGTGAACTCTAGGGACTGAACCCAGGTCGGTCTTCTCGTCCCACTCCTGTAGCTTTTACAACAGACCTTGTAAACCACAACTGCCGCTCGACCAGCTAAATGAAACCACACTCAGTTTGAAGAATGAATCATGGGACATCGTTACTGTGGAAACGACGGTAACTTCTTTTGTTAACCTAGCATGTTAAGTATAGTTAGCCAACAAAAAAGCGCGTTCATATGAGTGAAGTCCAGCCACGATAGGCAGGTTTTCTGCACGATATATTTTGTCTTTGTCGCTGTTTGTACCCGTCAGCCATCTTCAGGTAAATGGTTTAAACGCTAACGTGATGCTAATGGCTCACCGTCACTGATGTAACGTTAACTTAACGCGAGAACCAGTTATAACTGTTAGCTGGGCTGTTGTGACTCATTATACAATCAGTACAATGAAAACCGTTAGTCGGCTGGCTCAATAATCCGCTGCAGCTGAAAAACGAGTCTGTTGACTGTGTACAGGAGTGACCCGCGGCTAGCTTAGCCTCACGATGATGCTCCAGGACGGGTCAACACAGCTCCTCTGCCTCACATCCAGCAGCGGGGTTCCTCTTTTCACAAGAGGAGCCTCCAAACAACTGCCTTTCTCTGTCATCGGCTCCCTGAACGGCGTTCACATGTTCGGGGATGGTCAGGGGGTTGCGTTGTCCTGCTGTGACACTGAAGGAGGGGGTAAGGTGGTGTGGAGAGTTTTCCAGGACAGCGTGATGCTCATCGCTGTGGCTGGAGGTGGACAAGCTGGTGTGGGCAACAGCAAAGAGGTGGAGATCCGTTTACAACGCCTCCTGGAGAATGTGTGGAACTGCATGGTGCTGGTGTTGGGGCAAGATGAGCTGGCCAACGTCAGGAATGTCGAGAGGCTTAAGAGGGACTTGAGGTCCTGCTTCAGCCTCATTGATCAGCTGTTGGAGGAGAGGCAAGAGGGCATCCTGGGTAACCTGACACACTGCGCTGATTCACTGCTGCCCCCTAACCCCACTCTTCTTCAGGAGGCCGTGGATAGCTTTGCTCAGTCTGCAGACAGTGAATTTGGCTGCCTCATCGTCCATGGGCGGATAGCCGCTGCAACTGAGAAGTGGTGGCGCTTAGCACCCCAGGAAGTTGTGCTGCTCTCTGCTTTGATGCGGTCCCTCTCAGCCTCTGCATCAGCCTCTTGTGATTACCCAGTTTTCCTTCCTCAGGGCAGCCCCACCGTGGCCCACCGCCTGCTCCGCTTCCAGCTGCTCCCTGGGGCAGATGTGTGCGTGCTGTGCGGCCCAACCCCTTCCCTGCACAAAGCCGAGAGCACGCTGGTGGTCCGTTTCTGGACGCCTCTGATGGAGACCCTGAGGGACTGCCTGGCTGTTGGAGAGTGCTGCTTACCAGGATCAGTATCCCTGCGGCCTGATGTGCTGGCACTTCTTCTCATCAACCGTGAAACCCGTCGCTCAGTCTCCTGTGTGCGGACTTCCACTAATCATCCACTTAGTGACCCTCCATTACCTTCTAAGGCCCGCTGCTGGGAGCTACTGAAGCTCTTCTACGTCTTCAGCACGACTCGCTACTTCAGCCAGGAGGAGACTTTGTGTGTCTCCCCAGAGGAGAAGGCTCAGAGAGGCAACACTGAAGACTTTGTCTCTGCTTTCTCTCACCAGCCACTGCACTGCTATCTAGTTACAGAAGAGTGCAAAAGCTATGGACTTCAGACACCGCAGCACCAGCTCTTTGTGCTTATCCCTCTGTCGGTGCCCACCTTTGCACTGCGTACGGTGGCAACACAGACGCTCTCTGATATAATTGCAGCCACTGGATTTTAACTGAACAGTTTACTCTGCTACAACGTCTTAATTTTCAGGAAACTCACCAGCCTTGACCTAATAATGTATTCATTTACAGATGAATAGCTGTAATATGAATTAGCTGCTGATATTTTGTCTTTTGACTGCAAACACATACATAAAATGACACGTTGACAGACCTTAAGGCATAAAAATAAGCTTCCATCTGTTGTAAAGACGGTGATTAAGAAACCACTGGTGAGAGATGTACAATAGAAAAGGATATCACTGTTCACGGACCAAAAATGTGACACTGATGAACACTTGAGACACTTGAAAATGTCAGCGTGGACTGCTTTGAGCTTTGTTCTCCATTCAAGAGATAAACCCTGTTGCAGAATTGTGTCTAACCTCAGTGGCTTCAAGCTGTCCCTGTCACAGCCGTGAAAACCGGTTAGACTGACCACGAACATTATCACTCAGATTGCACTGTCGTTTCAAAATGCATCAGAGAATCATGTGAAAATGTAACACTGGGATAAAGAAGTGCCTGCTGTTTGTTGTTTTGACTTGTTGAATTTCACTTCAGAACTGATTAAATTATTTATTTGTTTGCCCTAGTTTTAATCCTGAATACAGTTAGTGACTTTCTGTGGGTCTTTGAGTGTTTTTTTTTTTTTTTTTCACATTTTTCCTTAATGATAATGCTCGTGCGCTAGTGGTTGAACATTTGATTGCAAAACTTAAGGACTCTGCAACTACAAATGTGAGAACTATAAATCACTTGCCAAAAAGAAGCAAGAAATAGTAGCTCATGTAGTGCTAGTAGTAGTGTTTCAATTGAAAGTTAAGTTCATACCTCAGACGTTTTATGAGGCACAGACAGTGGACACTATGGAGTATATAAGTGTGTTCAGCTTTAAGGAAAAAAAAGTAAAGCATCTGGTAGGAATTATGTGACTCATACTTGCACATTATGCAAAAAAAACAAAAAACAAAACTTAAACTGGCTGTATTCTGCACCACATAATGCCATAATAGCGGCAGTGACTGTTGACAAAACACGCACCATTATTGGATGAATACTTTGTGCAAAGATAATTGCAGTGTTTCGTGTTTATTCTAACTGCATTGATGACTTCAAGAAACGTATGGCAGTCCCACTGCTCAGTGTGGGGGCACAGTTATATCCCAGTATGTATGTGTATACAAGTTCCTGTGAGGGAGGAGAGTCTGTCAGAGAAACTGGACATTTGCTGCATTTCCACACCATCCCAGTTTAATCTGGGAAATGTGAAATATGAACCAGTGTAATTTCGGCCTGACCTTGTTTTTTCTGTCTGAACCAGTAACAGAGACACAAACCAATGAACTATTTGCCATTAGAAATATTCACTGAGGCCACTATGTGCATTTTGAATGTAATTATAGCATTTTTCAGGTTATTCTGATCGCACATGTTAATACAAATGATCTCAAAGGAATTTGCATTAAACCACCTCATCTCATAGAGGGGGCTCCAGGCATGATAGGAGGAGCATTCCTGAGCATTTTGTTTCACTATGAACAATTGAGAGTCTCCTCCCAAACCGCATGGAGCTCAAAAAGAGGGACGCGGTGCGTTGAGCTAAGGCCAAGACTGGAAGCAGCACCAGGTTCGTTGGCTTCACATCCACCTGATCCACGTCTGACTCAAGTTGTCTCTGCTCAGAAAACCGGAGAACCGATCCCGGCTGCCAGCCTCACGGTGCGTAGGGTAGCAGGGTGGAGGGGGTGGGATAACGGTCGACATGAAGCCACACAAAGGGGAGGGATAGCTGCAGCGCTGGCATGTTTGCAGGAACAAACCCCCGAAATTTCAGTGAGAAGTTTGGTCAGTGTGCATGAGGCCACACAGTCTGAGGGAACATCTTGCTTTTTTTGTTATCACAGCTTTATTTCCACCTCTGCTCGGTCCAAAGGTCTGAGCGCGTCCTCTGCCTTAACGCGCGTGGTGCCTTCACTTGCACAACTTTAATTTCACTCCTCCCGAGTGAAGCAACCGGTGTGCTGCAGGTCGCTGTGCGCCGCAGACGCGTTCAGAGTTACCCAACCCGCTGAGGGAAGGCAGTCTAACATGTCAGCCACACGGATGCAGCTGCTGTCAGCCAGAAACGTCCGGCTTTTAAGCCGCGGCCGAAGCGAGCTGTTTGCCGGTTGCAGCGGAGCGCAGCGGGCCGGCGGTGGTCCCAGGACCCGCTCACTGACCTCTCCCCCTCTGTCATCCTCCTCTAGCGGCAGAGCTTTATCGAGTCTGAGTGCGACGCGGCGCGGACTCCCCAAGGAGAAAATGACCGAGAACGGAGTGACCTCCCGGGCCAAGGTGCTGACCATCGACACCATGAACCCCACGGTGAAGAAGGTGGAGTACGCGGTGCGGGGGCCCATCGTGCAGCGGGCGGTGGAGCTGGAGAAGGAGCTCTCTGAGGTTCGTACAATAGGCCGTCTGGTCCACGGACCATCACTTTATGTTTGTTTTATGTTTGTTTTTCATTTCATCAGCCAGGCTTGTTGTGTTTGTCAGACTGTGGCACAATGCTGTGTGGCGTTTAAGGACCACCATAAAAACCAGTCTACCCACCATTTGTTATCAGAAGAAATGTAGCAGGCCCAGCACACCTAACAGGTTCTAAGTATCTAATCTCATCTTTACGGCATTTAAAGTAGAAGACTGTAGAGGTGGTTTCTTTTTCGTTTCGTTTCTTTTCTTTTCTTTTTTTTTTTTTTGCTGATTGTGAGGCCTGTCAGTGTCTGTCATTTACCGCAGCAGCAGATCAGCAGGTTTCCTTTCCTGGTTATGTTCTCAGTTTGCTCATCTAAACATTATCCCACAAGAAAGAGAAGTGTTATCACTCGCTGTGCTCCTCTCGCACCCGCTTTTTCAAAGTCCAACAGTTAGTCAGTCATTCCTGACTTTTAATATGTGGAAACTGGTGTGATCCAGATATTTCTCTTTGTGGCCATTCCTCATGTTACTCATTATTGTTTTTTTTCACCCCCCCTCCCTTGTGTCTAAACCACAGTTGCTTAGGGAGACATCCTAGGTGAGAGGTGAAAGTCCATAGTCTTAATCAGTGTTTTTCTGTCCTCCCTGTCTGACCTACTCGTGATGCACATATCTGTTACCTCACCTCACCTCCTGAAATCCCCATTTCCCAGTTTGGCTTATCTGTCCCTTTAATACCTTTCATTTTAACAGCCCTAGACAAGCATAAGACGATAAGTATCTATAATAGGCTCGCAGCTCTTGTGTCCAGCATTTTAATTCATAGTATAAATTGATGCTGGTTTCTATCCAAGACGTCGTCAGTCCTTTCCTTAGATACACACCATTTGAGCTTCTCTCTCTGCTTTTAAATGCTCTGTCAGCTCCCGTCCTCTTGCGCCGTTTATGGTGATGTGGCAACCAGCTGTTCGTGTACAGAGCGCAGTCTGGTGTGAAAGGAGACCTCTCTTGAGTGCTTTGCTCAGGAAGGGATGAGTTTGCGAACAGGTTCCTGCACAGGTGAAAGGCACAGCAACACGGGCCAGCAGGGACTGCGTAATGACAGTGGTGACCTTTTTTACCAGATGGCTCACCGCCGCCATAGATTTTATGTTCTGTTTGCTTTGCCCAGTGCTTATCCACAGCTGACCCCACTCTATAACATATTTGTTTTCTTCTTGACCGAGCACAAGCTTGATCAGGCGTTATTGAATTGATATTTGGATGTTCAAAAGGCCGAAAAAACTGCAGTGGGATTCAGCCGGTGAAACCCGTTTTCAGGGAGGAATAAAATAACAACCACACCTTGTACAGTTGCATCACATTTCCATCTTTGCTCACTGCAGACTTCGGTACAGTCTGCAGTCCAAACTGAAGCAGCAAACCGCACTTTAATTGTTGGTCTTTCGTCAAAACACATTCCACTTCATTTTTACAAACACCTCCCTGTCAAGCTGCGGTTTGGATGGCGTTGGATTACTTTGGGAAACAGGTCTCACTTTTGTCCGTGAATGAAACACAGCCTGCGATCCCCTGCTCCAGTTTCATACACACCTTGTTTTTTGGAGCTGAGGGCCTTTGCTCTTCACGTGTGGCTCAAGTACGGTTCTTTTTATTTTCCCTCCGTGCTAAAGCTGCCTCGGCCGTCGTTCACAGCTTCATCAAACCGAGAATAAGAAACAAGACAGACTTTGAGCCAAATTACTGTGAGCCAGTTAACAAGTGCACAGATAAAGGCTCCACATGCAGCTCTGACATTGTGGTCTTTGTTTGTTTTAATGAGCAGCTCGCTGTAGTGAAAGGGGACCTTTTGAGGGAGTCGCCATGGGGACAGACCATAGACACACAGGGCTGGTTTATATCAAATTCTTTTCGCTTAATCTTTTCCATCGTAGAATCCATGATGAAATGAAATGCACTGATCTGAATACTGACTGCATTTTCTCCTCTCTCTTTAATGTCTGAACTTTATGCTGTGATTAATGTAGAAGAGCTTTCACCGTGTTTCACCTCGAAGGAAAGATTTCATTTGTAAAGAAGTAAAAGGAAATCCTGTCTGAGCTGTACATGACGAGCTCAGTTTCGCCTCCTGTGGGAACACTGTTTGCTGGGCTGTTTTATCAGCGCTCAAAGCACGGGCCTTTCGAGCCCTTTCTCAGGAGCAGAGGTCAGTGTGTTTCGAAGAGAACCTCATCCTGAATGGGTGGTGCTTTTGACCCAGGGGGTGTTCACCCGTTGCGATGCCATTGGTCCAGACCGAGAGACGCCTCTAATATGTGACCAATGGGAGAGCCGCAGAAAGCTTCTTAAAATCTGGACCGGATTGGACAAATGAAACAGATTGTTTTGATTTCGGCAGGGTGTCAGTTCGAGGTTCCACTTGTGGCCTCTCCGCAGTGTCACGCTGCTCCTAACATCTGCTGTAAACATGTCTGCCCGCCTTGCTGTTTGCGTTTCTGTCAGGGGCCTCAGCAGCTCAGGAGATCATCTTTCAGAAAAATCGTATCATTGGCTGGACGACCGTAAATTAATACTTTTGCTTTCGTAATGCATTCTGCTGACTATTTGTGACGTTCAGTTTCCCGCCGCTGTGCCGTCTGTGTGTTTGTGTGTCAGGAGGTTATTAGTATCAGTACGATAAGGTAGTTTGCGCAGGTTTGCTCCAGTGTTGACCCTTATTATCTGCATCAAGGCTGCTGCAAGTACAGTACGCAGAGCAAAAGTTTGTACAAAATGGTGTTTGTCCATACTACACAGCTGCAGTGTACGATCACTTATTAGTCAAGGTCTCCAAGTAGATTAGATGTAGTTTAGCGTAAAAAGAAGTATGTGTGTGAGTGAAAGGAACAGAACAAAGTTAGCTTAGAGGATGAACTGTTGAGAGCTAATGCAGCTCTCCTGAATAATCATGAAACAGTTACTTAATTTCAAAATGTGACAATTAAAGCGCCCCTGTGGCATTTTTTTAGTTGTGTTTACTCTCTTTTTTTTGTATGTGTGTGTGTCCTTGAGGCCTTATACTCTTGTTTAATGTGTTTCCTTCCTCACATAACATCCAAAGAGCCAGTTTGGAAGAATATGAACTCTGCTTTGTTTACATCCATGTTTGCTAGCTAGCAGTCTTCTCGTTCGTTGCCTTTGTTGGCGCAGCACTGCCTTCATGTCCTTGTGTGCGAAATATTTTACAAACAGGGACTCACTCTTAAAAACATCGCTCCATGGTGGAATTAGTGTTCAAAAACTCCACAGGGTCCTTTTAATGGTGCTCTCTTCTATCACAGACAGTTATTATTACTGACTAACTAAATCAAATTAGCTAAAACAAGACATTATTTAATTTTAAATGTGCTCTGACATACAGTGTGTTTTAGTAGTGGAGGAGCACAGATCCCGCTGTACCCCTCCATTTATTCTGCCAACTTTAAGCCCAGACGGCCCAACATGTGTGACAGGCACGCAACATGAGACTGAAGGGACAGTGCAGCTAATTGCCAATTTGAGCTTGGTGGATATTTTAACTTCCACGATATCTTCATACACTCCGTGCAGGAAAGTCAGCGGTTCATAAAAACCTTCCATCCCTGGAAGTGGTTTTGAGTAACCTGAGCACTCAGCAGCTGTGTGTCTCTCAGCTTCTTGTGGAGAAAAATGTTTATGGCAAAGTTATGTACATGCTAAAGCCTGTGTGTTGGCGTAGTGTAAAGGATTTTTAGGCGCAGTCGGGGTTCTCAACCAGCTGTATTCCTTTGTAAATAGCAGAAAAGATAATACCAGCATTGCATTTCTTGTGCACAAGGTGAACAAATTCTCTCATTGTTTGCTTCTAATCACCTCTGTATGTTGTGTTTTTCCTCTGCAGGGAATGAAGAAGCCTTTCGCTGAGGTCATTAAGGCCAACATCGGTGATGCGCATGCTATGGGCCAGCAGCCAATCACTTTCTTCCGACAGGTCTGCTCCTAAGCCCTTCCCCCAATCTCTGTCTAAATATAGCACTTCCCCTCTGACTTCTCAGTTTCTATGGAACTGATTTCTTCCTCCTTAACTAACTTGGTGTCAGTCATTTTTTTCCTCCTGTCTTGTGCGGTAATCCGTGCAGGATTTTTTCACGTTGTCCCTTCCACCCTTGATACTCACTCCTCTCTGTGTCAAGGTCTTGGCGCTCTGCTCCTACCCTGAACTGCTGAATGACAGCACATTCCCAGAGGATGCTAAAAGTAGAGCACGCCGCATTCTGCAGTCCTGTGGAGGGAACAGTATGGGTGTGTATAAGTGTGTGCCCTCTGTGCAAGCACAATAATCTCTTTATAACCCCAGCTGCTAATTATTACCTTTAGTCTCAGTGTACACTCCTTGTTTAAAGCTTTAACATATCACGCCACTTACACTGTCTCCATATGAATCTCCCTCAGGCGCCTACAGTGCCAGTCAGGGCATAGACTCTGTGCGTCACGACGTGGCCCGCTACATTGAGCGAAGGGATGGCGGTGTGCCCTGCGACCCAGACAACATTTACCTCACCACAGGGGCCAGCGACGGCATCGTGGTACAAATCACCGCTCATCTGTTAAACTGACTTTGTTTCCTGTTGTGCTTTTAAACACGCAAGTCAGAAAATATCTCAATCAAGAGGTAATGAGTTAAAAGTTACCGGATGATCATTTTGCAGTGAATTTATTTACAGCTTTGAGCTGGAAAAACTTTGCACTTTGCAGTGAACCGTTCATCAAGTTCTCTTTTTTAAAGGACGCATCACGCAAGCTGCATCTCGCAGGAAATAAATACCTGTGAGAACAAAGAGCAGCATCTGTTCAAGAGCAACAAGACCAAAAAAGAGCTGAAATTAGATCACTGATGCCCAAACATTTTGGCATTAAGCCAGGCATTCCCGAGTCACGTCCTCTTGTCCTGGTCTGTCTGTGAGCTGTCTGTCTGTGAGTGATGCTTTTTTTTATGGAGATTCATTTGAAATGGTTTGTAGAGTCCTGACGAGTTACAGCTGTCCAACCAAAAGGCAAACATTTGAGAAAAGACAGAAAAATAAAGCAAAGTCGAGAACAGCAGGTGCATTGTTTATTTTCTGTCTTGCTGTTCATCTCCTGCAAGATCCCCTTCAGGTGACCCCTACTGAACTGGATCTTTCTCAACCTTTTTTTTAGACCATGCTGAAGCTGCTGGTGTGTGGCGAGGGTGCGACCCGCACCGGCGTCATGATTTCCATACCTCAGTATCCCCTGTACTCGGCCGCGCTGGCCGAACTGGACGCTGTGCAGATCAACTACTACCTTAATGAGGAAAAGTGCTGGAGTCTGGACAACAGCGAGCTGCAGCGCTCTGTGGACGAGGCCCGGCGCCACTGCAACCCCCGAGCCCTGTGCATCATCAACCCTGGAAACCCCACCGGTAGAGTTTTATCAAATTTATTTTTGCTTGTTAGTATTTGTCAGTATTTTCACACATTAAATCGTCTCATTCACAATCAAGTTGTGTCAAACAGATCTTAACTCAAGGTCCTCTTCCAGCTTTATGTGCGTTTCTGATTTAGTCACTGATGATTTGGCTTTAAATTTAACAGTTTACATATTTAAATGGATTATTTGGGGTCATTTTAAGAAGTATACAGGGACAGAGACAGGAAAGATGGGGGAAAAGGATATCAAAAACAACAACATAAAGAAAACTTCAGCTGGGGACGTGGCAGCAGTATGCTACACATCCTAAACCACTATGTGCACAAGCATGCCCAGGAGTTAAGCCACTTAAAATAAAATCCTGTCTGCATCATTTTGTCTCCTCCTCAATTAGTACTTTTACCACACGGTTCATGCACTAACTTAAAAACAGCCACTAGGTGGCAGCAAATGGACACAACTGCCTGCCACATCTCCACGTCAACCCCTTCCCTCGCTCTCGCTCACAGGTCAGGTTCAGAGCAGACAGTGCATCGAGGATGTGATCCGATTTGCAGCAAAGGAGCGTCTCTTCCTCATGGCTGATGAGGTACCGTCTCTGCATCTCTTTTAACTTCCACCTGCTTTCTTGTTTTCTGCTCGCACGTGACCGTCTGTCGTTCTGCCTCCGTCTCCCAGGTGTACCAGGATAACGTGTACGCCGATGGCTGTCAGTTCCATTCCTTTAAGAAGGTCCTGTTTGAGATGGGGCCAGAGTACTCCAACACAGTGGAGCTGGCATCTTTCCACTCTACCTCCAAGTGTTACATGGGAGAGTAAGTCATGCTACTTTCATGCTGGGATAAACCTGTCAGACATATAAAAATAATGTTCTTTCTTATATAAATTTTCTGTCCCACCACTACATCACATCCTAGTCTTGTCTCCTCCTAGGTGTGGCTTCCGCGGAGGCTACATGGAGATCATCAACATGGACGATGAGGTGAAGGCCCAGCTGACCAAGCTGGTGTCTGTCCGTCTGTGTCCACCTGTTCCTGGACAGGCTCTGATGGACCTGGTGGTCAACCCTCCGCAGCCTGGGGAACCCTCGTATGGCAACTTTATCAAGGTGCACAGTCGACGTCCCACAACCATTGTTTATTTGCAGTCGGCACAAATGAATCAATACACCGATATTCCACATGACGAAAGCTGCTTTAAAACATTTTTACTTGCTAGCATAAGTTACTTATGAGAATCCCTGAGCGGCCATGTCCTCATGAAGGCGTGAAATGATCTTGTGTGCAGTAACATCTCTTTTTTTTTTTAAATTTCATTCTCTCTCTGTTCTGCATGTTCTCTCTCCCTCCCATCCAGGAGCGCACAGCCACCTTAAGTGCCTTAGCAGAGAAGGCCAAGCTTACGGAGCAGGTTCTCAATACTGTGGAAGGCATCAGGTGCAATCCTGTGCAGGGTGCCATGTACTCCTTCCCTTGCATAACCATCCCTGAAAAAGCCATCAAAGAGGCCACGGTCAGTCCTTCATCTACTCTTTCAAATTTTTCAGTGGTTCAAGTTTGATCGTATTGTCGCCTCAAGGAAATTACATTGATTAGGAGCAGCAAAAAGAGAGGAATAAAATAAATGTTACAGTTATAAAAGAATTTTTATCATTAATGTTCTGCTTATTATCGGGCCACTTCTCCGTCGACCCACTCATGTTCCACTGACTGGCATTAAACACCCGCTCCATTGAAAGTTTTTACCCTCGCTGACATGTCCGTGGGGTGTTCTTTATATGCTACAAGACACAGCAGGAGCGAAATAAGCGCTCAACACTGCGGCTGAGCATTTCCGCTTTGCAACTGCATCAGATCAGTGACAGAAATGTGCATTCAGTCGGTCAGGGTTTCATACTTGTCATACCAAAAGAACCTGCAGGCATGTGCAATTCATTCTTCTTCAGGACCGGTAACATGTGTGCCTGAATCAGTCCTATGTTGCCACTTGCCCTCACATAGCGTTCCACAGGGAGTAAAACTGACAAGCAGAAATTTGTGTGTTTGATGAGCGGAGCTGAAGGTGATGAACTTTAAATCCACATTTCACGCTCTACACAATATGCTGGATTAAATAACTGTCTAACAAGGTTCAGTACACTGTGCCTCCACCTCCCTGTTTGCTAAAGGGAACAAATGATTTCCAATAGCTTGTGGTTTCAATTCTGTCCCGAGGTTGACTGCTCACCAGGAATTTCAGGGAGGGCGGATGAGCCGAGCTGAGAATCTGATTAGCCTTCCAGAGGATAAGGTCAGAGTAAAGCTGACCTACTGACACCTCATCAATCCCAGTGACTCTGCTCACCATCTTGATCACACAGTTGCAGCACTGCCTTGTTTCTGTGCACCCTGTGAAACCCTGTGAAGACGGAGCTTCTTTAGCAGCGCTGCCATTGGCAGTTTAAATGGAGCTGCAGCGCGGTCCATTGAGCTCATTCTTGATCTCTATACTCAGCTGATTCTAAGGCCAAGACACTTTGAGGAAGGTTTTACAAATGCTTTTGATCCAGAGGAAATGAGATGTACTTGAGATTAATTGGACCTCAAATCACTACTCATCCTTTTTGTTTTATTTACATCAACCTTCAGTTATCTTTATACTAAAACAATTGGCATGAAATTATAGAACACAATTATCGCAGTTTTTGAGGAGTTTTTTCCTGGAATATAGCACTATATCATTATGATTAGTGCAGGAATGGACGGTCAGTTTCAAAGAGATGCTCAGTTGAGCTGTTTCTGCTTTCATTTGGGCCAATTCTGCTTTAAATGGATTTGATTTTCTACAAATTGAAAATCCTTAAGTCCTAAATCAAAAAGACAGTGCAGTGGAAGAAAAATGACAAAGAAAGCAGCTCTGTGGGAACACGGCAAAAAAGTACACACAGTACTTCTAGTACAAAGGGTGTACTGTGAGTCACACTGTTCTGTTATAAATATAGCTTATAATCGCAGAAGATTTCTGCGATTATATACTTGAAAGAGCCCCATTCCACCAGAATACTAAGCTTCAGATGGCGCCATAATGTCGCTTTTCCTCTCTGTTAGGACAACGGTCAGCAGCCAGATATGTTTTACTGCATGAAGATGCTGGAGGAGACGGGGATCTGCCTCGTACCTGGGAGCGGCTTTGGCCAGAGGGACGGAACCTACCACTTCAGGTACAGACCACCTCTAAACACATCTCCATTCCAGAGCTGCAGCGGAGAGTTATTTTCATTACTGATGAATGTGCAGATTATTAAAACACTGAAAAATGCTCCAAGTGCTGCTCGTGCCAAAGCCAATTCAGTCATTCAGTGGTATTTTTGCTGAAAGAAATATTTGAAAGATGACTTGATTACCAACATGTTGCTAATTAATTTTCTCATGATTGATTAATAAACTAATCGCTCCAACCCTTGGCCATGGCCGAAGTGCCTGTGCTCATTCGTTTGTTGGAAAATAAATGTGGATTTAATGTTAAAGCTCCTTCCAGACATCCATCTTCTTATGTCAAACTGATTTGGTCTCATGTCTGGCGCAAAAGTCACGACAGCGTGTCACTGCACCGGACCTGGTAGCATTTTGTTTTCTCTTTAAACAAACTCTGAACTGAATGTTTAACAGCTGCAAGGTTAAACATGCAGAGAGAGAGCGACACGTGTCTTACCAACTCATTAGATCACTTTAATTAATGTATTACTCAATCTACATGTCTCATGAACAAAGAAAACACACTCAGATTAATTAAAAGCCAGATTCCAAAAAAAGTTAGCACTCTGTGTAAAACGTAAACCTTTCTACCATCATGTGTTCACAAAGTGGTGAACCTCGCTCCATCCTCGCTTGTGAACAACTGAGTCTTTCCAGGATGCCCCTTTCATACCTAATCATGATGCTATCACCTGTTACCAATGAGCCTGTTTACCTGTGGGATGATCCAAACAGGTGGAGCATAGCCTGTTGTAGGAGAGTACTGAACCATTTCCTCCTAGTAACAGACATGCTCTATTTGCCCTGATCTGCTGCCTCAAATAGAGCAACAAGGCCAGACAATTCTAACAAAGGCAGCAATAGAGATATCTAGGTTTCTATGCAGGTTAGCACGTGGAATTCAGAAAAATACAGGTCAAAATCTCAAATTTTACAGAGCGTCCAAACTTTCTTGGAATTGGGGTTGTATGAAACACTGAGAAAGAGCCTGTTTTAAGTGGCTTCACATATCGGCTCAGCCTATGGAAACTACAGTCTTTCCCTATAGTTTTTCGTTCATGCAAACTGCACAGATGCATAAATGACATCACCAAAACATTTTGCACACATCATGGGAGCTAACAGGAATCGAGAGTCCCAACTTAACGTCCTGTTATTCACTGCTTGTGCACTGTCGGATGTTACAAAACAGGCAGCTCCATTAAAGACTGAAACAGATGCAGACATGTATCAGTGGCTTCATTGTGAAATATTGCACGAGCATTGTGGCTCTTTCTGTAAATGCCCTGTCACGATGAATGAAGCATTTGCTTAAAGTCTGAATGTCAAAAAGGGCTTTAATGGAAGTTCCTTCCTAACTTTAATGCACTTTTTGCAGTCTCTCGATTTATAGAATGACTTTTTAAAATGGCTCTAATGTGATTCCATCCTAACCTGCTGTTACATTCATCGTTGCCTTCCTTCCCCCCCCCCAGAATGACCATCCTGCCACCGGAAGACAAGCTGAAGATCCTGCTGAACAAAGTCAAGGACTTCCACCACAAGTTCACTCAGCAGTATTCTTAAATTCCCACGTCTGTCCCTCCATCCTCAAAGGGAGGAGCTCAGCATCCACAACAGAAAAAGAACTCAGCCAATCAGAATCGATCTGACAATAATAAGTGCCTTTTCTACGGCGGCTCTGGTGGTCTCTGTGATGACGCACTTCAGCCTCTACAACTATCTCATGGGGACATTCGCAGGTGGCGCGCAAGGCTCTGCTTTTTGTTTGAAAACAAAACTGGAGATGAAGAAATGAATTCGACAAAAACTGGTTTCACCTTGCGTGTGCGTGTGTGGTTTCAGCTTTGCAGGATGTACAGTATTTACTGCAGCTATGTGTCTTTGTGAATGTCTGTGTGAAGACCGAGCTTGAAGAGAAGAGTTTGACTGAAGGAAAAGTGATGCTGCTTAAAACCTTGTGTAGAACTGGTTAAAATATTCCATTCCTGCAGGCGGTACGTGAAGGTGAATATGCAGAAAAGTCCCATTTGCATGATGATTCAGAGGTGATTTTGTAGAATCCAAATAAATGTAACAGTCTGTATTTTGTCTTTTTATGTTGAAAAAGAGCTGTCAGCTGTTTTGAGTTTATATTAAAAAACAATTGTTCGTTTTCCTTCAACCATGAATATTTATGTAAATCTCTCTATTTAAATCTTCATACTTTCATGAACAACAGTTTGTCTGACACTGGAAAAGAAACTAAAACTCTTTTATAGAGATATTTTGTGCCTTTTAACCATCTGCTTTCATACTTCAGTGAAACACAGAAGTGCAGCGTTTAGACATTTTCCATCACTGCATTCATCAAACCGTTTAAGGCCGAAGGAATACTTCACTCACAGAGTATTTCTCATCTGAGATAACACGAGGGTTAACGATTTAAGGTGAAACTGTAATATTTGACAGAAAAAATGCTCTTTTCCTGTTAAAATTCATAAGCAATGAAAGGCACCCTTGCTCCATTCATTACCCTTATTTTGCTGCTACAGCCTCCTTTAGCAAACCTTTGATTGATATTACTGACTTTACAACCTTTATGTCAGTCTACTTGTGCTGCTGTTACACTACATTTTACCATACCTCATAAAAAAATAAAAGCTATAGTTGTATCATTCCAACAGCAATCCAAAAGCTGAAGGCTAAACATGGGATTTTATTCCCTTCTACTGTACAGCTGAGGCGAACATGTTTAGCATTTATTACATCAATGCACATTTATTAGTGTATTCAAGCACACACAGAACATTGCCATTCATTATGAGTTATGTTTCCAAATACAAATCAATGTAAGTCTGCTTACACCAACTCCTGAGGGAAATATTTGTCTCTTTGGCAAATACAGGCTCCAGCAGGCTCTTTAGCTGCTCCACCACGTTCACCAGCTAGTGGCTTGTCACTGTTAGGTGCTGGGCAGGTATCATCCGGTGGGGTTATTGGAAGGATTGTAGGTTTGTTTTAATTATTGTTATTTGATGAGGTTGAAAGATGAAGCTGTGAGACCAAAACTATTTACACTTTGAAGCGCATAGAGTTGAGGCAAACTGCAGTTTAGTGATAAATACATATATATATCATATAGTCATCTAAACTACTGATTAGTGCAGCTTTAAAGCAACTGACTGGAAAAAATAAATAAAATAAAATAAATAATAGAGATTGAACGTACTATTATCCTGAAACGCCACTCGTGACCTCAGCGGCTGCTGTTCAGTGAAAATTAAACACTGGCAGTCGCTGGTAATTAAAGCAGTCTACAGATCAAAATAGATAAATATAAACAGGCTTTTATTGGTTGTACAAGATGAATACAGCAGTCAAAAATTATTTGCTAAACCAATTTAAGGAGTAACTCATTAGGTGTCACTAAACTCATAATTAGCTTAGTGATGTAGACAATTTCCTCTCCTGCATTAAAGGGTGAGGTTGCTCCTTGGACGTCTCTCACACACACACACACACACACACACACACACACACACACACACACACACACACACACCTGTGAGATGGCCAGCTGTCTGCACGCTGCTGAAACTGTCACCTCTAATAATGATGTTGTTCAGGTTGATTTCAGGATTAAAAAAAAAAAGGCTGTACGTGTAGATATCACAACTGCCTTTAATCTGTCATCTATTTTATTGCCTAGTATGCAGCTTCCGAGCAAACCGGGATGATGGATGGTACTGCAGATTATGTGTGTGTGTGTGAGCATGTGTGTGAGGTACAGAGATTGAAAGACTATGTATAAAGTGTGTTAAAGTGAAGCATGTAGTTTGAAGGTGTTTTCTGCTCTCTTCCTCTCTACTCCACAGTGGCTGTCAGCTTTAATTATCTTTGACAATGAGCCTCCTGAATCCTAATTATAGTGAGCCTTGTCTTTCCTGAAGCTCCTCACCATTCACTCCAGCAGCATGACGCGCTCACACGTTCCAGTCCTCTTCACCCTAAATTAATTGGGTTTTTTTCCCCTCTTCTCCTGACATCTTTTGGGAATCAAAGGTCGTCATTAGTTCGGGTGAGGATGTAGGGCGACAGAGAGACAGTCATGCATCAGACAGCAGGGCTGTCATGTGGCTCTCCTGTCCTGACCGGTCTTTATTCACTGTCTCATATGAGGAGATTCATATGACTGACATGAACAGCTTATTGAGACTCCGTAGCATTTGTCAATTGACAGCTATGTTGTGGTCATTATTCTCTGTGTGGACAGTGACGACAATGAGAGTCTTTTAGTTGGTCCAACTTTTAAATCTGGCTGGCATTTAGCTTGGAAATGAAAGGTGATTCCATGGAAAATGTCACAAGACTCACACCAAAGGTATTCGATATCTTAACTCTTAATTAATGCTTTACACTTGAACTGCTCAACTAGAGTTTATCATTAAAATGGAGAACTAGAACTAATTTAACACAGAAGCTGTCAACACATCTTCCTCTGATTTACCTGTCATGGGGTGAAACTAAAAAAGTTGTGTGTTATAAATTTATGGGTTAAACACAGTGAGCAGTAATTGTGTGAAACGGCTGCTTTCTGCAGTGGTCAGCCTCAAAAACAATTAACGACCACACAAATGCTGCAGGATTACAAAAATACTGAAATCATGAGTCCAGCTTCCCCAAATGCACCTTAGAAATTTCCCTTTTGGCCATCTGGGGGCAGCACAACAAGCTAAACGCAATCTTGACATATTACGTTGTAAAACTGCAACCCTGTATCCTAAAAATAATGTTTACTTAATTGTTTTTGTGATTATGTGGTGGTGAGAACGTAATCGCTGCCTGGATTACGTTCAGAGACGATGCTTCTTTGAGTGAGTGAAACACTGTAAGACTGTGACAGCAAAATCCCAACTCCTTATACTTGTGCAATGAAAGCACTTTGGCTAAGACAGATTTTGGTTAAATGTTTCAAGTCACTCTTCGTGTTTCCTGTATTGAAACAGACCATGAGCTTCCCTAAAATTAGCACGTGTTGTCAGTGCCTAATCATAATCATAAAAAAACTGAATAATGCTGTAGTTTCCACAAGGAGATTGCCTGGAGAAAGGCGATATGTTGTTATCACAGACCTGTCAGGTACATTAATGAACAACCTTTCCTCATTAGGTTAATGCAAAACACATGTTGGCATTATGTCTCAAAACATATTTACTTTTGTTAATTAGTTGTATATAAATGTGTTTTCTAGGAGTCCATTGTTGTGTTTCCTTTCAACTCTGTTTTGGTCTCCACCATTTTCTGAGGGAACTATCTGTCTCTTTAGCAGCTTAAGGCTTATTTTCTATTTGATGCTGCACAGGAAGTGTACATTTGTATTTTCTATATTTTTTTCTTTAGGGCAGTAAAACCAAAACAAGTAAATAGAGGCTAAAACGCTGTGTGGAGCTGACGGGAGCTGCAGAGGTTGATGTGGCTCCATCACTACGAGTGACATCTCTGACCCGTGTAAAAATATTGATTAAAGCAGCCTTAATGATGATCTAAGATCTGCTGCCTTCATTCTGTCAGGAACATGTGGATGGAGAAGATTTGTTCAATCAGCCTCATAGCTGGTGGTTATTTTTACTTTAGAACACGTATCTGGTTAAATATGGGGGTCGAGGATTGAAGCTGGAATAAATCTTGCCACGATTGAAATTTTTGGAGCGTGTATTTTTTTCTTTGAATCAGTTTGAGGCTTTATTGTGTCAGGAGGACTCATGCAGCTTTGTGTCAGGTAAAATATGTCTGTGATTTACAAAATTTCTCAAGGCCCTCGCACTTGTTGTTCATGTAGCAACAAGGAAGTCTGGAAAAAACGCATAAATTCTAAATTATCCAGGTCTGTTTCTTCCGTCCTGCATGTTATCATTACGCTGCAACTTAATTGTGCTGTAGATGGAACTGATGCATTTTGGGAAGTGTCAGAGGATGCATCAGCATCCAATCAACAGCTGCATTGTTTTCCTGAAGGTGACATATGGTTACCACTTGAGCTTGAGCTATACTCATTATGCTGAGCACAATGATTTGCTTTTAGTTGTTGTGTAATTGCAGATCTGAGGAAAGAAAGAGACGTCTGCTTCCTCTGTCATGCGATTGGTTGTTTCTGAATGCAAGTCTGATTTGTGTCCATGTAACATTAAATTTTTCCTTATCACATCACCTACATGTTTGTCTCTCTTTTCTGTTTGAATCGCTCACATAAACTCAAAAACAACAACAACGGCTTTGGGTTAGGAGGACGTGGACGCACCGACCTGCAGAATATTAGTGGTAGTTTCACATTTTGGGAAATACACTCGCTTTTCGTAGCTTTCATGACAGAAAAAGATTGATACCACTCTTATATCTGCCCATTATATGTATATCCATAAAAACTCTCATATGTCATTATCTGTCCATAGGGCTATATTGCGAAGAAACGTTAGCTTAACTTAGCTTAGCTTAGTTTAGCAGAGAGTCTGAAAACCAGAGAAACAGCTGAGCAAGCTAACCAAGGGTAATAAAATCCACCTACCAGCACCGCTAAAGCTCACTATTTACATTATATGCATCAAAATTCATTAAAGAAAACTTTGATCAGGACAACCAGCACAGACTTCAAGATATAATCCGAGAAAATAGTTCCAGTCCCACAAATCGTCTGGTACGTGACCTTTTTATACGAATTAAACAAGATCAAACGTGCTAATTAGTGAGCGTTAGAGCTGCTTGCATGCAGATTTTGTTGTCTTTTTGACTGAGCCAGAGTGACTGTTTCCCCTTGTTTCCAGTCATTGTGCTAAGCTAAGATACACTAAATACCTTAGCTTAGCACAAGTAGCCTTAGTAGTCTTTAATGGATATACATGAGAGCGCATACAAATGGATGCATTTTGATGGCCTGTTTTTGTGATGGCTGTACATTGAGTGTGAAAGTACTCTTGACCTTGGAAACAGTCATTTCACCAAAACAAACAAATCAACTCTTTCACACAGACCTTTTTTTTTTTTTTTGTCAAATCTGACATCAATTATATAGAATATACTATGTTCTATAAAATGCATCATTCAATGTTTTCGCTTACTCAAGAAAATCTCAAAACTAACAAAATAAATCACTTGAATGTGATGGCAGGGCCTCATCATTTGTTGTCAGTATTCAGTGGTGAGTTCACTGTCTGGTATTTTCTTGAACACTATGGGCATTATAGCGCATACAAGATAGATAGATAGATAGATAGATAGATAGATAGATAGATAGATAGATAGATAGATAGATAGATAGATAGATAGATAGATAGATAGATAGATAGATAGATAGATAGATGGTTTATTTGTCCTTACGGAAATTCATTTTGTGTAATGCAGCCATCAGGATACAGAAAAAAAGACACAACACATATACACACTACATATAACAGGACAGTGTACACAATACATATTACAGTGCTCACAGTACCCAGAGAGATTAAGCGGGGTTTTATTTGATATTTGCAGCCGTTTTCCTTCTAAAACGTAAGTTAAGGTGACCATTGGTTCATTTTCTTGTTTAACCTCTGCAACATGTGAACAGGTCATTCACATGACGCACACAAGTCAGTAAATGGAGAAGGGCAGGGAAAGAGAAAACAGCGAGAGGGAGGGAGTGATGATACAGAGATTGGGTGATAAATCTTGTTCTGATCAGGTTTCTCTGGTGCCCTCACACCTCAGTCTCTTTCTTGAGGTAATTAATCAATCCCAGACTGGAGGCATTGATCGGCCTCTTGCGGCCCTCGGTATGTTTACACTCCTCGATTGTATTTGCCACTAAGCCTCTCGCTGCCGCTCAATCTCATCGGCAGAAAATGTGACACTCCACCCTCTGATGCCATCAGCGAAACGGTGCATCGATTGACATCTCCATGAAAATCAATCTACTTATTCTTTTTTTGTTGCATGGGGGATTTGGCTTTGTTATAATCCTTTGTTGTAATCCTGTATTCCAGGTTGCAATGTGTAAAGTTTTATTGGGAGCAATCAAAACACTTCTGGGACACAAGGACGAGCATTTCCTCGAAGACAGTTACACAAACTGCCAAACAAATAGTTTCATTTATGTGTTTTTAACAAATATAAAGCCATAAAAGACCATTTTAACCAGTGACATTGACCCTTTAAATAGGCATGTTTTGCTTTGTCTGCCTGTCCTTCGGTTGCTTCCTGAATCAGCAGTGGAAGAAGCCTGTTTCCAAAAAAGTAGGGACGTTGTGTAAAACGTAAATACAAACAAAATGAGATGATTTGCAAAACGCTGAAACCCCATATTTAATTAAAAATAGCACAAAGGCAACACATCAAATGTTGAAACTTGAACTTGAACTTGAAATTTCTTCTTTTTTTAAAAATGATATCCTCATGTAGAATTTGAAGCCAGCAACATGTTTTCAAAAAAGTTGGGACAATGGCAACCAATGCTGGAAAAATGCTAAAAGAAAACAGCTGCTGGAACATCTCAGTTAATTATGTGAACTGGCAACAGGTGAGTAACATGACTGGGTATAAAAAGCCTCCCAGAGACCCTGAGTCTTTCTGAAGTAAAGATGGGGAGGGGGTTCAGTCTGTGATGCACTGGCACCGGCAAATAGTGCAAAAAAAAAAAAGCAAAGGGTTTGGTGACCTCATTGTCTACAGTATATAATGTCATTAAACAATTCAGAGAATCTGACAATATCTCTGTATACAAAGGACAGGGCTCAAAACCAAGCCAAGTAGACGACGTCTCTTTCAGGGAAGGTCTTGCTGATTTCAGCAAGACGATGCCAAACTGCATTCTGCACATGTTCTAACAGCATGACTCCGTAGTCGAGGAGTCTGTGCGCTAAACTGGCCTGCCTGCATTCCCAACTTGTCACGCTTTGAAAATGTTTGGTGCATTATGAAATGTGAAATGGGACAAAGGAGACCCTGAACTGCTGAGCAGCTGAAATTGTACATCAAGCATGAATGGGAAATCACTCCACTTTCTAAATGACAGCAGTTTGTCCTGTACAGCGAGTACAGTGCGTTGTGTCCATTGTCCCAACTTTGTTGAAATGTGCTGCTGCCATTAAATCCAGAATGAGGACATACTTTTCTGAAACAATGACATTTCTCAGCTTCTACATTTGATCCTAAAGTAAGTTCATTTCTGATTGAAGTTGCTGGTTTATGAAGCCATGCAAACATGCCCTGTTCACCCTCTGACATTGCACTAGACTGGTCTTCTCTTTGCCACTTCTTATATTTCTTCTATTAGCATGACTTTCTATACTGTTACTGAACCTCTCACAGGATGCAACCCATGATTCAACATCTTATTCACAGTCTGCATGTGAGCGATGACGTGTTTGGCTCTGAGCCCCTGCCGGAGAACAAGAGGAGGCCGCAGAGGAAAACATGATATTTTAATTGAATTAGTAACATGAATTAGTGCTGTGGTTGTACGTGCTGATATGTAAACTGTAGCAGTCAGCGGTGTTGTTCCACCCAGTGAGCATGTACATATTAAAGGACGGCAAACAGAAATCAGAAAGAATTGAATTAGTTTTTTAACTGTAGTACATGACAAGCTTAAATCACAGGGTTTAAATTGCAATGGATGCATCTCTTGATGAAGCTGAGTGGTTTCTGTGTGAGGTCACACACCAAAGTTGTGCGCAAAAGCCTAATTGATAGCAATGTGACTTGTTTTACCTGTATTTTAACATGGTATATTCACAAATAGAAGCAAAATGGAAAACTTAGACGCTCTGGTGACATTACTGGAAAACCAACAATATAACTGATGACTGAGATGGATTTTATCTGCTCCGTTCTGTCTATAATTGAAGCCCTAAAACCTAATTTTCTCAAAACAGTTGGAGAAAAAAACTGTCTTTGCTGTGAGATTTTTTGAACCTAATTCAAACAGAAGTTACCTTGTGGCAATAATTTCCAAAAATGAGTGTGAAACATCTTGAAACATGAAAGAAGTGGGAAAGCTGCTTTGTTCGATTTGGAACAGGTGATACATGATTCTGCAAAGTACCTGAAACAAGGTGATTTGCATGAAATGTTCTTGCTGCATTGCCAGTTTTTTCACTTGTTTTAAGAAAAATAGAAGTTGGTGGCTCAGTAAAAGGATATTTTGCAGTGTGTGCTGTAAGAGCGGGTCGGAGCATAACTGTTAATGCATCTTATGTCTTGAAAAACAAGATTTGCGCCTGTCTAAAGAAAGGACAAATGAAATGAAAACAGGGGATGATTGCACTAGTTTATGGCCTGTTTTTATGAAGTTCATAAACTTCCCTGTAGGAGGCGCTAGAACATCCACAGCCAAAAGTCTTTCCACTCTGCATCTCTGTATTATTCTCAAGTGTAATCTATGAATTCTCATCCAGGAGCTCTTTGATTTTTTTCTTCACAAAGCTGTGGATAATCTCCGGGTTTTATCTGAATCTTCTGATCTGAATCCTTCCCTCACGTGGAAAGCATTAACTGTACGTGTATTTTGAGCGCGTACTCGGTGCTTTTAGTCCTTCACAAATCAGAATTAGGTGAACAGTCCGGACAAGAGCAGAGTACAGTGAGAACAATCCCTCCCACACTGTTAGAAGAATGAAAAGAACAGCAGCATCTGACACAAGGACACGCACGCAAATCAAAATGAAGGCTTTTAAAGTACTTGTTCGCCTGTCAGCTGGAAGCAAATAATGAAAGTCAAACAAAACAATCAACAATCACACCTTGATTTTCACTTGAATGAAAAGCCCTGTTCTCCGGTATGAAACTGAACTCCCACCCTGGATGATTGTGATTGCTTCTCCATCTTAAATACAGTACAGGACCAGCTTTGAGTGGGTGGTGTGGTAACGCATTCTGTTATCCCCCTCCGCCCCCCCCGCTGAGCTGCACTGTTGAGCCCAGCCTTCTCTGCGGAAAAGAAAAACAAACAGTCAAATTCAGAAAAAGCCAGAAGGTGTGAAAAGTACTGAGGGACGTGCATCTTATCGCCGCCTGGCACACATGGTGTTTCATCAGTTGATAAACACTTGGGGGTCAACAGTCACATAATATTTCTGTTTATACTCCTGGCTGGTAATGAGAGGTCCATTCAGTTTCCTTCCCATTCACCACATAGACTCTTTGACAAACCTGTCTCAGCTTTGATTGCCATAACCGCAATTGAACCCTGCTTAGCCACTCCGGTCAGGCTATATAAATGGCATACATATTTCATGCAGCATCACAGTTATCTGACAAAGGGATTTTTTATTTTTTTTTGCAGTGAATTGAAATCGCGCCTCATATTTCATTAGACACTCGGAAAGCCTCCGGTTTGTGGTCAGATGGGCCGTATGTTTTATTCATGTCCTCCGAACATCTGCTTGTCCGGATGTCAAAAATCATCAGGCTCCCGCAGGACTCCTGCCCGACTGGTTGTAAATGAACTCCAGAGTCGAGGCTCAAAACAACCTGTCAGGGCTCTCCAGCACCAGAAGAACCCTTCAATACATCAGCGGAGGTGAGCTGAGTAACTAAGATCTTGTGCTGGAAATAAGTGATGAACGTCAACGCTGGACACACGCGAGGTTTTTCAGAACAGGAATAAATAAATGTGCGCTCTGATTCAGTTGGTTGGTGATGCTGTGAGAAGCTTTCTAATACGAGTTGCGTCCTCTTCCCACAGCTTTCGGTGGATTTTGACACTGCTGTTCGCTCTGGCTCCTGGTCGACAAGTCTCCCTGAGTCACTGGAGGCTCGTGCCAACTGGAGGGAAAGAGCCTGACCACTAACAAGCGCTCACTGACTCATGGCCGCCACAGTATGTCCCACTGTGTTCCTGTGTGTGAGTGAGAGTGTGCATGTGTGTCTTTATATACTACTCTATTATATACTATTCTATTTCTCACTTTGCACCCATCCCACAGAAAACGTGTGGTCTTTTAGAAATGATAATGCAGTTTAGCTCACATGCAGCGCCCTCCAAAACTCACCTGTGACAACGGTGCATGAATAAAATAAAACAAAATGAAACTGGGGAATACAAAGAGGAAAATTAAATACATTAACTCTTTCTTCAGCGAAAAGTGGATGAGGAGTTTCACTCTGAAATTTAGTGTGTCCATAGAGAATGGGAACATGACGTCATCAACAGCGGCCATTTTTGGAGGTAACAACCGTCACCTGTACGCCGTCACCACTAGATCAGCTGAGTTGTATATAAATTCATGTCCCATTCAGTTGTCAGATTAATCATGCACAGTTAGCTGACATTTTGTTAGCATTCAGTTAGCATAACATTAGCTAATCCTATCATGAACTACCATCAGTTTTATAACATATTGCTCTTTTGTCCCTGTAGAGAGCTCAGTGCTCAAATGCTTAGCATGCTAACCAACATCCATGATGCTAACATGCTCACAATGGCTATGCTAACATGATGATGTTTACCATGTTCAGCATCTCAGTTTAGCAGGTTAGCATGTTAGCATTTTGCTAATTATCTGATGGGGATGTCATTGGTGGCGGCACGGTGCGCGTGCACTACCTGCATGCGCACTACCCGCGCACTACCTTCACAGCTAGAAGGTTGCCGGTTCGATCCCCAGGTCGGGCAGGAAGTTTGAAGTTTGCATGTTCTTCCAGTGCATGCGTGGGTTCTCCCGGGTACTCTGGCTTCCTCCCACAGACCAAAAACATGCTCATTAGGTTCATTGGTGACTCTAAAATTGTGTGTGTGAGCGTGAATGGTTGTCTGTCTGTCTGCCTGTCTGTATATGTTGGCCTGCGATCGACTGGCGACCGGTTCAGGGTGTACCCCGCCTCTCGCCCGTTGACAGCTGGGATAGGCTCCAGTCCCCCTGCAACCCCAAAAAGGGATAGTTGGGTGTAGACGATGGATGGATGCCATTGGTGTTGCAGGCAGTGTTGGGAGCTTTACAAAGTAATGTGTTCCTGTAATTCCATTACTTTTGATGGTAACAAGGAATGTAACAAATTACTTCTTCAAGTTAATTAATGCATTTACAGTACTGAAAATGAAATGTGCCCCCTGGTGGTCGGAAGTATTAGTAGCTCCTATCACTGCAGTGATACAGTATTGGGTACAATGAAAGGTCAAATTTGATCTTTGTCCCACATTGTGCTACAGCAATAATATAGTTACATGTGCATTAATAAGAGAAATTAAGAGAAACTACCTGATTGCAGGTATTGTTATGAACTAAAGTATTGGACAAATGATAAGTTTGACCTAATGAGATAAAATGTTAAAAAGTAAACAAAGTTATTACATTTATCCCAAGGGGGACATGAATGTGTGAACTAATCTCAGGTTGATCCACCCAGAAGTTGCCGAGAGATTTCACTTGAAACCACAAATCAGACTAGAGGAAAAGTCAAAGGATCACAACAGACAGACAGGAGGATACCATTCAATTCAATTCAATTCACCTCCATTCTAAGAGGCTTTAATGACATGGGAAACAGATGTTAAGATTACCAAAGCAAGTGTGGAATGAAAAACAACAGGGGAAAAAAAGACTGAGGATCATAAATGTCCTGAAAATGAAATTTCATGGCAATTCACCCAGTTGTTGAAATATTGCTGTTGGCCTCCAGTGACACATTTTCACTTCAAAACTATTGGCTGCTTGTGGGCAGAGAAAAAAGCTGACAAATATCAACATATTATCACCTGATTAGGTGGATTTGGCTCACGTGTTGTGTACGTATGCATTTCATCCAGAAGACACAGAAAAGCATCAGCACTCGTTTGGAGCCATGCTTCTGTCAACCTGCTGAATTTAAGCCTTATTTCAGCTCTGCTCCAGTTTCCACCATCTCCTGAGGGAAATATCAGACTTTGCTGGTCGCTAACTTTGTCTGCTGGTAACTTTGGTGGTGGTCAGGTAGCATACAGTGGCTTTTTAAAGCATTTCCACTGAAAACAGCTGCCTGTCTGGACACGACACTAATGAGAGTGGTAAGGCTGAACCGATACAGTAAAAAGTTGTGGTCCGTGAAGCGAGAACGGGGAGCTGGAAGATGCTAAAACGCTTCACAGAGTTGAGGGAACTGCAGAGCTGGTGATGATACCTTACTGGGTTCATCACTACAAACAACTTTCATATAACATTTATACTATAAAATCACTGATTATAGCAGCTTTAATGGTCATGTCTTAAGGTTATATGACATTGTTCAACCCATCTATTCTCCATCAATGACAAACGGTGGATGGGAACAAGGTCTTGACCTTAGGGTCATTATCTATGATAGCTCATTCAAAGTGGCTCAATGTCTCTTATGTTAGAGGGGGAAAATGGGCCAAAGTGTATCCCAGTTCTGACGAGTAGTCACCATCAGCAATGGGCCACATCTTCTGGCCATGCGTCACTTTAAATAACTTCTGGATCTCAATATTGAAAATGTTCTCATGTCCAAAAAATAAAGAAATAAACCCCATCCAAATCCATTCATGGTAATATTTGGTGACCCTCCAACAGAACATAGCACAACTGAGTTGATGAGTTGAATCTGATGACATTTACATCATTGTTAGCTAAGAAGGCTGCTTGTCCTTCATCTTTTATACAATACATCAAGGAGGCCATGATGTGTCCTCAAACTGAGAAACTGTAATTTACTTTAAATATGTCCCTTGAAAATGAATCATCGACTATGTGGAGAAGCTCTTCTAACCAGCAATAACCATGTTCTTCTTCAGCCAAATCTTCACGTCGTTCTGTCATAAGTGCCAACAACACGTGTTTTGTTCTTTCTTTTTTTTTGTTTGTGCATTGTGTGTGGCACTTTTTGCAATCATGATTCCACTTGAGTTTTAAGTCAAACCCAAACTCTTCTTTTTACCTAGAAACTTGTGTTTTCTTTCTTCAGGAAAACTTGAATCTTTGAGCTTTAGAAACAAAATTCTGCATTTCAAATGAGCACAATTTATTTATTTTTTCAGATTTTGTTGTTTCCAAAAGTCAAATACTCAAGTTTTTCCAAAGAAGTTAGAAGTTGTGCACGGTTACTTTTGCACATAAAGATTTAAAGGACTATTTTATCTCCAAATACAACAGCGGGTGAAATTCTTCCCTAAAAGTAGAAGTTTTCTCAACTTTACAGTGCAGCTGCTGCATTTGGGACAGAATCTCATTGGGGCTGCAATCAAAGTCTCCCACCTCCCAAACAAACAAGGCTATCCGTGTTTTCCCTTCCCGTTCATCCATCTCTCCACCTGGCAGTGAGGTGCCATCGACAGAGTGACAGCCTCTGCATTCAGGAGCACATCATCATCCTGCCCTCCTCACCAAGAATTAGCCCTTCATCACTCAAACCTCACGAAAGTTTTATCCAGACAGGACATTTTGTTTTAAATCTGGGAAATCAATATTGAATCTTTCTATGGCTAATTGAAAATTCAGTTGTAAATTTTAAACTCTTCACTTATTTAGGCGACTCTCACGATATTAAAACCAACTATTTAGAATTTTTGACTTAGAGCTACTGTTGGTGAATTCAATCTGTAATTAATTAAGTGATCTCACCCCATTTTCCTTCAAAATGTTGCAGCATTCAGTTATTTTATTAGAATATTTATGTGGAGTCATCCTTCACTGCCAGCACCTATGACTCTCTCCTTCCTTTCTTTCAGTGGCTAAATGGATTTTCTCCAAATGATAAATTGGATACGGGGAGCCGCTGAGGTGTGACCAGGTGCCAAAGGAGTATAGCTTTTTGTTTTTAATGGGCCTAATTATGCTTAAGACCTTTAGAGCTGTTTGGATAAGTTGAAATAACGTGTTGTGGAGTGTAACGTTACAGTCACCAAAACAAAAAGTAATGCATCCTCAAAGAATAAAACAGTCACGTTTCAGGGCTCCGAAGTTGCATCAGTGTTTGTATGTTTTTCACTTTCTCTCTTTTGATTGAAGAAATGCATGAATTCTATCCCATCCATCACCTCCACCCCTCCCCTCACTCTCCAAACACAGAAGCGGATAACGGCTCATTTCGAGCCCATTCTCTCCTGTGGCACCGTGGTGGGCAGAAACTTGTGCTGCTGACTTTATGCTACTCGACGCAGGTTGTCCAGTTATTGCTCTCTGAAAGTCTTTTGCTGTTGTTTTTCTTGCAGTGAGGAGGTGGAGATGAATCAGTTGAAAGGATACTGCAGTGCGTAAAAGTTGTGGATGGTTACTTTTGCGCATAAAGATTTAAAGGACTATTTTACCTCCAAAAGTTGCAGCATAATACAAGAGCGGGTGAAATTCTTCCCTCTGCAAAAATATCGCCCACAAGCAGGCTGGAAGACCATCCGCTCCGGAGAACACAGCGAATCCGCAGAGCGCAGATGATCGCAACTGGTGTTTGTGGCGTCGCGCTGGTGCTGGTGCTGGTGGTTCTGATCCCGGTCATGGTGAACACCGCCGGGACACCCGCCCGCTATGAGATGCTCGGATCCTGTCAAATGGTGTGCGACTCCCACGGGACCGCGGCCACGGCCACGGCGAAGGCGACCAACCCGATCAAAGACAACCGCCTGGTTCAGTCGCTTCCGACGTTCATCCAAGGTCCACAAGGAGAGCCGGGGCGCGTCGGGAGGATGGGTCCGAGGGGTCCTGGTGGCGAGCCCGGACCACCTGGACCTGCTGGTCCGCCCGGAGAGAGAGGGTCGCCGGGCCCTCCTGGTCCACCGGGAGCACCCGGAGCAAATGGGCCCAACGGTGCAATCAGCGCTGCCACTTACAACACAGTCCCAAAGATTGCGTTTTATGCAGGACTGAAGAAGCAGCATGAGGGATATGAAGTGCTGAAATTCGACGACGTAGTCACAAATCTTGGCAACCACTATGATCCATCTACAGGGAAATTCACCTGCTCAATACCGGGGATTTACTTCTTTGTTTACCATGTGCTGATGCGAGGCGGAGATGGAACCAGCATGTGGGCTGATCTCTGTAAAAACAACCAGGTAGGACGCTTCATGATAGAATTATGTAACATTTTTTTGTTGTTTGAGTTTTATTCTCTGTCATTGTTTACAATACACCGTGAAAGGACGTCATCTGATGCACAAATTGTTACTTCTTGCATTTTTACGCACAGGTTTTACGCACAGTTGCACCTAGAAAAGATACTCCAAAAATGCATTTCCTGGATACTTAAAATAATGTCAGAAAACGTCAGATGTGTCGTCAGTGATGGAGCTGTCCGCGGTCCTGATTTCAAAATAAAGACACGTTTCATCATCACAGATGTCAAATTTGTCTTCCAGGTGCGAGCCAGTGCCATCGCCCAAGACGCCGACCAGAACTACGACTACGCCAGCAACAGCGTTGTCCTACACCTCGAGCCCGGGGACGAGATTTACATCAAACTGGACGGCGGAAAGGCGCACGGGGGCAACAACAACAAGTACAGCACCTTCTCCGGCTTCATGTTGTACGCTGATTGAAACACGGAAACGTCCTGCTGAGGGGGGAAAAGATCTGCTCTGCATATAGCTTGCTTCACTGCTCATGCTCGAGTCAAAGTCAGTTGGATTATTAGAGACAGAGATCACCATTTTCCATCTTGCAAAAGAGTCCAGAAAGGTGTGGAGGACGTCATGCGAAAAAATGAACTGCACTTTGCATTGAAGAGCTTACAGTGTAATTACAGAATAACATTAATAATGAATTTTAAAGTGTACAGCACTGAATTGTACCCTTGTCACATTGATTAGTGTCGCTATTGCACCCTGAATGAACTGTTCAGCTTGACAAATTAAGTTTGCTGATATGTCAAACATACTGTAGCTGCTGTGGTTAACACATACTGAGTGAGTGTAGACTGAAGAGTTCAATGTATTGACCTTTAGCACTCCATTATAGATGCTAAAAGTATACTCACATAATCACCACTCTGTTCAAGGTGTTGGTAGTCCATGTGTGTGCTTTATTTTTCAAAAAAACGTGTCATTTTTGAGTGAACATGTAAAAGCCGTAGTGATGCATGATTATAAAAAATGTGAAATTTCAACACTTTAACGAGAAGCTAAATGTGTAATGTTCATATTGCAGCACCGTCACTGAAATGATCACTGTAACTCATTTTTCTTGTCTCAATGTGACAGCTGGTTGGGGCAACAGGGTGGTCTGGTGGTTAGTCACCATCACAAAACTGGACAGTCGCACTGACACAAATATTTCCTCGAGCTGCGCGGCGACGCGCAGCGATCTGCCGGCTGACTGTTAAGCCCCTCCAGATAAGACTGTCAGCGAATGTGCAAAATACAGTGTACAAATTAAATCCTCTGGCTCACTTCCTAATCCTCTCAGAAGATGAATCAAAGTTATATAGCTGTTCACGCTGCACAGTCAGCTGTGGCGATCATGCCATTGATCATGTGGTGAAGTCACCCTGCGAGGCCACCTGTTCCCAGATGAGAGGAGAGCGTGTCCTTCATCGGGGCCTGCCAGCCAGTCAGCCTCCCACCGACACCCAGACACCCACTGAGGGGCAACAGGACAACTCATCTAACACAGCCGCATTGTGTCGAGAGCAGAGCAGCATACTGATTACTAACGCGTTCATTATTCTTATCCCATGTTTGCAGAAATGTCACTTAGAGATACAAAAGAAGCGTGACACTGAAAAAAATCGATTAGCACGTTAGTGAGCACCGCTGTCGACCTGAAGAGGAAGGAACGTATTTCTCTTAGAGTTGCATTTCTGCAGATAGGAAAAAGCTATTTTGTGACCAAAACATGGCCCCTTATGAGAGGCACTGTGATCACATTAGTGAATAATCACAACTTTCAATTAACAAAGCGCCTCTATTAAAAAAACTCTTTCAGCTGGAGGTAATTGTTTTAGTCTCAATTCTGAAAAAAGCATTCATTGGTTTTAGCGTCTGTATTACTGCAAAGATCTCAAAGTATTCATTGTGGCGTGTTCACCAACCATCTGAAGATAATCGCTACATCGGCTTTATTTGAAGGTGAGCCAGCGTTTGGGGTTGTCAATGAGGATCTTGTCCACCTGGTGCTGCGAGATGCCCCTTATCAGCATCTTGGGCACAATGTTCTTCAGGATGTGAGAGTAGCCGTGGCCGCCGTACTTGGTGAGACGGTTCTTGGTGTGGATGTCGTGTGCGACCACTATCTTGTCCTCGTAGCCCTCCTTCACGAGGAACGCCAGGCTGAGAGCGAACAGAGAAACGGGAAAAACGGTGAACTGTCGTCTAACGAACGGCTGTTAACACTGCGAGCAGCATCACTCATTCATCACTCCTCCTGCTGACGCTCACTCCTCCCTCGGCTGTAGATGGAGATCAGTGTCTCGCAGCTTCTGTGAAAAAAAAACTGGAGGACACGCTCTTCTCTCCACGGGGAGTAAAAACACAAAAGCGGCACTTTTTGCTCTAAATGACATACTCCTGACACTTGAATATGAATGCATATATATTCAGAGACTCTGTCAAGCCACAGCAAAGATGAATCTGATCTCAAATTTGAACACTGAGGCCACACTAAAAATGACACTTCTGTTCACTCCTGACGCGTCTAAATCACCCTGACCGGCTGTACTCACGTCCTCACTCTCTGGCTGTCGCTGGGCATGTCCACCTCCAGGTTGTACGGGTAGTTCAGCATCTCTGTTCCAAACAGGTCATACTCCAGGTAACTGCCCAGCTTGGCAAACTCGAGCAGTTCACCCTCATCAAATATAGTCCTGCAGGAGGAGAAATGAAGGTGAAACATGCTGCGTTTTAAGAGAATCATCCAATCGCATGGCAGCGACTGACGGGGTCAACCGATGTGTTTTTATTCAGGGCCGATACGGATTATTAGCAACGACGGAGGCAGAAAACGGGTGTTTGGAACAGAAAAAGTTGGCGTCAAAATTCAAAACGCAAACTCCAACATAAAACTTTGCTTAAATGCCTTTTCAACATTCTTAAAAAAAAGTGAAAGAAGCTCCCAGCAAAAAAAAATACCTGAAATTAGCTCAAGTGAATAAAGTAAAAATAAATAAAACTAGTGAAATTTAGATCTTCTCATAAAGTCTCCTCAGCAGTCCCAGCTCAGCAGCATTCAGCGCTTCCTCTTCTCATAAAAGGCCGTTTTCAGTGGTCTAACTGGCAAACTGGGCGTGTTTCTCATCATGGGAACAGATCAGAAGATTGGGATGTTTATTGCATCTTCGGCAGTATCTGCCGCTTTACAGCAGGCTCAGACAGGAGGCAGAAGCGCCACAAAGCGATGCCCGCTTCTTGTCAGCGGCCATGTTAACCCGTTGGGCGGTTCAGACAGGACGACTCGTGATCGGAGCGAAACAATATAAATGATAAATCGTGTGTGATATAAATGATCTGATTGTGATAAGTGGTGAGACGTGCTTCCAGTGTTTGCCATCCTGCCCCGCTCCCTGCTGTTCTGGAGTTTCAACAACCCTGATTTTTTCTGCCACATGACAAAATTTCAATATCTGTCCATCCTCTCTGTTAGAAAGAGTATCACTGACGTCTGCCATTCTGTTCTTAAATGACTTATTCCACATATTGGCCGGCTGTCTAAGCAGACTGACACAGAGAAATGTGTTTCTGGTGTGAACTGACATAGCGGCGCTTCCGCCTCCTCTCTGAATGTATCATGAAAGCTTCTAATTTGCCCCAGTGGCCACTCGCGATATTGCAACTGAAAATCCCCTGCAGCCCACAAAGCATTTTCCCTGCAGACCACCAATAATGATTTACGTTTAACTAACTAACGATTAACAGTGTAATGATGGAACTGAATGGTTTCCATCTACAATGCAGGAAACAGCCTAATATTTACTCTTAGTGTGGATTTGACAACTTTAGACAAGTATTTTAGTACCATTAATGTATTTTACCACAATAAATGTGAAACTTTACTACGCTCACGGGTCTTATGATGCCAAACAGGAAGAGGAAGGTTGTTCTTCTGAAATAATTGTCAGGGATGTGGGACAGGAAGTTGTAAGGTTTATAGGAAAGGTCACCTAATAAATAAAAAGTTACTAAAAACAGAAAAAAATCTGAAATCCCTCAACTGACTGTTCCCAGGGTCTTCTCACCTGTCCAGGTGCGACATGACAGTTTTGCTGATGTCACCACCCGCCTCCTGCAGAATGCGGACGACCTCAGCGGGAGCGGCGGGGTTCCTCCCGGGATGGATGATGACGGGGCAGCCGAGCTGGGCCTGAGCGTGAGCCGTGGCCTTCAGCACCTTTGTCTCGCTCTCCGTGATGGGCCAACCGGTGCCGATCTCCCCGATCACGCCACAGCGGATGTCCGTACCGTCGGCGCCATGAAGCACCTCGCTGATGATGATGTCCGTGAGCTGGCGGGCGAGAGACGAGGAGTTAGGACTCTTTGTGAGCGCATGTTAAGTTTGAGTGATGTTATCTAAACATCCATGAAGATGGTCTCTGTGCGTCACTAAAGGACCACAAAGAGCAGCCAGAAACCCGTCAAATCAATTGAAGGGCAGCAGAAATGCTTGTAAACACAGTTAGCTGAGAAAATGGGAGGTAATACAAAAGATAACCATGACCAATTGATGCAGGAAGTTCTTTCTGTCTTATGAATGAGTCACAAAGCACCAGCGGCAGATTCCAGATACACACACGCTGGTTAATTTTCCACCACTTGGTTCAAGCAGGTTAACCCTCTCTGACCTTCTCCACACTCTTTTTCTTGGTGGCCTCGGTGTGGGTGCAGTCCACGTAGTACCCTGCTCCTGCCACGATGTGGACCCCAGTGTCCTTGGCCAGCTGCTTGAGGGTGCGCAGGTCCCGGTCGATGCCCGTGGTGGTGTTCTCCACGATGGTTCCCCCGCCGGCCTTCCTGTAGGCCAGCAGCTCGTCCCGCACGGCGGTGGTCTCCTGCAGCAGCAGCAGGTTCTCGTGGGAGCTGTAGGGGTTCTGTCTCAGCCAGTGCATGTGCTGCATCTGGAATGGGTTCTCCGCCACCGCCTCGTCGCCAGGAGGCGGGGGGAAGTAGCAGCACTCAAAGCTCATGGTCAGGTGCTCGTGGGTCATGGTCCGGCCCAGCTGGTCCGGATCCAGCAGACCCAGGACGGTCTGGACCTTCCCACTCAGCTTTGACATGATTGGTGTTCAGGTTTTCCAGCAACCTGAAAGGACACATATTATTCATGTGTTTATAAATGACACAGATACCAGGTCTGGGTAACATACTGTATGTTAGGGATCAGACAGGAGGGTGTCCGCTCGAAGAGGCTCTCGTGACATATTGACCAGCCTGACTTCACAGCTACACAGAAGAGCGACCTTTGGACTGCACAGACGTAGCCCACTTTAAAACTATTCGGGTCTGTCTCGGAGTTGAACTTATATCCTCTCGTCCTCGTTACTTGCTCGGTTTGAAAAGCATGTCCACAACAGGACAGTCGTTAACTTACGAACAACAGTAGCGGAGCGACTCTGCAGGACCGTGCAGACTGACCACAGGGCTACAGCAGAGGGGCGGAAACTTTAACTTGGTCTACTGCAATCCTGAAATGTGTATAAAGTGCTGAAAGACACTTTGCTGACCTTGTTTCTGTTTATTAGGCTCCACTTCAACCACCATCCGAGCCGAGCTCCGCTGGCTGCTCGGTTAAGTCAGCGTTAAGCAGCGACGCGTGAAACATCGCGAGAGATCACGGGACTACCGTTCCGCTAACAGGAAGACGACAAATAAATGAAATAAATACATATAAAAATAACGGGTACCTTTTTCTAAAAAAGCCTCTGACTAAAACGGCTATTAGTTTTGACTTTTATTTGTCATTAGTGCAAATTAGTTACTTACTAGTTACTAATACTGTATAGTTCGTTTTAAGCCATTAATAAGAACAGATACAAGATTGAAAATCTCTCCCTTAATTATCAGTTCATCGAACAAGTCATTCATAAAGAGCAATCATGAGTTTCTGACAGTTAAATAAGCTAACAGTAAAAGTTAGTATGTTATCCATACTATAAACATTGCAGTCGTTAATAAAGGTTTCTTATAATAATCCATGCACTTACTAACTAAACATATAAGCAATTAATACACACATTTTGGTCTCATATGCCTTTTGGCAGTTTTGAGAGGGTGAAAGGTCAAAAGCTGGCAGTGGATGAACATCAGTCATACTCTGGTAACCCCATAACCCATCAATGACTTATAATTAGGCTATACAACATTAGTAAATGATTAAATAACTATCTATAAAGCAGTTACTTATAACCAATAAACCCCTTATGAAGGGTGAATAATTAGAAACCATATTTCAGGCCTGTAGGCACAAATCAAGTCTTACTACACTAATTCAGTTACGAGTAAGTAGGTAACATATATCTGTTTTCGATGCAAATCTGATGGGATGATATCACTGTTTTGGAGAACGTGTGAAGATGATGAGTTTGAGAGACAGACTGTGACTCTCTCTGTCTCTGTCCTCCTCACTCAGCAGATGGTCTCCACAGCAGCATTTGTCACAGTCACCATCGTGCTGACCGTCCCCACAAATGGCCAAGAAAATGACCATCCACATACTGTGGAGCCTATGCAACCTACTTGTGACCGCTCTGTGGATCAGACCAGCAGCCGTCAGTTTTCATGTTCGAGGCGGGATAGATCGTCTCTGGCTTTATTGACAGAGGAGTGGAAGGGGAGGCCAGGGCCTCGTGCAGTGACAGTTTTAATTTGTGTCTTGTGTCATAATGCAACTCCAGGCATTAAGACTGAAGCAGACTAGTCTTTTGAAGTCGTGACTCCTAAACTGCAAACACCATCAGTCAGAACCATCACTTTAGACTTGTTTTTGTTTGTTTTTATTTTCTTTTACGAATCTCTGTTTCATTTATAACGCTTACATTGTGTCTGTAGTTATCTGTCTTTTTTGTCCTTTATTGTAAAGCACTTTGTGATATTTGCTCTCTAAATAAACTTACTTACTAACCCTTCACATTTATTGTACTGTGTATCACTTAAAAGAAATCAGGTAAATGCACAATATGTAAACTAAATAAAAAGTGAGGCTAAAACGTGACATGGCAGAGGGTCCCTCAAGATCACATTAAATAACAGACACAGCACAAATCTTTGAAACAAAACTGGGAAACTCAAAGTAAAGCACCACTAATATAGAAAAAGCTGATAATAAGCTGACAGACAAAACCAACACAGTCAGCCATTGTGACATTAAATGAAAGAAAAGGGAGGCAAAATGACACCAAGCTCTTATGGTAAGTGAGTTTTTGGAGCACTGTTACTCATAAGCCCTGAGCGCCGTCCCACTGCAGGGTTCCTCATTAGTGACAAGAGAAGATTGTCACTCCCATTCATCTGTATGGCTGACATGTTTCAGACGGACATGACCACAGGGAGATACTCAAGGAGAGGAATGACTAAAACCACCTCCCCCATGTGGACAGACCTCTTGAAACACTGCTCAGATATTAAGAAGAATTCGATTTCAATGCATCGTCTGTGTACTATGAAACTTTGTTATTATTTATCGCCTGGTTTGTTTCTCAGGCCTGATGTAAGAGCCATCAGATTAGATTTGGAAATGTGTTAAAAGCATGGCCTACATGCCCTAAAATCAGCACTGAGCTGACTATAAATGTTTTCTTTGCTCTTCTTCTCTTTTATGTATTTTAACATTCTTCTGCAGCATACATCTTCATGAAAGCAGCTCAATTTTACAGCCCGGTCCGGCTAAAAAGGCCTGTCAGGATTTCAAGGCTCGGCTGAGTGTTGTGGTCTGGTGCCCTCTGCAGACGGACGGGAGGCATATATTTTGCAGTTTCATACAGCAGTGAAACATCAGATTTTTCAAATGGACTTAAAAGCAGAAATATGCACACAGAACTACTCTTGCCTGAGGGGCGCTTTCAGTTTAAATAACATGAATGAGAATAAAAGCCAGTGGTTGACTGCTGTGTTCTGTTTGTTGTTTCTGCTCTTTTATCTAATTGTCATGCGGCTTAGGCCGTCCAGAGCCTCAAGCATTTTGTGAATCAATAGGCCTGTTTGTTTCAAGAAATAACAGTGAGATAATGAATTATGAGAACAATGAAACCACGATGAATTGCAAACCTTGCCCTTAATAACATATCATGTAAGCGGAGGCACATGTTTCCATGGATGATAGACAGGAAAATGTGATTAACGTTACAACCCAATTCCAGATTTATACAGTAAGAGTGTGGGAGCATTTAAAGCAACTCTATTGTAACTTCCTCCTCTGATTTCACTCCCTGTGGAAAAGAAATATCGCCGTTAACAGCAAAAAAATAACCACAGAACTTCAGTTGAATCAGCTGAAAGACTGTATCTACAAAGAAGATTCAATTAAACAGTCTCAGTGAAAAACCAGCTGTGCTTTGCTGGTAAAGCTGATGAAAAACAAGCTTCGGTTTTGACTTAAAGTGAAATTCGGACAAATACACACATGCACTTAATTTCCAAAAGTATGTGGACACCTGAACGTCACACTCATACAGACGGGTGGAGAAACATAACAAAAGCCGACGCTTCCACGTAGGTACAATTTCACAATTACATCAAATCAAGCTCTGCGGTGTGTTTAAATGCAGAGCAGGCCCAGTTCTGGAAAGAGGAAAGGAACTGAGTGGCTTTGAGAGAGTGTCCATTGTTGGGACACAGATGTCAGCAGCTTCAGTCACAAAGACTGCTCAGGAACAGTGACCAAAGTGACATTAGTCACATTTGATGACCACTCGGACATTATCAGACCATGTCAGCAAGAACAGTGAGTCAACAATCACATGGAGAGGGATATCATAGTAGGGTTGTAGTGCATAAAATAAACATTGGCTGTAGGGGTTTGCTCCTATTCAGCCTTACTGAGGTTAGGTTAGGTTAGGCAACAAGACCCTGCTCGCAGTCTGTGTTCCACTTCATCCCAAAAGCATTAGATATGGTTCAGGTCAGAGCTCTGTGAAGGCCAGGCCATCGTCTTCACCACCAAACCTTTTCTGGACGTCTCCACAGACCTCACTGTGAGTGCAGGCCAGCAGTATTTTAGTGGTGAAACAGATAAGGTTCCTCCCCAAACTGTTCCCACAAAGTTGGATGGACACAAAATGACTGTATGTGATATTAACCAGGTTTCCCATAATTGGACCTAAGAGGCTCAGCTCAAACCTTGAAAACCAGACCTAGACCAAAAGCATGTGGAGGAGCCTTGATTGCAAATTGTTGTTGTATTTGATTCAGAGCAACATTATATGTACATGACATCTGAGGCTATACTTTTTTTTTTTTTTTTTTAAAGTAAAGGGAATTAAAAGCTCTGCAGAGTAAAATTATGCCAAGGAGATGAATGTTTTGACATTATTTGATTTGAGAGTAATGAGTCCAATAATGTCCATAGCTGCTGCATACTGAACTGGTTGGAGGAACAGCATACATACATACATACATACATACATACATACATACATACATACACACGCACGCACGCACGCACACACGCACACACGCACACACACACACACACACACACACACACATACATACATAGACACACACACACACACACACACACACACACACACACACACACACACACACACACACACACACACATACATACACATTATTATTGAGATTATTAAGAAGCATGATAGTCATATTTCTGGAAAATTTATTTCCAACAATATTGACCATTGATTTAGTCCAAATTAACTGGTTCCAGCCTCTCAAATATTAATAACTGCAGGTTATTCTTCTTCCATGGTAGTAAATGGATTAGCTTTGGGTTGTGAGCTGTTTTATCAGTTAAAACAAAAGCAATTTGAACACATCATCTCCTCCTTCATCATCTTCTAGCTCTTTTCTGACATTTCGTAGACCAAATGACCAATTGATGAATGGAGGAAATAATCACCAGATTAATCGATAATGGAAACAGTTGTTAGGTGCTGCTCCAAAACAGAGAAACTTAAAATGTCTAATTTTATTTGGATCAGAATAAAGCAGTTTTGAAGCAGTAGTAGTGTGCTTAAAAAAAAAAGTCTAAACAAAGGGTTCAATTAAGTCCAATTGGAGGATAATCAAGCAAATTAATATCAGAATAAAAAAATCATGTTTGTAAATGTTTCTGAAAGTACAATATAGGTTTTATTTTGAAATCATACCGTTGAATTCAGACCAGCTGGTGCAAAGGATGCAGTCCATGTGAAGTGTCATGCAAATCACTTTTCCACGGGTCCACATGACAAGCCAGTGGTCTTCAAGCTGCTCCTTTTCATGCCGTGCTCTATATAAACCTGATCCTCACGAACATCTGCACATTCCAGTGAGGGCTCTGGAGGAAGAACCAAACTTCATCATGGCAGGAAAGACTTTGGCTGTGGCCTGCGCTCTCCTATTGGGAATGTGCATCATCACGAGCGGCGCACCGATTGACACAACGCATGGCTATTGCAAGATTGTCTGGTAAGACTTTGTCGATTTCCATATGCCAATGAAGTGTTAATGAGGAGGAGATGTAAGCTATAATGAAAAAAAATGCCTAAAAAGGTATATGCAAATACAAATAGATAGATAATAAATGATATATTTTACTCTCTCTGTTTCCAGGTTGCTTGGACTGCCATGTGATCAAGTTAACAATGTCATCGTGACTCAGATTAAAGCCATGGCCTCGTACAAGGTGAGAAACTCGAAGAGAAATTCATTTTCATGTGCGATTATTTTGGTGATGAATTCTGATCTTCTTGTGGTTGTAATCCAGCTCGGCCCAGTTACTCCAGTCCTCATTCAGGCCAACCACAGTTCATCAAGTGACCAGATCGAGAGTGTTAACTTCACCATGGTGCCCACATCGATGGGCCAGGGCTGCCATGTAGGGGTGAGTCACACACTTACATCCAATATATCTTATTTACGTATCAAATGGGTCATTCTTTTGTTTGTTTCTGTTACAAAATAACATGAACATGTTATCTTTGGCGGCTGTTCAGGGTTTATCTGTGTCCGCATTCTGGTACAGCCTGTTTGATAACGGCACCAACTACTGCAACCTCTACAACATCATGCAAGGTAGGTGGTTTTCACACAATAATCAGCGATATTACTTTATTTTGAAATTCTCAAATATTAGCAGTACTCTTACTCTGACGTGACTGGGACATTTTCTACTCAGAGTCAGAATCCTGTCCTGTAATGTGTAGATCAGGAACCGTGGCTGCCTGAGGATTGTTAATCATCCTTCTGTTTCCCGTCCGCACAGGAAGTGGGCTCAGCAAAGCTCCAGGCTACGTAGAGTACACCAACGAGTGGCTCTGCCTCGGATATGGACTCACTGCCTGCAAATGATTGTGAAATCTGAGATGTGTGTTTTGTCATGGTTGACATTTCTGTCCTGTCATACAAATACAAAGAGACACAGATTTACCCAATAAAAGCTGCGTTTGCTATGAAAAACGAACTCATCAGTCTGTTTTGAATCAATGCCATTATTTCTGTTTTATCAATAATAATCAGTGCTTGTGGGACACATTGAATATAATCATAAAAACATGTGGAGCTGACCTTGCAATTACATATTGTTTGTGAACTAAATTGGATAAGAAGAATTTACAACTTTTAGCTTCTTAAAACAAGAATGTTTTCTGCAGACAACATCACATGATTGCAAATCTTCTGTTTACAACTCAGATGTCACACGAGGTGATGAAGTTCATATAAACACAGTGGTTAATATTTGGCTCCTCATGGATGTGACTCACACGAGCTGCTATGATTTCAAATCAAACATGCTGACACTCAAACTATAAAGCACGGAGACAGGAAACGTTACTGTTTGACTGAATGTTGGACTTTGAACGTGATATCGTTCTTGGTGCAAGTGACTAAACAGAAAATGTTGCAGATGTGTGAGGAAAATGTGATCAGAACGTGAATGGAGTGTACCATTAACAATGACTCATCATATACGACGTTAAACTAATTTTAGAACTGGTTTGGAAACAGTCTAATCTTAACACTGATGCCTCTGTGTGACCTACATAAGCAAGTGGGACCATCAGCAACAAGGTTGGTTATTTCGAAATAATCAATAAACAGGTATGCAATATGTAAAATTACTAATACTGAGCAGTCAGATCTGTTAGTTGTAGGCTCATGTTACACATATGATGCATCTCTCTTTCACTTGCTTCCAAAACAAATGCACAGTAGAGCAGATACAGACCTTTATGACAAAACGCAGCGTAAACACCTCCACTTTAGACCACAGGAGCTCTCAAATCAACACAAGATGAAAGTTCCTTGTAGTTTCTTTGAGGTTACAGGTACATGTAGAGGAACTTTCTCCTTTAAAGTTTAGGTTATATAATCAAAATTCGTGTTTGGTTTGGTTTTGTATTGATTTTTCAAGAGACTAGAGACATCTCCAATTTCATAGAAGTGACATTTCAAGGATACATTTTATCAAAAAACAAAGAAACAAATAAAAATCTTATCTTTATTTTGAACTAGACTGTTGGACTGCAGTTATCCACAAAATTCTTGAACACTAAATGAATTGTGCACGCTCCATTTTCATTGTTTTCCCTCTCAATAAGGTGTTCCTGTCATCTCTTGGCCTCGTTTAGCCTGCTGGCCGCCACAGACTCCAGAGGAAGTTGATCAATGTCACGGATGTATTGCAAAAGGCGATCATTCATTCGACTCCCTTTAAATGCAGAATATATTGAGGTCATTGTGCTCATTTTGAAATATCGATCCAGATGGTCCGTAATGATAGTATCCATATTACATTATGTCACATTATTTATGACAGAAGTAGGTTATAAAGATTGTGTTTTAGTTTAGATTTCAGACATAGTGTGCACCAGTGACTGAAGAAGTGAAATTGATATGTCGACAGTCACGAGGTGGAACACGTGGAAAAATAAAGATCTCAGGCCAACCAAGACGCTTTGGAGGGCGAAATACTGGAATACAAGTTTAATTTCCCAGTTTCTTCGATTAAATGTGGTGAGTATAAGATGTATAATGAAGTTTGATTTAGATGGTCCTTGATTTTACATTACATTGCAATAGGCTTTTAGTTTGGATGTAATTTATGTGTGGCTTCCAGCATGGTTTGCTATCGGCTTATTACCCAAACACATTTAATTTCAGACACTCACTGCCAAAACTCCACTCTCAAAAACAAACAAACAAAAGCAATAAAATAGGGGAAACGTTAATTAAAATAAGAAAAATTATCTGTCAACAGAAAAGGAAAATTTCACTTACCAAGATTTTTTTTAAATAAGTGAAAACATCTAGTCTCAAAGACCCACAGTTATCTTAAAAGCAGTGTAGCCAGACTAAAAACAAGTATGTCTGTCCAGACGCAAAGCAGTTTTGTTCTTGTCTGTGTCAATCAAATAATTCTGGAAATTCATACTGTGATTAAAATCTAAATTAGAAGTTCTTTATGTCTTATAAGGAGAATAAACAATAAAACCTGAAGCCAAAGAGCCTGAAGATTTATCTTGTTGGACAAAAAAACAAGCATATATTGCCTCGATTTAAGATGCTTTATCTTACTTAGATTTCTTGCCGTTATTCATCAAGAGTTCAGTTGAGCAATTCCGTAAGATTATCAGTTTAGTTTAACTGAAATTCAGTGTCGAATTATCAAAATCAAACCATCTCTTCTGCTCTTAACGCTCCTGTTTTTGTTTGTTTTCAGTGCAGAAAATCAGTGATGTGACATTCAGCTGTGACTCTGCTGGTGGTCTGTTGGGGTGAAGACCTGATGTGGTTCAAGGAGAATAAAGAAATCAGGGAATGTTCAGAATCTCATGTTTTTATCCGATAATATACAGACATCCGCTGACTGTCGAGCTTGGTGATTCTGTGACGTTCCGCTTTGAGAACGTCCTGCCAGCGAAGAAAAGTCATCTGACTGAATAAAACAGCATATCCAATGTGCAATGCAACATCTCTTTATTTAGCTTCAGTAAGTCAGTGAGGTCATGAACATAATCAGCATGGACTGAAACATTTCCATACATTTTCACAAGAATAAAGCATGGTACAACAAATGCAACAGAAGCCATAACTGTCTAACTCCAGCTTGTTAGGTCCTACAGGTGGCAGATGCATAGCCAAGGCAAGCCCATTCACTGGTCGTCTCCACGAAGCCCGGCGCAACGTTGAGGCCACTCGCTAAAAATGAAAATGTTCATTCAGTTAAATGGAAAGATGGAAACGGAATCATTGCACTTTGATATTTACTGTTGTTGTGCACACACAGTGCATCCACAAAGAGGAAAGAAACTGTGTTCACTAACAGAATAAACGATCATAACAGCAAAGCTAAGATAGGAATGAGCAGAAGCCCGCTTTGCTGGATAATTCATCTCAGCTAGAAAAAGACACTCACCCGTCAGCAGGTCGTAGAGGTTGCAGTAGTTCAGGCCACCGTCAAGAAGGCTGGTGAATGCGAGAGAAGAGGACTGAGCCTGCCAGAAACGAGCAAAATACAGGAGTTTATATGTGTTATTCTCTAAATAATTGCGATGTGAAGGCGTGAATTAGTGTGACTCACAAACACGCGGCAGCTGCCGGTCAGGACGGTGGTTTGTAGGGTGAACTGTATGCTCTCAGTGTACAGGTTTTCTGAGGAAGAGTGGTGGGCCTGGATGGATTCATTGGAGGCTGAAACAAGCTGGGATGGAGGACAATAAACAATAGACTTTTGAACCTGGCTGCAGGGATTTGCTCTCATTTGGCCACAGAGAATAAGTGACTGCTTAGCTTGAGGTAGGTGTTAATTGATAATAGGTTTTTTGTTGTTGTTGTTGTTGTTAATTAAGTGTCTAAGGATACATGGCATCATGTGCTGTATAAACTCCTGCGATTGTGATTTGGAGCTATATAAATATGAACTCTTCATACAGTGTTTTCATTCAGTAATGTCTGCAAACTCAGACTCATATTTAGATAGTGGAGAAATGTAAAAAAGAAGAATAAGTGTTTGAAATTAAATGCAATTACATGTCAACCACCAGAAAATGGATTTTGTTTAAAAAAAAGCTGAAAAACTTACTAAATAGTGACATTTTTCACAGGCATTCACCGGACTGAAGGCTTGAATCTGTTGCACCAGTCTGGTACTGACTTCATCGCAAGGCAGCCCAAACAGCCTGCAGCGGTTATCACAGTATGAACACATTATTGTTGAAATGACAGCAAACAGCAGCAATTTGCTTCCAGCTGACATTTTCCATAGTTTCCACTGTTTGGTATTCCTTTGATATTCTTTCTGAGCTTGAATAGAAGCACACAGAAAAACAAGTGAAGGCAGATTAGTGAGTCTTACCACAGTGTCCTGCAGAAAGCATGGTAAAGAGCAGGCACCGGGCTGGCAGCTGAGGAGCCAAACAGTCCTGCAACGAGAACAGAGGCCAGCAGCAGAAGCTTCATGGTCGCAATGAAGCAAGAAGAAGAAGAAGAAGTGTGAGAGTGTGCTGGCTGCTCGCTTATGTATCGTCTGTAAAATCTGAGCTTGTGACTGAGTGTGTGGACATTACAGCCATGGAAAACGCACATCTAAAGGGCTCCTCACGAGGCGGGTCAAGGATGAGAGCCATTAGTCTCATAGTGATTAGACTCCCCTCGTAAGTCACAGCAATTAGACGTAATGCCATGTCATGTGTGTATGTATGTGTTAATTTATAGGCTATTTACTGAGATAAGGGAGAATAAAGACACCTTCAGTATGGGATGCAGCACCAATAAAGGCTGGCTTTTACGCCACGCTTAAAGCACCTAAAATCTGTTTTAATATATGAAACAGTTGTAACTTAATAAGCAAAAAGACAAAAGTAGAAAAAGATCCATTAACAATAACGATAATAATAAAATCCTGCTTGTCACGCCATAGTTTTCCTCTCCAAGAGTGATTTTTTGTTTGATACTTTATCACGCAACAGTTTTCCTCTAATGAGTGATTTTTATTTGATACCTTTTGTTTCCTAGTTGGATTCCTCTGTACGAGCGCTTTGTGTTGACACTTCGTCATTAAAATCGTTTATTTTGTACTTTGTGGTCTCGAGTTGTGCATTTGGGTTCAAACCCTAGTTCAGTCGTGACACTGCTGAACCCTGCCCAGAAAGAAAAACACAGATAAAACACCACTTAAGAAGCCAACCGCCTCTCTAGTTACCAAAAAGTAGTTTTTATTATTATTATTAGACTTTTGCTAATTAATCACTCACAACTCTTTTCCTTAGTTTTGCAAAAATATCACAGTCAGTATTCAAAGTTCAGTCACAATTACAGTTGTCTTTAGTAACACTTTGTATTTATAGATTTTTGGTAGTGCATTGTTTTCTTGCATGGACTGAAACACATTTAGTGAAAAGCGTATTTTTAATTCTTATAATTCATCAATATGATTCCCCCCTGAACTGGTTTATAGTCCTTGTTTGCATCTGTTTGAGAAATAAAAGCCTTTATTTTGTTAACTCTCCCTTTTGTCCTTGGCTCGGTCTTTCACATCTTGTCTCCTGAAGAGACCACTGACTTGGAAAAGGCCCAGTAAATAAATCAAAGATAAAAAAGAAATTTGACGGCTAAATGTGTTGCAATCAAATGTTACAGTATGTCATCTCGAGCTCATCAGTAAGCAGATATCGAGGAGCTATTAGAGCCTCGTTTGCATTGCCCCACTTAAACTGGATGACATGCTGTTCTATCAAGTCTCCCTTCATGTCATATCACCACTGAGCAAACCCACATCATCATCTCCTGGCCTCATGTAACCATTATCAGTGAATACCAATGCTTTAACACGGCCTTAATGCAATCCTGAAAGAGGAAATTTGCACTGGAAGTGTTCACTTGCTTCAGGTCGAACCAGACACGTCTGTATCTGCTGTGTGTTGCATTAAAACCCTGCAGCACGAGCCTGTAAAAGTACATGTTGTAGGATCAGAAGCAATCACTAGTGCAGCAATAGCCTTTATGATCTATCTAAACTCCAAACAAATGAAATGCACGCGTGCAGAGAGCCAAATACAATTGCAACATTTTATTGTTGTCATAAAATGACAAGCTAGATAAAATTAAACAAAGCAAAACAAAAAAGCACATTAGTTCATGGAATTGTTTGTCCATCCAGAAAAATATCCGTTTTCAAGAGATAAGAGGCATAATTAAATGTTCCACATAAGGAATAAAAGGCTGCCACGCTGCATCAAATTTCCTCGTGTGTCCCCGCAGTGTCTACGTTACTATTTCTATTTCGAGAAACTGCAGGACCACACAAATCCACCTGCCAAAGACGGGTGGGCGGTCACTCGAAACAATGAGGCGCTTTGCCAAAAAGGCTGAGTGGACGATGCTGTCTAACTGTGCTTTGTGAGGGTGAGGTCCTCAGATGGTACAGCGAGAAGTAGAAGAAGAGGGCATGGTTCAGTTGTTTGACATGTGATATCTGAATAAACTTCAAATGTAGAAGACCAGAATGCTGTTGGGTTTGGACGTGACCAAAATGTGGGAGAAAGGCTTGCCTGGTCGGACTAACCCCGGGAGAAATGATGAAAGCTTGACCTCTTAAATTAGATCAAGAGTGAATACGTTTAAGTATTTTATACCACTGATGTTCTGATATAATCATTTTCCCAGCTTTCCTTTACCATTGTGAGTGATGAGTCTTCCATGTCAAATAAAGCCATACAAAGCCTGGATATTATTCCTGAACCACTGGCTTGATTTCTGGGATTACGTCAAGAGAAGTTCTTGGTGGCAGAGGAGGAAATTTATTAAACTGACTTCTGATGAAGTGTCTAATTTGTAAGTAACAGAAGAAATTAGAGCAAACTGGTGGAGCAAACTTAATCTGATCAAGAGGCATAAAAATGTCCTCTTTATACAACAGCCTGATGTTCAAAACTCCATTTTTGAGCTGCTGATCAAATGCATTGTCTACAAGGGAGTCCGGGAACAGATGGTTAGCTGCAACTGGGGCACAAGTTGACATGGAGACTAATCTAGTGTTTTCTAAATTGAGACCAAATTGTGTAAAACCACAGGGTGTTGACGGGCCCGGGGAGGAAAGGAGCTGATGAGCACAAAGGGGCAGGGAGCAAAATCTGAATCTAAAAACTAGATTCGATTTGTAACCAAGCAGGAATGCCACAGGATGATGTATTCGGTAACCAATACATGAGCTTGAGACCATCAAAGTGGGCGCTAAAATAAGCTAAAGTAACACTTACAAACACACGGCAGTCACCGCTCAGTTCGATGGAGCTCACTGTGAAGACGACCTTCAAGAGAAGTGTGTTTGGCTATGAAAGAAAGAAGAAGAAGAAGAAGAAGAAGAAGAAACTGTACTTTATTTATCACACATTACATGCACATGCTTTTTGTGAAATTATTTCTCTGCTTTTGACCCATCTTGGTCCGTTGTTCCTCCGCAGCAGACCAGGAGTGGGCTGCCAGCCGACAGCGGCGCCCGGACACCCATCCTTTTTCGTCACCATTGCACGTTTTTAGTGGGGGTTATTTAAGGAGGAAACCCCAGGTGAACACGGGGAAAACTCCACATAGAAAGGCCCCTTTTTCCTCGAGCAGCAGGCACCGAAGGCATGGTGGAGGACATGACACCAGCGCCCACAGCGGGATTCGAACCAGGACCTTCTAGCTGTGAGGCGACAGTGTTACCACTTGTTCCACCGTGCCACCCAAGATCGAGCGGTGGCTGACACAAGCTGGGACAGAACACAGATGAATATATTCATCTTTCCTACACTGATATTAGGTGTTCTGTTATTTTTGCCCGTCTAAACCATCATTTACAGTCCCAGAAGTGGTTACGACCTCATACTGACATTCATCACAGCCAGTCAGAGGGCTGAAGGCTTGAATCTGCTCAACCAATTTGGTAGTGATTTCAGCACAAGGTGTTGCAAAGAGCCTGGAAAAAGAGTAACAGTAAAAAGTAACAGTGTTTTCTTAGCTCGCAGTCAGACAAAATAGATGTAAAACAAGTACGTCAGAAGTAGATCATCAATCCTGACTCACTACAGTGTTTTGCAGAAGGCACGGTAACGAACGGGGACACGGCCGGCGGCTAAAGGGCCAAACAGTTCTGCAAAGAGAGCAGAGGCCAGCAGCAGAGTCCTCATGGCTGAACCGGAGCAGGTGTCTGCTTCCTGCAGCACAGAGCTGGAGCGTGAACGAGTGCTGAGAGGGTTGGCTGAATCCATGTTTCCCCTCGCAAGCCAGTTTTTTGCAAACACGCAAGCACGTCACATTTTTGTTCAGTTATAATGAAATAACATGCAGACAACAGCACAATGGACGGCTGCTTGAGGATTATCCACAGATGACAATGACAACTGTGCACGCTGTAACTGAACGATCTTGTGGCCCATGCGTTCCCATCAGTGTGAGTGTGCATGAATGTGTGTGAACATCCGGCGATAAGTGTGATGTTTCAAATCAACAAAGCTGAATGGACGTCTGTGTTGTGAATGATCAGTCACTTTGCAATAAAGAATTAAATGCTACTTTAAAATGGAAGATATCATGATTTGATGACGACAGATACGTCGATCAGCCATGACAGCTGAATGAACAGGCACACACACACGCACACACAGGGGCAACATCAGCAGCATTGACACAAGTGATACTCAGACACAGTTAATCCAATTTGAAAAAGAAAAAAAAAGTCACAGGGATGACCTACTTTTGCACCGTGTTCTGCAATTTACAGCGTTTCAACAGCTGGACCTGAAAGAGACTCTATAATTGTCACATCTGCTGTACCAGTGACAAAAACCACAGAGAAGCTGCATCTTTGGCACTTTCAGTTTAGAAAAGTGCTTCATGAATATAACTAATGATAATAATGATAGTTTTATTTACGTTGCACCTTTCAAAGCAAAGTTACAAAGTGCTTTGTAATAGATATAAAACAAGAGGAAAATCATTTGAATAATTACAAAAAATATCATCAGTTAAGATAAAAGTGAGCTCTAGGACACGATTTAAAGAGGATACTGAGTTTACTTGACTGAGATCACCTTTAGTGACAAGTGCAGATTTTGGCATCATCAGTTGGGCCTTGCTGGAGGATGTCGAGCAGGGATCAGGTTCATAAGGGATCATAGATATAAGCAGGAGCCCGACCATTCGAGGCTTTAAATACGAGCAGTAAAGTCTTAAATTAATTCTAAAACTGACAGGTGACCAGTGAAGAGCAGCGAGGATTGGTGTGATGTGCATGGAAATGGTTCCAAGGTTAGAGGCTGGGCTAAGAGTGATTCAAGACCCAGCTGAGAGTGGGAAACTGGAGCACCCTCTTAGAGCTTGGGGCTAAAAAGTCCAAAAACACAACATGCTGTCACCTCACTGCGAAAAGGAGGGGCTTGAGGGCTCGGTGCGTTGCCAGCCAAGTGGGAGGTGGAAGCAGAGGCTTTGGTGTGTTGACCCCCACTTACAGCAGTTTTATCGATATGTTTGTAGATAAGGTGTGTCACTTACACCTCCCACCTGGCTGGCTGAGCACAAAGCCCCCAGGCCCCTCCTTGAAGGTGGTGAGCCTACAAAGCAGCGAGGTTACAACATGTTGTCTCAGTTCCCTTCCCAGGCCTGCCTCTGAGAGGGCGCTCCTGGGAACCGTTTCCTTTGGGAGACAACCAGAATCTATTTACTTTATCCTGGTATCAGCAGGTGAATCAGCCAAAGACTGCAGCTGATAGCACACACGGCTGCCAGGCTTTTAAGACGAGAAGCGACCGCATCACATCAATCCTCGCTGCCCTTCACTGCTAATCTGTCAGTTTTGGGATTGATTTTAAGATTTGATTGCTTTTGCTGCTTTTTCGCAGGGCCAAATAAACATGAACCCTTAATGACACAGGTGCACTTTGCATCTGTAATAAGACGCAGCTTCTCAGCGGTTTTTGGTCTGTCATTGGTGCAGCAGGTGTGACAGTTACAGAGTCTGTTAGATCCAGCTGTTGAAAGGCTGCAAATTGCAGAACACGTTGCAAAAGTAGGGCATCCCTGTGAGTTTTATTTTAAAGTGGATTAACCATGTGTGAGCATCACTTATGTCACTGCTGCTGATGTTGCCTCTGCTCTTAAAGTAACTCCTGCAGAGAGGTGTGTGCGTATCCGTGTGAGCGTGTGTGTGAGTGAGTGCTTGGCTGATTACAACAGATGGTAAATGGACTGCATCTACACTTTGATTTTATGGTCTTATCGACCACTGAAAGCACTTTACAGCACAAGTCAGCATTCACACATTCATACACTGGTGGCAGAGGCTACCATGTAAGGTGTCGCCTGCTCATCAGGAGCGAACTATTCATACACTGATGGGACAGCATGACCCCAAAGATCGTTCAGTTACAGAGTGCAGAATAGTCATTATAGTCGATCACGGATCAGAGGCCTTTTGTTAGCGTTTCATATTGTTCATAGTAAACACATTAATAACTAATAAGGTGCCTGGAATCATTTAATTCTTCATTAACATTGTGATCATGTGCAAAACAGGCCACTAGCTTTGTTGACTTGAATACGTGGATCTGAGAATAAGAAACACCGCTCTTACCTCTTGATGTCAAGCCATCAGATAGCTTTGTGTTGAGATATCTTTCTCCGTGACTTCTGTGGATATGCAATTATAATTGCGGCAAATGTCATTTTTTTTAAGTTGTGATCAAAGATAAAAAAAATATCAGCAGCCATGTTTCTTTTCCGACACATAATCCTTAAACAGCCATTTTTAAGGATTAAAAATGGCTGTTTATTATAATTTCAGAATTATAATAAATGAAGGGCTGCACGGTGGCGCAGCAGGTAGTGCGCGTGCCTCACAGCAAGAAGGTCGCAGGTTCGATTCCCGGGTCGGGCCTTTCTGTGTGAAGTTTGCATGTTCTTCCCGTGCATGCGTGGGTTCTCTCCGGGCACTCAGGCTTCAGGTTGATTGCTGACTCTAAATTGCCCCTAGGTGCGAGTGTGAGTGTGAATGGTTGTGTGTATGTGCCCTGTGATCGGCTGGCGACCGGTTCAGGGTGTACCCCGCCTCTCGCCCGTTGACAGCCGAGATAGGCTCCGGCCCCCCCGCGACCCCGAAAGGGATAAGCGGCATAGAAAATGGATGGATGATAAATGAATAAAAATGTGTTCAAAACGAGAGGAGTTTTATTGTGTTATTAAAGACAATCAGCACAAGACAACCAAGTCATATCTTTCATCACATAACAACAACAACGACGACAACGACAATAATACAATAATAAAAACAATATTAATAATCCAAAACTTAGGATATAAAACTGGACAAAATCCTTTAAAATGCAAGACAAAGCCATAAGCTAAAAGTGAGCTCAAGACGAGAGGATACTAAGTTTTCCAGCCTGAGATCCCCCGCCACTCCCCATAAAGCTGCTGGCTTGGAGGTGGAAGTCAATGAAATGGTTGCATGGTTTCGTTGGACTTCTGGCTGTTCATGATCCTGCAACAGATACTGTGGGTCTAACAAAGATCAGTACAATCAGAAAAAAACATCAGTGACGTCATGGCTCCCATGTGTCTTCATGGCTGTTTAACATGTGATCTCCCAGTCAGAGGTTGACCCCCCCCCCCCCCCAAAAAAAACCACCTTTCACATGAGAACTGTTGAACTGTTGGCAAAGCCACGGATGCATTTTCCCATCATGCTCCTCACACTCAACTCGCCGCTCCTTGTAAAAAAGGGAATGGGAGTCAAAAGTTTTCTATGAGACGCGTCAAATCCCTTGAACACAGCATTCACATGAATGAACTGTCAACTGGAGAAAGTGCCGTGACATGAGCAGGTGAGGAAGTAGCAAATTATATTTACTCTCGTTTCAGTGACAAAGTCATTTTTCGACTATTTTATAAGACCAGTAACCTTATTTTTACTTAAGTAGGATACTTCTTAATCTGCCGGCACGGTGGAGCAGCAGGTAGTTTTGCTGCCTCACAGCATGAAGGTCGCTGGTTCGATCCCCAGGTCGGGCGGGGCCTTTCTGTGTGAAGTTTGCATGTTCTTCCCGTGCATGCGTGGGTTCTCTCCGGGTACTCCGGCTTCCTCCCACAGACCAAAAACATGCTCATTAGGTTAATTGGTGACTCTAAAATTGTCCTTAGGTGTGAGTCTGAATGGTGAATGGCTGTTTGTCTTGTGTGTTGCCCTGCGATCAGCTGGCAACCGGTCCAGGGTGTACCCCGCCTCTCGCCTGTTGACAGCTGGGATAGGCCCCAGCCTTTCCGCAACCCCAAAAAGGGATAGTCGGGTATAGACGATGGATGGATCGACTTTTTAATCAACACATTTGAAATCACGCAAACAGAAGTCATATGAAAAAGTCTCGATGAACCATGTGAGAAGGGAATAAAAGAAAGGAGCCAGATCAGCGGCTGCAGCACAGGAAGCCGCAGGTGTGTTTGTTCACCTGTCTGTCTGTTCAGCTGTCTGTGTGTCTGATGCTGCAGGTCTGCCTGCAGCCTCTGGAGGGCAGAGCTCCAGGGAACTCCATATCCACAGAGGAGCCTGTGTGCTCAGTGAACACTGAGGAAAACACATGCTGAATGTGTACGTTCACAGGCTGAGTGTCAGGAGGGTGCAGTCTTACAACAGTACAACAATAATGCACTAAAATTAAGGATGACATCATTATAGGTTATGGTAATAAATTGTGGGTGTTGATGAACCAGCTGGAAACTCCCATTGATGCTCTGGTCCACTCCTCCACTGAGCTGGAATGAGGATGTGTCCAGAAATGTGAATGTGATGGGAAGGGCGGTGTTCTAGTGACCACAGTCGGTGATGGAGGGCGCCTTGCTGGCTAATGGCTGCGCACATGGTGATATTCCCTCCACGCTGTCTAGGGACATTCACAATGGGGTGGTGGCTGAAATACCTCATTAAAGATAAATAAATGATCATTAGTGGCCATGTTAATGATGTTTTCTGGCAAGCAGTACAGAAGTATCCGCTGCTGTACCACCAGACTGCAGAGTAACTTGTTTCCTCAGGCTGAGACACCTTCATCCTCTGAACTCGTGTTTTTATGTAGCATAAATTTGCGTTTCGCTGTGCAACCCTGAGTCGTACGGCGACAAATAAATGAACCTTGAACAAGTAATGCGCGAAGTGTCTGGGCTCAACGAGAAAGGTTGTTTGATTTGATGCGATGGGCAGAAGGGAAAGCATGTTTAAAAGCTCAGGGTGACATTGTGCGGTGGGATGCAGAGGCAGACTCAGGCTGTTTGAGGGACAGTGGTGAAAAAAATTAAAAGGGCAGCCAGGAGAGCTCTGCATCATGTTTTCTCCCCTTAAGAGCATCATATCGACAAGGAGAGATGGATCTCAGCGTCTGTGCCATCAGATATTATCTTTTAAGTAAGAAGTGTCTGTAGTTTCTGCTGTTACTCAAACGAAATGGACCAAGTGAAAGGCTGAAGTGAGAGAGGAACGCAATGAGGCAATGTGCCCCTCAAAGCAATCATCAGTGGAACAATGAAGAGTGATTCCTGCAGGCTGAGTCGTCCATTATGCAGGTATCATGAAGTGTTTCCTTATTAGCTGTGCATGTGATATGTCCTTCGACGAAATTTGTAACACATCCTCATGCCTGAACAACTGACGTACCAGACCTTCATCTTCATCATCATCATTAACATGAAACAGTTTGCTTCGATTTAGGCGCCAATAAATTCTTAGTCAGGTTTACATTATGAAACTTAAAATGGGTTAAGGTTGACTTTGGGTTCCACAAACCGTCCACCCATCCGTCCTCCAGATGTGGACTTTTTTGCTGTTTATACTACATCACCTGGCTCCCTCCTTCTCTCCTGTCATGATTACTACGGCCACTAGAGGTCACCAAAAATAAACTTAAATATGGGTAGAAATAACCTGCTGCATTTTTCTAATGACTTCATGGACTGTATATTATAGTTTTTTTTAACATACAAGTACGTATCCTCCATTGTTCTTTGCTTTGAGCAGGGTGAACAGAATTTAATAAATGTTATACAAGAATTCATTCAAGCTTTTCTGAATAAATACATCTTTAACGTTGCATCTTAGCCGGCTGGGTGTATTGCAGGTTAATGCTGTTGCTTTGTTGAAGACTGCCTGGGGTGATGATCTGTAAAACTCTTCATCAGTGTCTGATGTGAATGTTCATGTGTGAGAGCACAATATGAGGACACACTCGTTATGCACATGTTTATTTACAACACACAGCATTTTCCTCATCCATGGAATGGATGGATTAAAACAAAAGTTTCCCAAGCGGACAGTATACACTCTGTCTTTATGTACATATTATGCAATATGTTTACGTCTCATACACTATGCCTTGGAGTATATACTGCATGTATCCGTGTATAAGATCTCGATTGCAGTTATTGCAAATGCTCCTCGTCTCTTGCCTCTCTGGTGTATCGACTGCTGTCTAATCGGCCCCATCTACTTCCTTTAATGACTAATGCTTAGCAGCGTGTGTCGAGGCAGACAAAAAGAGCACTGAGGAGTCTGGAGATAAACAGGGACAGGTCAGAGCATCGAGACTTCCTGCTTACACTTCACATTTAAAATGTCAGGTAATTCGTCAGGTGATTTAAGCGTCAAAAAGAGCAGTGTAAACATGTAACCTTTTCAAGTTTGTGATTTACCTCTCAAAGATGGAAACACATTCGCACCAGATGATTTGTTTGTTGTTGAGGCAGCAACAGGAGGAGGAGGATTACTCCTGGAAAAAAAAAAACATTGCATTTCAAACCCACTTTATTGACAGCTTCTTGCCCTCAGTACAATGCAATGCGAGATTTGAGGTGCTGAGCACAGAGGAATAAATACGGCAATAAATATAGTACCGACTCGCCCCACTGGCTGTCTTTAATTCACACTCGCTGGAGCCATCAGACTCTCGCCACAAACACACAAACTGATAAGACGTCACGCACAACACTGAGCCACCACCCTAAATTACAGTGGTCATGGATCAACATGGACTGATGCGCAGTTCAGCACAGGAAAGCAAAGATGTTTCTGTTCTTTAAAATGTGCACGTTGTCTTTCTTCACAATCGCCTGGAGATTGGAACGGGGAGGACAGACTGGAAGCTTGTTGTTCCGCAGGGTTTGTCAAAAATGAGAGTTTGGATCAGTCAGTGCATCTGACATAAACCTGCAACGCTTCATTTAACCCTATCGGGAAAGACTGAATGGTACATGAGTCTCCAAATGATCCATGGTCAACAGAATGACATCTTAGTTTAACAACGGCATGCACTGCCCCGTGTAGGTTTTTTTTTTTTTATCCCTTATGAAGGTGTAATCAAGGTTCAACCCTTCTTTTGATAATTCACAGATCTGATGAGGAGTACATTTTAAAATCTCTAATCCCCCCCTGTGATATGTTATAAAATGGCATTGCCTTGATATCAACTGAAGATTATATCAGATATCCTGTACAGTTGATGACGATGATGAGCATTTTCAAGTAAAAGAGTAACAAAATCAAGGAGCACAAATACAAAAGAAATCACATCATGAATGCTCACCGACAGGTCGTCTGGCAAACTCAGAGACACGCTACACCACTCAGTCACATTGTCGCATGTATGGCAGCAGTCAAAGGCAATTGCGAGACCTAATTTCATTAGGATCCAGGCTGTGTATTGCAGTTATAATACAATACATGGGATATAGAAGAAGCTCCTGCCCCGTTTAGCTCCATCTCACCTCAGAGAATATGCCTTTTGTTATGCTTTATATCACTTAACTGTTTCTCGTTATTGGCTGATTAAACTCGTCCAAACATGTTACGTTTTGTTTATGATGTCATATATATGCGACATCACTGATTGTGATACATATGTGAAATATTTGTCATCACACTTAATTTAGCTGGTTTTGGTTGTGCCGGTTAATCCCAACAATGTTAGAGTGGTTCTATAAACATTTATTAGTAATTTGTTAATATAACATTAGTATTTTTTGTATAATGGTTAATTGCAGATACAGTGCATAAAACAACCTGGTTTCGTAATCGGACACACAGGTTTAACCTTTTTCCTAACATCCAGAATTCAGACAATAAGTTTCTTTATTTCTGCAGATTACTTCCTGTTGTTTACACGTGTTTTCTTCTTTACAAAAATGGTTTCACTTGAAAACTACTTGCAAAAACTGGATGGAGCAATCTGGGCGAAAGCGCAGGCCGCTGCTGATGGACGGTCGATGTGCTTGTAACTGGATGCAGTGACTTTTTCTTTTTGATGAGAAACTCCGTATGTGTTTTAAAAATGCGTCCATGTAGTTTGTTTTCTCTCCTTTCTCTTTTCTGCTCTGCACCCTGTGCTTCGTGAAGTATTATGTAAACTCGCAAACCTTGTACAAAAGTTGAAAAAAAAAAATAGATTAGTAAAGCTGTTTGAAATGTATGTACTGACAATGTTTGGAGTATTAGTGTCCAAACTTGGCAGGAAAAAAAGCAGAATGTTAGCTGTTCAATAACTTGACACTAGAGTACAGTACAGTACATATATAGTGCGGCTAATTACTGTTTCTTTCACACACACCGCTAACTTTCCCTTTCTCTCTCATACCCTCCAGTGAGGCAGTAAATGAAAGCCATCAGGTATTAAGCAAATTTTGAAGAGCAGTGAACCCACTGTGGATCAAACTGTCCTTAATTACTGGTTTTGAAAATGCATTATGGGCAGTAATTAATGCCGTCATAAGCTGTTTGTATTCCTACTGTGTCACTCAGTATCCAGCTTCCACACCAGAGAAACAGAGAGAAAGAGAAGGGAGTTTAAGCAATCTGTGATTAAGGCAGTCTCATAAATATTGCAGAGAGGTTTTTGGCCCCCGTTTTGGAGAAAGACTGCCACCACAGTCTTGAGTTCCGAGCTCTTACTAACGGCTGCTTCCTATCCCCACAGATTACAGAGCAGACGGGTGGATGTGAATACCAATGGCGAAAGAAAATCTGAGTATGATGCCACAATGTTCGATCCATGGAGGAAAAATATCCCATCAAAAACAACATCGAGCAGTAATCCTCTTTGGAAGAAAAGGTCATATTTGGTTTGTGTATCAGTCCTCCACACAATGAATAATCTTTTACAGGGACCCTAAATAAAAAAAAAGCACAGCTCAGAGCGATTTAATTAAGAAATGAAAGTAAAGAAGAAGCCTATATCTAATTTGTCCACTGAAGTTAGTGCTAGGGGCTTTTTAAGCGGCGTGCAGAGACGAGGATAGACAAAGGTCCCACTTAAAGTAGCTTAACTCTGTCTCACTTAATTGAGTTCATTCCAAGATACAGAAAAAAAGTCAAAGCAGATACATACATATTAGTTGGACAAGGGAGATGCGGCTCCCGCACTGTCTTCAGTCGAGTTCTGCTGATCGTTTTGATTCCTCGCAGCTTGCATGTGACGAGTTCGAGCAGTTTTTAAATCTGCCAACATGGTAATCCTTATGTACTGTACCCTTTACAGTGCTTCCAATTACTGTACTTAGGGCTTCAAGTAATATCTAGACCTTTATCAGAGCTTCACACCCCTCTCTATACAGTGCAGTAACAGTCCCTCAGACCCACTCCTGCATGGAGCGCTTACAGTACAGTATGTGGCGCTGTGTGCTCTTCCTCCTGAACTGGAAAACGGTGTAGAGGAGGACCATCATGCACAGCGCCAGGACACAGGGGATAGCGATGGCCACTGCTTTCTCCGTGCCCCCCGCGCTGTCCAGTTTGATGACGACGTCCGCGTCGCCATTGTCGTAGTGGCGTTCCTCCGCCACTGGGGGGCTCCAGTCCCAGTCGGGGTCGGCGGGTAAGCCGTCACAGCCCATGAAGTCCCTCAGGATGGACCTCGGGTAGCCAGGCTCCACACGAAGCAGCTGGTTGTTGAACTTCCAGTACTCCTTTCCCTTGTAAAAGTAGGTAAAGCCTGGAGGGAGGGATTGTGGGACACAATAAATTCACTTTTAACTTTGCAAAGACTGAACACTGTGCAGTGGCGTTTACAGCACTACTTTATCATGCAGTAGAGGGGCCAAATCAGTGACTCTTAACGTCTCTCAGCAGGCTCTTCATTTGAAAAAACAAAGATTTTCTGCGTACTGTGTGCTTTTAGTCCCTTAGAAATGAGACTGTAGTGGGGCTGCCTTCATATGAGGACCAGCAAATATTTGGCATTTTTCCATGAAAAATGGCTCAAACAATTCATTCATTATCAAAATAGTTTCCAATTAATTTTCTTTTGATGGACTGGTCGATAAATCCACTAATTGCTGCAGCTCTTGTGTAGTGTACTGCAACAGCGGCTCCTCTCCTCCACTGTTAATCACTCTCCTTTTGCACCCGAGTTAATGCGTGCAGATGCTCTGACCTCTAACACTGTAACTCTTTGAAACAGAGATTTTACACTGGTTTTTACATTTACTAGAAAACCAGAGTTGCCAAAGTTACGATAAATGCTGCTAAATCAACTTCCTTTTTTAAAATTTCTGTCATGTTGTTGCTTTGAGGACTAAAATGATGGCAAGTTAGGTCTCTCTGCAGTATTTGAAAGTGTTGCTCTTGGTCCATAAAGCTGGCATACCGTTGGCCTTATCCACAAAAGCCCCCTGTGGAGAGTCAGGGATGCCCTTCCAGATGGTGATGGGTTTGGGGTAACCTGGATCCATGGTCCTCATGTCCTCATTGTACCTCCAGTATCTAGAGCAGGACAGACAGATAAACTACAGTCAGTCCAGAGGTGCATGCACACAGTCAGTCAGTGACAAGTCAGACACCTCACCCTTGGCTTAATCCTCAGTAAAAGGAAATGACACATCCTTACGGTTATGTACAAATGCGCACACACACACACACAAATCAGCACAGAGTGATGAAAGTTTAAGTAATCCAACACTTGGACACCATATCCATCAACGCAAAAGCTTCCACAGTATATAAGGCTACTAACTTCTCCACTCTATTCTGTTCACCGTCAACTGCATCCAAACCATCCTGAGAGACCGCCTCAGTCCCCTTGAATGGGACTCTCTTCAGGTGCAAAGAGGATCAACTAATAACATGTGCAGGAGGTGACTTAAATATGCTAATGCACACAATGGAAGTATTAAATATTGCTTTCCAGTACTTAATGACACTGTAATGCTGATAATACTGACATTTCTCAGCAGTACTTAGACACAATTTTCAGCACAGATTTACAAAGCTGGATGTGGTGGCCAGGTGGGGATGTATTGACACCCAGACTTAAAAAGCAGCCCCCCCTTCAGGCTGACCATTTAATGCTCATGTGACTTTAATTCACATGACCAGAGAAAAATGTCAATCTATCATCCATACTGTGTCCACCGACCGGGCAGATTTGTTTGTGATTGATCTGCTTCTCATACACTGGTGCTCGCACACATAAATCTTGCTGCACAGTGTCATTTCTTTGAATTAGAACAAACACACGCTGTCGCAGAGAGAGAGAGAGAGAGAGAGAGAGATGAAATCATGTTTGTGACGATGGACAGAACATCCTGTTTGTCATGATGCGCAGCAGCAGGTTGAGGGATGACAGTATCATGACAAAGCATTTTGTCAGCTTTCACCAAAGGGTCCCTTGACCTCTTAGGATATGATTTATAATGACAGCTGAACAAACATGTGAGTCACACTGGCACACTCTCAAACTTCAGGACCCTTGCAACGCGCACAGATAAACAACAGATTCTCTGATTTGGTTGTTTTGGAAAGGCTCCCTGGTTTCAGTTCACTTCCAACTGCGGGTAACTACAACCATGCATATATCAACAGATGCATGCACGTAGACAAAATAACATGAGTTCTTTGCAGAAAAAGACTGAAGAAACATAATCACCACTACTGATGTTACTCTGACACTGGGCCATAATGACTTAAAAGCCAATAAGCAGCATTTGTCAGCTGTAAAATAGGCAATCAGCGTTTTCACAGCAACATGTGACAGCTTACAGAGCTTCAAGGATGCCAGCTAATCTATGACAAAAAGCTGCAAAATGATTACATATGTGAAGGGAAACAGTCCCAAAAATCATTAAATGTTCCAAACACAGACAGACTGCACTGATAAAGATGGAAGGAGCTGACTAATACTTCACATTTTATTTTACGCGCTGTATTATAAAACCAAATTAAAATATGTAATGACTTTACATAAACCATTTGGTAACACAGAGTCAATGCAATGACATATGCAAAAGACATCAACAGCTTAACTTCATAACAGTACTAATAACGGGTCCACACAGACCTGTCTCCTTTGAAGAAGTAGGTTTTGGCGACATCCTCCCACCAGACAGCTGTCTCGATACTCTGAGTGGGCATGCCGCTCCCGAACAGCGAGATGTCCTGAGGGTACGAAGGCTGGAGAGTTGTGTCCTTGAAGACCCAGAAACGGTTTCCTAAAATACACACGCGAAGTTAGGAGGCTGTGGGACAAAGACATTATCATAAAGATGACCTCAAAAATCCTGCTGCACGAAACACTGCCAGCTCTCGGCTCATTCAAGCCTCCTTTGTGTTTTTGTTTTTTTTTCTCATTCCCGGCGAGTCTGTTTCTTTCTCTTCACTCACGTGATTTCAAAGGTCAGATGTATCACCTCATTTACAAAATACCTGCACAGCAGAAAATCTATGCAGTGTTATCTAAAATACAATAAACAGCAAGATGATGCTCTGAAGGCAACTCCGCCGAGACTCGTTGTTTTCAGTTTTATTGAAGCTATTGTTGCATTTAATTCAGTTTGATCATAAGTGCCTCAGGCAGAGTGAGGAGAGCTGCTGCGGTGGTGTGCTTGCACTAAGTAGCTAGACACTCACATACACACAAATGCAGTTAAGTCCCCCCGAGAGAATAAATAAAGCATGAGGCACTCTGATCCTACTGGGTGACAGATGTCATGTTAATCTGCCTGATGGACGGATGGCTGTACTGGACCTGCACTCGCTCTGTCACCATACACAACACAAAACAACCTCAAAGTCTCCCGGTCGGTTTCCATATGATAAAAGATTACTGCGCGTTTAAAGAGCGCACATGGACACACTCACTTGTAATGGTTGTAAGAAATAAACAATTCTTTTCATTTAATAAATAGAAGATCACTGTACGTTTACGCTCACACTTTCACAGCACTTGTAGAGGCGATACTGACTTTACTGTCTTTTTTGTCTTTTGTATGATCTACTTTTATTTTGTGAGAGGCTTTTTCTTATTTTTGTGGATTAACTCGATTTATTTGATGACTCAATCTGTGGTGAAAAATCTGATTTAAAAAAAATCAAAGCTGGCTCGTTGAAATGTTAAACAATTGGTAAACAAACACAAGTTATATTTACGTTCTGTGTTTTCACCAAAATGTATTGTGTTAGAGTTACATATTTACTCTCATCTCTTAATAAGCTACATACACATGGTCAGACAACCAACACGCCCTCCAGTAACCTTAAGCAACACACACATAGCCACACAGGCAATATGACCTTTAGTAACCTCAGAAAACACAAGAACAAAACTTAACATATCTCGCGTCAGGTAACACATAATTTACATATAGTGGGGGGGGTCTAGCTATCTTCTCTTTCAGGGCGCTGTCTCCTGTGGATTGGATGGGTCGTGTGCCAACAGGCTGGGGCCAGCCTGTGGACCAAGGAGAGGGCACTGAAGTCTAAACCACGATGATCACCACCTGTTTTGACCAATCAGATAGCGGCACTCTGTATAATCGTAAGTCAGGCACTCTCATTCTGGCGGGTGGTTGCAGCTAACTGCATGCAGACTGCGATTTCCCAAAAGACTGAGATCCATGTACATGTTCTCTGTTTTATCAGTGTGTTAATGAATATCCTTAACTGAAGACAGAATATCTCCTGACCTCTTTCTGCAAAGATGACCACACTCACAATTGTGTGTTTGACAAATGCGTTGAATGCACTGCCTTCCTCATGATACATTTAGAAAGCTGATTTTTAAATCTATTTTAAATCTGCATTGTTTACATCCATGTCAGCAGTCTCCTTCCTCCCTGCCTTTGTTGGTGCATTGCTACAACTAACTGTGAGCGAAAAAGCGTGTATGCATGTCCTGGTGGTTTTGCACAATACTAACAAAACAGGGCTCCTGTCATTAAAATATAAAAACAAACACTCCACAGGACACCTTTAACAAATGAAGAAACTGAAAAAAAAAACATCCATAAAAGGAAAATTCTCTTGCTTTTATTACCTTTGAAAAAGACAAACTTCCCTTCGCTGTTTTCATACACGGCATCAATTTTGGCAGGTAAGCCTTTCCAGAAATAGTTGATCTGCATGGGATAACCAGGGACTACTGAGTTGTCCCGTACCCTCCAAAACCACTGGTCCTACAGATATGGATACGGTGATAAGAAGGAATCATCATCATCATCATCATCATCATCATCATCATCATCATGCCAATCTGCTTTTAAACCAGCAGCCATGTTCACTGATGATCTTCTCTACCTTGAACACAAAAAGCTCCTGCCGGAGGATGGCCAGGGTGTTGAAGCCTCCATCACAGATGTTGGGTTTGGAGTTGGGGTTGGAGGGTTTGGCCCCCTGAGGAGGGCGATGGGGTCTGGCATGGCGGTCATGCTTACGGGGGTCTGAGGGAGGGTGGAAGCGAGGAGGAGGGACCGTGGGTGGGGGCCTGGTAGGCTGTGGCGCCCTATCTGGTGGACCTAAAAAGACAAAAAGCATTTCATCCTCCATATTTTCCCATTTGGCTGCACGTTTTTTCTGTGTTTGGGACTGTCCCTATTAAGATGCTGAATGAGTTTACAGTTTTTTGACTGCACTTTTAATTGTGGCACAGATGATTTGGCCTCTTTGGAGCTCTGTTAATTGACTCATGTTGCTCAAAAAAACGCCCGTTGACTGTCTAATATTTTGTAATGCAGCTTCAATAAAGTATTGGAGTAATAGAAAACATATGTAACATTGCTCCATCTATTTACTACTAGAATTTGTTCGTCTTTACAAGCTAAAGAGAGGGACTAATGTATGAAGTCGAGGGTTACCATAGATTTTCTGGATGCCCTGTAGGTCGTCGTGAGGTAGTTTGAAGTTCTCTGTGTCCATGTACTGGTAGAAAGGAGCCATGATGGCAGTGGGATCGTTCGAGTGTTCGAGACCAAGGGCGTGGCCCAGCTCATGCACCGCAACCAAGAACAGGTCGTTACCTGGAGAGGGGGAGAGGGCATTTTGTGAATGCACAAACACAAAGCACACGCGGAAGAAGAGTGATGTGATCATAGGTGCGCCGTGATTAAACACACATACAGCCACATTCACACAAAGGACAGGCAGTGATTAGCAGAGACTCACATTAAAATACAAACCAAGAAATACATTTAATATGGACATGAGACATTCTTAATGGTTATTGAGTGTTTTATTGTCACTGTGCCACATACTAAGGTGCCAGTGAAGCTGAGCTTGTGGCTGCATGAACCGTTCATTCAGTGAAAGCCAAGTATCTGCTTTTTCCAGGGTCTTACATACGAAAATCTGCTTCTTTTCTCAGTTTTATGTCGGTGTAAATCTTTTTTTGACTGCAAAATAGAGCAATTTTAAGCCACGACTTTGACTCTCAGAACTTAGGATGTCATTATCTTTTCAAATTTTATAGACAAACCATTAAACACATAATCGGCAAATAGCCGGCTGATTAATCAACAAAGAAAATAATCATTACGCCGCAGCCCTCTGGTCCAGATGTAACTTACACTGAGCTAATGCGGTGCAATGTAGTGCAAGGGAAGATTACTGGAGGTAAATTGCAAAGCATGTAAGCACTTTTCCTCTTTTGCTCGGTAAGAGAAGATAAGCCACATGTGAGCCGCAGCTGAGAGAAAGCACAGAGACTCACGCTCACGTTGCTGCTCAGGGCACCACAGAACACGCATCCATATAATGCACCTGAACGCATACAAATGTCGGCACAGGACAAGGAAACACTGTGGGTCGAGCTCATATCGCATTCAAACACACACAGACGAATGAAAAATGAAAAATGTCACAGTCAGTGTCTATGGTCAGCACTCAGCTCGTAGTGTCAACCTGATTTAGAAAGAAGTACGCCATTTACGAACAGCTTGTGACTGAAGCCGGCCCCAGGAGATTGTCGCCCTTTAAAACATGATATCCACTCCTGCCAGCAGCGCTGCACAGAACAACCACTGACCCTCAGCCAGCAGCTAAAAGGTTACACCTCCCCCTCCCCCATTTATCTAACACAAGCAGCCTCTTCCACCTGACCAAAAATGTCCCACGAGGACTCCCAGGAGACAGGCCAGAGCTACCATTAGCGCACATGTCAACATGCAACATTTACAATTACACTGCTGTGAAAGCCCATTAAAGGTTGCGCAGCTTTCCAGACACATAAGCTGAGACAGGAGCTTTTCAGAATCAGCCTCAGCACTCCACGTACATAACCATGGGACACTGCGCAAGGGTGAACATGAATTTGACTTGGGAGACTGAGACAATTACCATTGGAGTATGAGAACAAAAGAGAGGGAGGGAGGGAGGGCAGCTGATGGGTGGCAAGCAGTTTCCCAGAACAAACACAATGCGAGCTGCTACCCTCCTCTTCCACTAATGGGAGGATGAAATGTAAGCGTATGGCACATGGGTATTAGCAAAGTAGCCTGGTGGTTCTCTGACAAGCCTGGCGCCGTGTAGGTAGGGTAATTAAAGTGTGTGTGGATGCATGGCTAAGAGAGACATATTATCTCCCTCTCTGGGCTGCTGCACCCTGTCAGAATCCACATTGTCAAGGTGGCCCACATGACACGTTTTGTGGACAGCTGCTATTTGTTCTAACCAATAAAAACCCAACCTATCTTAACCCGTCATAAAAATTACCCATAACAAAACATAACCTAACATGAAATGACACAACATGACATAACCGAGGCTAATACAGCCAAATATACCTGCAACAACATAACACAACCTAATACACCAGTAATACCATGACACGACACGACACAACACAACACAACACGACACAACATGACATAATGATATAAGCCAAACTAACTAATCTGACTTGACCTAATATACCCATAATAGCATAACATTATCTAGCACCCTAACCCTAACCCTAACCCTACCCTAATAAATAGGCAATGTAATATAACCTAACCTAACTTAACCTAATATACCCATGACATGACATGACATGACATGACATGACATGACATGACATGACATGACATCACATCACACAACATGACTTGACATGACATGACATGACATGACATGACATGACATGACATAGCATAACATGACATAGCATAACATGACATAACAGAACTCATAATAACCTAAAATATACCCATAATAACACAACACAAGGCCGCATAATGCCATGTGACACAACATAAAATGATATAAGCCATAGTAACCTACTTTTACCTAAATTTACTAAATATGCCCATAATAAAATAACATAATGTAACGTAATGTAACACATTACATGACACATCATAACAGAACATGACATAACACAACAAAGCACAGCACTACACAATGCAACATGATATAACCAATAAACTAACCTAACTTTACCTAATATACATAGAGTAAAATAACATAACATAACATAACATAACATAACATAACATAACATAACATAACATAACATAACATAACATGATATAACATAACAAATAATAATAACCTCACGTAACTTCTAATCTAATAATAACAACATAAAATAACATCCCTTGACATGACATTATTTGTAAATTTTGCAATGCTATGTATGCACGTCTGGCACCTCCCTGTTTTCTGTTCTACCTGTCTTGAAGCATATCACTGAGCTGCATCAAATTCACTAAAAACAGAAAAGCCATAATCATGTGCCAGCAACCAATGTCTTAAAATAGCCGAGCTTTCTATCCTGTCATCTGAAGAGCTTATTATGCAGGAAAAAAATCCCATCAAAATCCTGACAGATGGGGTGATGTGTCTTTACAGAGCACAGCCCCATCAAAGACATCTCTGCATTCTTTGTTTTTGGTGAAGCATCCCTCATGCCCTGGCCTGTGATACCATCTCTGTCACATTGCCCTCCTGCCTAGCCATCTGCATTTCCAGGACTTACTTTCCATCAGTCCTTATCTGTCTCTCCAGATCCCTGCTCTTTTCTCTGTTTCTCAGTGCTTTCCACACATCGTACGTGTTTACGTACCTGCAAACGTTCCGCATTAATCTTTTCTCTACTCTCTTTCCCTAATCTTAATCTCTTCCTTTTCTGATTTCCTTCCCCCTCTCTTGCCGTAGCCTCGCCTTGCTTTTGCTCTCCTCACTCCTTTATTGGTTTCTCTTTCACCACCGAGGTTCTCTCTATCTAGACTTCAGTTAACACCCGCCCTGCCTTTCACTCACCATCATGGTTGGGGTTCCCGAGGGTCCAGGGCTCATCTGAGTCAAAGTGTGTGTCCCCTCCTATGCCTGGGCCCGGGAAATAGGCGTGGGCGAGGAATCCCCCCTCCCCGTCGAAGGGTGAGCTATCGCCGTGAAAACCGGAAGCGAAGATGATAGTGATGTCCACGTCACGCCTGCCAGTCTCCAGGGCGCTGTATGGAACGGCCTCAAAGCGTAGGGGAGTCACACCCTGCCACACGTCAAACGCTCGCCGGATGGCGTCGTGAGTCTCCCGGGCGCCCACCTTCGGCGTGACATTTTTGATGCTGAGAGAGAGAAAAAGCAAACTGATTAAAAGGCTGCTGAGAGGTAAATGCTACGAGGCTACGAAACGCTCTGCGGGCTGTGGTTTACGTCTTCGTGGAAGTGAAAGGCCTGGATGTAAATAGTGCAGCAATCATGCATATACATCATTTGAAACAACGGGGAGCAAAACATTCAGGAGCGGCGAAAATAAAACACGTGGTGCATCAACGCCGTGCCTCGTTATCCCGTTAATTTCCAGTGAACATTTTCACTTCTCAAAATGAGGAGACACTAAAAAGAAAAGTTGCACTTGACACAACTATTTCAAGCCCGGCAGCTTTTGCTGAACTTTTAACACAGCAGTCGTTATCAGTCCCTGGCAGGCAGAGAGGAACGGGAAATCTTCTCCCCCCCCCCCCCTCTCTCTCCACTCATTTTCATGAATAAAGTGCAGTCAGCAGCAGCACTGGCTCAGCACTGATTGACATTCCATTAGGAGAGGTGGCTCATCAATTCAAATTCGTGGAGGAAGGAAGGATTTGAATAAATTGACAGCGTTATCGTCTATTACTGCTGTAACCTGTCAATTTGCAGTTGTGCCAGAGACCCGTTTATCAGTTCTCCTCAGAGCCTATTAAAAACTGGAGCTTAATCAGGCGAGATAAGATGAGAGTTTGAATATTTCTGCCGAGATTACGGACAATTTACTCTCAGGATTTTCAAACAGTTTTATGCGAGGGAGCCTTCAATCTTCATGCCACTCAGCTGAAATTGTTTTGTTTCATGAAAAGGAAAGACTAAATGGGAAAAACTCCCCATTTTTCATTCTGCCAGCGAGCTATTTATGCACTGGAAAGTAAGCGTACTCGCAGCACACATGAGCAAACGCATGTGTTAATCTGGAAGTGTGATGTTGACTATATTTCTGTTTCCTCCACACATGTGACGTACAGTACTTGCGCAGTCTCTATGACAACACAGAGCATGTGATCCCAGGTGGTTAAAGAGGAGGAGATGAGAGACGGAGGAGAGCTGCGAAAATTATCGCCGGCACATCTGAGCCCTGCAATAAGCACTGCGAAACTCAATGGTTGCCATGACAACTGCCTCCGCTCTCGCTTACCTGTAGGTGATGTGTGTACGCTGCCACTTTTGTCCTGTCAGCGCATATCTCCGCTTCCGTGTCCTCGAAGCACTTTTAAATTTGTCCGGAACGCCACAGCGAGGCTTCTGCATCCAACTTAAAGGAGGGAAGAGGAGGAGAAGAAGAGAGAAGAAGAAGAAGAGGAGGCGATTCAAGTTTGTTGAATAAAAGCTGGGAGCTGAACACCATCACGAGACAACATAAAGCACTGAAGTGAACTCGGTAGTTCTCTTCCTGACAGGTGCCAGATCATCACAGCAGAAAAAAAAAGTGCAAAATACCACTAAACTACTGCAAACTACATTCATTACAAAGTGTAAGATCAAAATCTGAGTGAGGGCTGAGAGGAAGCCACGAGCTTCATCGTTTCCCATTCATACCACATCGGATTGTCACAAGTACAGAACACACATAATGCATAGGCAAAACATTAATTCTCACCTCAGCGTGATATCACTGCATCATCATGCAAAATGAGAAGAAGGAGAAGTGTTAAAACCTTCACCTGAGGGTTGTTTCAGGCGAGGTGATGGGGGGGTTGGAATGAACATGTTATTTCTGTCCTTCACTGATTCATTGAAACATCGAGAGCAATGCCTTCTACATTTTTTAATGAATGGGCGGCGCATTTGCATTAATGTGACATCAAACGATCCCGCTGAGAAGTGCATGTGCACCTCAGCTTGTTCCTACAAGCACGTCCACGGCATGTGTGCATACTCACTCCTTGGTTTTCTCATCCAGCGTCCCTGTGACATTGAGACCATAGACGTGCTGCATGGCAGCAATGGCTGAGTGCATGGTACGGGCCGAGCGCAGGACAGACATTCCCGGTTCTGTGCGGGGAAGGTATCCATACCTCTGTAGCCATCCCTGCCGGGAGGAGAGAGAGTGAGATTTGGACTTTTATACCGTGGCTGATTTAAGACTTGTTTTAGACTCTTTGCCTTGACTAGAAAACTCAGAGAAGAGACAAAGCGCTGGAATGGAGTGGGAGATGAAAAGGTCCAAGGCTGAAATCACGTTCAGGATGTTTTTGTATGCATTTGTATTGTGCGAGTCTGTATGGATTGTAAATGAGTTAATCATCTACTACAATGTGCACATACCAACCGAGCTGCAACACATCAAAAGTGAAACGCTAGAAAAGAAAGAGTCTATTCTCTTCCTGTCCTCCCATTGGCTGCAGCTGTGAACTGGAATCGAACTGTTTCAATGTATCCTCTTTTCCGGCAATCATATCTCACTTAATGCTGGGTGGCTGTCGAGCACAAGCACCGACCGCAGACATTCCTCCACCGCTGTGGTTCAGGGTACCTTGCTCAAGGGCACCACAACAGTGGCTGTTTAATGAGGACAAAGTATTGTTTGCTCAGTTACCCTGCCCAGTTCTTCCCAGTAAGTGGCCAATCCCATCATAAAAATCAATAAGAACATGGCTGCGCGTCGCTCATCCTGCTCCTAACAACAAACAACAACAAAAAGCTGTGAGATGACTAACCATCGCAACAATGCTTTTTTATTCTAGCAAGAAAACAGGCTGCACTGAGACTGAGCTGCAGCGGCTATTTTTATATTTAACGTCACAGTGAGAATGAAATGTTAAGGAGCTTTAATGAGCTTTGATGAGGTGGAATTTTCATTTGCATGTACAGTAAATAGTCAGTTGTTTGCAGAAATTGTCTATCCAGCAGCGGTTTGGGTTAAATATCTCTGTGCATATTTGCTCACAGGCTCTCCGGACATCAGTGCAACTGTTTGCATTTGAATCCCTTCCAGTGACCTTAGTCAGCGTTGGTGTCTTGCGGCTGCCGGTCAGTGGACATGTGCAGGACTGTGGCCCTGCCTCCTCTTGCCCCACAAAGCAAGAGCGCGGCGAGATGAAGAGGGGAGAGGTGAGGCCGAGCTGGGTCACAGCCAGACTCAATTCTGAAGCTGGGGGCCACGAGGTGCCCGCGCTATCCACAGCTGACCACACGCCATCCAGCTGCCTCCCCATCACCACGCAGCCTATGAGATGGGCTCCAGCTAGCTAATCTGACTGCCTCCTCCGTCCATCCCTCCCCCTTCTGCCTCTATCCCTCTTTCTGCTGAGCTAAACGCCTTGTTTATCCTTTTCCCCCCTCTCTCCTGTGGGTGTGTTTCCTGCGTGTGTTGTGTTTGTTCAAAGGCACAGATCTCAGAGAGATATCGGCCACATTTCAGTGAGCCATAAAATTGAATAATGATGTGTATGTGTGTGTGTGTGACTGTCAGCCTCAGCATTTAATTTCTTCACAGTGGTGGGAGGGGAGCCTGAGGTGAGGATGAAAATGACATCAATTAATAAGGTACAAAAAAAAAACCAAACAAATCCTATTATGCAACTTGTGTCTGTAAACATTTAATCTCATCCAAACACTATGATGCTTCCACAGCGTGCCTGACTTTATGTTGGCCTGTCACAAAAGTAGATGTGGCACTGAAAACACGATGCTGCGCTGGGGCATCTCTGTTAAAACACATCACTCATAAGTGCAATCATATCTCGGCTGCACATTTGGCATCAGCGGGCTGGATCAGCTCACGGACCGCAGTGTAATAAAATGAGCATCCTTCTGTTTCATTGCACTCTGCAAATGAGGAATGCTCGATGTTTTGGCCGTTAAGTGCGTGAGCTGTCCTGATAGGCTTACAATGTATCCATGTTATGCGTTATGGCAATTGTGCCCACGGATAGCGTGGGGAGTCTCTCTCGCCGTATATATCTATGTTTTTCACGCTGAGGCAGATGATGTGGAGGAGAGAGCGCGGTCATTTATGATAAAGCATGGAGGGAAGGCCATTTATCTTACCTCAACGTTGAAATGATGATAATTCTCACCGGACACGGCACACGAAATCCAAAGCAAAAAATGCAAGCAGAACGCTGCCGCGTAAAAGCAATCCGATGGTTTTCTTTTACTGGAGGATACTAAGGTCATAATGACCTGTTTTTTCCCGAGCGTTTATTAGAAGAAGCCGCCCGTCTGCTGTGGCTCTTGTGTCAAATGAAAATCATCGGGCGAGCTGTCAAGGCAGGATTCAGATGAAACCGAGAAAAGGGGGGGCCACGCGTTTTCTAAAATCCCGATGGTGGCATAAAAATGTTCCGATGTCAAGCAGAGATAACGCGGCATGTTAGACCCGCTGCCCTCGCCATTCTTATTTACATCAGGGGCTACATCTATCCAGCAGCATCAATGGCCATGTACAGTACCCAGTCTGCGCAAGATAGGCTCCCTCCCGACTCGACGCCTGCGCTTTGATTTCTCACACAGCGCAGCGCTGCCTGGCAGCATCGTGAGAGCTGCCCTACAGAGCGCATGAGAGATGAAATACCATTCCTCAGAGCTGCCTGTGTGTTTGGCTTTTACATCGCAAAGGCCGCTGCTCTGTGCAATTTGAGGCGCACGTGTGCAGTGATGAGCTTAAATTCCTCATAGTAAACAGGCCCAGAATGTGGATTGATGTAGCGTGCATTCCTCTGCTGATGCCTTTATCAATATTAGCTAAATTATACTTATGTGCACCCTGCAATAACCGTGCAGTAAAGAAAATGTGGCCTGCACCTGGCCATTAATGCAGAAATGAATGTGATCATCAGCATTAGCCTATAAGCACATTAGAGATCAGGGCAAAAGCAGCTCATTAGCCTACTTTTGCTCACTCATCTTAAAATATGGGTCCCACACTTAATCCCTGTGTTGATCTGTGGCCTGAAGACCCACAACCTGACAGCTTCCCAAGACATTTCTGGCACCTAGAGCCCCTTTATAGGCCAGATATGCTACAACAGCCTGCCTCAAGCAAACAAGCCACAAGATGGCGGTGTTTCATTGAGGAACGTGGCCGCCAGCTGTTTTCCTGTCAAACCTCTGAGGACGCGGGACACACTGGAACCTGAATCCACCCCGCATGAACTAATGAGGCGAGAAATTGATCTGACATTGATCTGATCTGACAGGCAGAAAGGGCATATTATGGAGAGGAGTGAAGAGGAGACACGTGACGCAGTCTGTGCCACACACAAGGTTTTTTTTTTTAATGTTTACTTTCAGAGGAGAGGTCTGCCTCGTTTATTTGGGCACAAATATTGATAGAAAACAGATTAATAACATTTTCCATCCGCTCCTCCATTTTCAAATCCTTTATCTGTTTATAATGAGGAGGCGTCAGGGGAAAGTCAGAGGCCTGGTTATAACATTTAGCATTCCTGCCAATGAACCAAGCATTTTTTAAAAAAAGGAGCCTTTTCTTGGAGCCGTGGTTCCTGACTCTGACAACTACCTGCAGAGAATATACATTTTAGCCGATTACATCCATGATCCCATTCTATCAATCACTTGTACAAGAGCGAGTTGGAATGAACATCATCTGCCAAGCTGACAGTTGTGGCTAGGCAGTTTTTTCCGTGACCCCGGTCCAATGTAAAATCTGCAGCCAGTGTGCTAACGGTCAATCCTTTGATCCCTTTAATTCCCATTTGTGAGTGACTCAGAGGTTCCTGTAGTTTGGGGCACTTTCTCATCACTGATTTGAATGGATCTGGAACGCACCACCCCGTAACCAAAAGAGAACCGTGGCACCGGCTTTGGGAACGCAAACCTTCACCCCGACTGTGCCACTATCAGCGCCAGACCACCTCAGCGCACTCAAAGCTCCATCAACCACAAAGGCCACATCAAAGACAAGAGACGTCGCCTTAATGAGATTAAACTCTCCTGACCTCGGTGATGTATTGTTATCCTGATCAAGAGGACCATAAAAAGAGCATTTTTCAGTCTGTTGCCCCCATTTTCTCTGGATGACCAGGGACCGAACGCGTTGCAGCACCTACTTTAAAGAACACCTGAAGGAGAACCCTTTAAAGATCCCCAAAACATGAAGGTCCTGTCACAAAGTTTCAGATATTCTTTTTATTTTCTCTTTTCTAGTTCTCATTTGTCATAATACAGTAGCACAGCCATAGCAGGTGAGCTGCAGTGCAATTCATTCTGCATATTATGTGACAAATAAAACCCTTGAACGCTGCAGAAAGACCTGCCTGATGCACTCAGACTGGCAAAATCAGTATCTTCTCTTAAAGCCCATTTTTTTTCCAAAGGCTTTGCTATAATTCATAATTAACTGGATAACATTAATGCATCTCAATATGTATGTGTATTGGCATTTTATTAGTCTTTCCCCCCCGATGTTCTCACTGTTTGATCACATTTTTCTGATTGTTTTATTGCCGTACACGGTGAACCCAAATGACTAAACTACCTCTCAAACCTGAACACACGCAGACCCTTCAGGAAATTATTCACATTACTCATAATTGCGAACAAGGTGTTCCATGTTATGAAACAGGATGTGACTGGCCGAGAGTTGAGAAAGGGATTCCTATTGGATTAAAACAGGTTCATTCATTTACTCTGAGGTGTTTACTGCGTAACCCTATGGACTGCCATGACAACTGCATGCTCTGGCAAGTGAACATGGCTGAGAGCCAAAAGACCAGGGGCCTCACCAGGAAACAGTAAAACACAGAGAAGTGAGACATGCACATGTGCATTTCATAGGAAGCGAAAACAAAGTGTGTGCGTGCCTGTGTGTGTGTCGTTGTGTCCATTCACACATTTAAATATTTGTCTTTTCTATTTAAGTTTAGCTGAAGGAGAAATTCCTTTCGGGGGGCAGATGGTGAGATACAAGGTAATCTCACTGGCTTCTCTAATTAAACCTAATTAATTGGTACTTGACAGCGTGTTCTGAGCGCCTGAGGCTTTTCAGCCATACCGCTGAAAACGGGATTTAGGAAGCTATTATTAAAGCCTTTATGGATTCAGTCACATCTGATCCAAGTCTTATCTCACATGTCAGAGATATGGCAGCCATGACAGGTGCCAAAAATAGAGCAAACATTAACATCAAGGACATCTGACGCTGAACATTTAACTTTGTACTTTTTACGTGATCAATTTTGTTTGAATGTTACTCAGTAAAACACACAATTTAGTGGAAAGTCATCTGTCCCAACTCCAGTAATTTTCTTGGTATTATTTGTCCATCTGGGCAATAATTAAATACTTAAAGCTGTTTGGATCAAATGTGATGTGTGTGCGGAGTTATATAAAAAGTGTTGTGCTGAGTTCAGGAGCAGATTTAGCAGAAGAAAAAACACATTAGATGAAAGCTATCTCTTTTTTTTTTTTGCACTCTGCTCTTGATTAAGATCATTTTATCGCGGTTTTTCCAAATCATAAGAACCTACTTATTCTCATGGCTGGTATTCATTTTTAGATCTCTCGTGTTTATCCTCTGAGGCACATCCAGTGACGTGTGTTTGGGTGGACGCAGCAGATGCTGAGCCTTTAAGTGACAGCGAACCCTATATGCTCCCATATGTTCTTCCCTGCTTCTGCTGCACGGCTTCGTCTCACATGGTCGCGTAGTTAGCGGGGGCTGCTATGCGCTGAGATGTTGCTGGTCCATCTGGGCCCTGTCATGCAGATCAGACGTCAGACCTTCAGGAGTCATCTCCCCTCACAACACGGTCACACGCCTCACTGAACCAGTTAATAAGACTCCCTGTGTAAACATTATCCTCTGAGAAGTTGTGCCTTACATTGTTTGGCCTTTACCTGCACCTGAAAGAATCTCGAATATGAGATGCATATATTAACACGTACTGTGCATTCAAAATGTTCCCTCGTGTACTGAACAGCAGCACTCAGTGAACATAAGAGATGGAAAATGTGAGAATGGTACAAGGTGGGACATGAATTTCCTCTGGCAGCCAGTATCTGTCATCTCCTCTCGCTCTTTCACACACTTTCATCTTTCCTCTCTTGGTCTTTTTCTTTCTTTCTTTCTTTCTTTCTTTCTTTCTTTCTTTCTTTCTTTCTTTCTTTCTTTCTTTCTTTCTTTCTTTTTTTTTTTTACTCTCTCTTTGAATCCCCAGTGGTTAAGGCATTATTCTGTGTTTGTTTAGTGTTTCTGCTTGGCTGACAGACAGCTGTGGTGTGAGACTCTTTGCAAAACGCACATAGCCTCAGGACAGCGATGGATGGTAATATTTAACAACTAGGACTTCTTCACTCTTACTGTGGAACTTCTCATAATTGAGACATTGACCAGTAGTGTAGAAATCGACTGCTGGTGAGAGGCCAAGGCGATCTCTTGCATGTTTTTTTCCTTTCAACAAGCCTCCATTGTGGTTTTATATGTAGCAAACCTTGGTTTCAAAACATTTAAAACCGACCTCTGAGTCATATCCAAGTCTCTGACCCTGAAGTGAAGGCGAAATTTGACTTTCACTAAAAGAAAAACTCCAATATTTGACCTCCCTCGATCCTGTTTATGAGCCTTTAAAACCATTTTAAAGTGTGCAACCTTACAAAGGGAATTACTTTTTCACATAACAGCGCTCCTTCAGTCACTATTTTCCCCTTGACGTAGCAAAAAGACAAAGGCCGTGTTTTTTTCCTGTTTCCCAACGACAGTATTAGAACAGTAAAACTGACAGTTGCCTTACATCCACAGCACGCTGGAAACAGCCGTGTCTCATGTGAAACGTTAGCCTCACATTAGGTAATTTCTCCTCGAGGAAAATGGTCATAATTTCACCCAACACAATAACCTCTTCCTCCAACAGCACAACCAAAGACAATTTGCTGAGCCATTAGGCTGCGGTAATGAAATAAACGCGGGCGTGAAAAATGATTTCTATCACTCCTGTCCTCATAGAATCTGATCTGTGCACAACAACAAACACATTTAAGCTGCTTGACATGCAATTGGACTCGGCCCTGATCAAACAGGCGCTCTGTCAGCAGTCAAGACGTTCTGGCCATTCAACCCCAGTGAGGCACTGATTCTGAGGACTGTCCTTCATACACGCATGTCATGAAATAGCCTTATTTAATAAGGGTGAAAGGGTTGTTGTCGTGGGTTAAATTCAATGAAACCTCCAGAAGTTAGTCTTGACATCCTGCATGAGTCATCTCCTTTCTCTGACTCGCTACGCCTCCGGGGATACTCATATCAGAAAAACTGTAAATGTATAGTTCATCTGTAAATCTCCGTCTCTGGCATCGGTGTCACTCACGGATCTTCATTTTAGATCCTCTGTCGTGATCTCAGCTTTTGGTGCTGATTCTTCAGGCTTTGCATTGCAGTGAGTCCTGTTAACTAAATGTCTGCAGTGAAAAGGTCTGTTGTGTTACTGTTAGTTACTCCAATTAATCAACAGATGTTTTTGGTATTTTGTTTTTCTATTTGTACATATGCCAAAGAGGCAAAGTCACATCAACAGTCTGATCCCTGTAGAAACATCATCAGAGCATTATACCAACTTAAGACTCACTCTGAACTAAGCAGGAAGAGAAAGAAACCATATTTAGTACTAAACTGATAAACAGATCGAGGGCAGGCCCAAAATGAGCTTTTTGCATATCCTGTGTACCTGTATGAGCATTTATGCTGGCGGACAAGAAAGTGCAGCAGAGAAATGCCAAATGTATGTTTGAGGTATTAGCAGGGACAGCCTCTGCATACGTGGTTTATCCACTCGAGAGATCTGAATTACATGTCTTGGTCGTAATGTATCGTAAAATACATTCAGCCACAAAAATCCACCACCAGTCGGGGTCGAGGAGGTACTCAAATATGAATCTCAACTTCTAAAAACAAACCAAAGCTATTTTCTGCATTCGTACTTACCTTTGGCACATACACATTTGCATTTGCACATTTTTACTGTTATTATTAGTATTATGTCATCTTCATAGCAGTTTGACTTTGAAGTTTTTTTTTACCTGCTTTTTTTAAAACCTTTTTTAAGGCTTTCATCCTTCTCTCTAACTGAGTGCTGAGCAATTTGTACTGCAACAAAGCAATTTCCCTGCGGATATCAATGATGTTTTCTGAATCTGAAAAGTTGGATAAAGTTTTTCTAGGTCATCTGCCTTTTCCATCTCTTCCTTCACCCAACTTCCTGTATCTAGGTTGAGTGATTTTAAGGAAACACATCATAATTTCATGTCTTTCTGCGAGTGCTGTTGACTTTGGTTTACTGTAGGAAGTCTTCATCGAAACGCTTGGAGCTGCTGTTACTAGGTGCCACTTGTGCTGCGCCTTTTGACACTTTTGCCATGTGCAATTTTCTCTGTTTTTTTTTTCCATTAGCAATAGTATTTCTTACTAGCCCCCCCTCCCCACTTTTTTGAACAGAATATATATTCAATATTTTTTTTTAGAATTTAGCGTTTTTATTCTCAACACCATAATTTCCCCTACAGGAGATTAATAAAGTTTAAATTTATCTTATCTTATCTTATCTTATCTTATCTTATCTTATCTTATCTTATCTTATCTTATCTTATTTTACCAATCACTGCGAAACTGCGGAACTGCTCGAGGCAATGCCTGTTTTTTTTTTTGTTGTTGTTGTTGTTGTTTTGTTTGCAAATTTTAGTATTTTCCACATACTGCAGGCCATTTCTCGGAAAATTACTATTTAACATAATCCACAATGTTATTTTTTCTCAATCCAAAAAAAAAAAAAAAGCCTCGCGCTGCCTCTACCTGAGCGCTCTGAGGCGCATCTGTCCTCCCTCTTGCTGACGTCAGAGCAGCCAGTGGTGTGTCCTCGCGCTCCATGAGCTCGAGCTGCTGGAGATAATCTGCGAGGAGGAGGAGCTGTCAAAGTTTCCCAGAGAAGGAAAAGTCACCCAGTTAACGAGAAAAGCCCAAAGATTCAGAACCATCGAGAAAGCGGAATATCGCGCGCGCTTGGAATGGAATGACACCTTCTCACGAGGAGCTTCAAAAACACGATGGCAACCCGTTTTCTGGAGCGGATCGGTCTCACCTATCTGCTCTGCCTGTGCTGCTGCGTTCTGGCGGAAAGGAGAGGTATGTCAGGGGAGCTATTACGGCACGTACGTGGCCGGGTTGTCACGCTCAGCGGGCTTTCGCTTTCCTCTGTGCCCGTCTAACATTTACATAAATCTCAGAGAAATCACAGACCGCTCAAAACCCGCAGGGAAACTTGATCCAGCGTGGGAGAAAAGTTTCTCACCGGCTCCGTGTTCAGCCCAGCCGGCCTGGTAAAAGCTACAGAGGAACTCAAGTAAAGTCTGCGGTTCACTATGACTGCGAGATAGTTTTGAACCATGAATACAGTCGCGGAAAAGTTACGGAAAAGTTGTGATTAACTGGCTAATTACGCAAAAACGCCACATCCCGTCTGAAATGACGACGACCCAAAGTACGCAAATCTACACCGCTGTGATGATGATGATGATGATGCAGGGAGGGGATGTGATTGTGCAATTTAATTTATTTTAAAGTCTCGTAATGTTTCTTTCGGCCCATTTTATTTGTAAATAATTGTGGTGTTTTGTCAGCAGTGCATTGGGAGCATTTTGTCGTGGCGCTTTACGCAGTGTTTGACCCATTTGCAGGTAAATTTAGAATTAAAATTAGGACGATGCTGTCACCTTGAAACACCAAAAGCTCATTTGATGCTTTCATTTCTTACACACAAACCCTTCCATGTATGGCTGGCATTGTTTGAGTTTGCTTTGTTGCCCACTCTGTTATTGTTATTCATGTTTTGAGCATCCTCTGAACATAATAAAAACTGGTGGATGTTCCCAGTTTGCATCTGGTCCTCAAAGGAAATTAGATCAAAATGTGAAGACAGTCACTTGATGCCACTTGCGCAGATGATATGAAGCAGGGAGTCTGGGGAGTGTGGACTGAGGCTGATTAAGTAGCAGGAACAGGTTTCTTGGTTTCTCCTGCTCTGCTTGTGTTTGGTGCTTCTCCTTGGCCCTGAAGTAAAGGTCGCAGAAATCTCATTTTTTCATGGCATGGCAGTGTTTTGACTGTTATTTCAATGCTTTCTTGCCATCTTCCACAAATAGTGTCTTTTTCTTTTAATAGCTGTGATTTCAGCCTCTAAATGAGGCAATATTTAACATAGATGATGGGACAGGCACAGGAAAGCTCCCTCATCTCAGTGGTTAAATTAAACATTAGCATAAGATTAGAAGCATCAAAAATATTTAAATATATTCCACATGTAGCTTGAGTGACTCAGACCTCTTAAAGGCCACATGTCAGGGGAGAAAGTGACCAGAAGTATCACTTTACTCCCTAATGGCTTTAACTTCCTATTCTCATGAATCATCATTGTCCATGCTCATTGCACTGTAGTTCCTCCTCAGGAGCAGAAAGCGCAGCGTGCTCAGTGCCAGCAGCGCACGTGAAAGTTGCATCTTTCCCGTCTGTTCCAGCGAGCAACAGCCAGTGCCGCTTTTCAGAGAACCATAACAAATCAGAAGTGTTTGCGAGCCAAAAAGACAGAGTCCCTAAATATTTCTGGGCTTCTAAACAAACTGGACAGCGCACATTTCACGCAGCAGCAAGTCTCCCACAGTAAATAAGGATTTCAGAATTTTATTAAGACCAGAGAAGATTAGAAATGAGCAGCTGTAATGATAGTTATGGTATGCAGTACAATGCGGTTTAATTACTGTTCATTTTTTTGCGACTGATCCAATTTCCATTTCCGAGGAAATGCGAGCTCTGCCATCTGGTCTGACACTTTTAGTTGTTGTTGTTGTTTGCTTTTGGCCAGAGGCTAAGACAGATGTTTCTATGTGGCACACCGTGCTTTCCTAGCACACAGTGTCCAGTGATTGTTAAACTCGATTTGAACAAGATGTCAGACTCCAGTTGCTCTGTTACGGCATCGAGTCTCCAAACTGCATGAAAGCCAAATGGCAAAGTGCTTGGATCTGTGGTGGCAGGAAGGTACCAAAACATGTTCCTGGGTTTGTGCCATCCAGTTTGCAGTTGGCTTAATAAATAACTGCATTTTGAAAGACTTTGTTTAACCTGCAATGGTTTCGGATTTACAGGGAATTCAGTTTTATTAACAGCAATGTTAGATCATTTTTCATAAAGGTGCTGTCCCTATCTGCATATATGAGGCAGGCTGCACAGCACACTGCTGAGCAAGTCTTTTCCAGGCCTGGATTCTTAGTTATTAATGTTGTCAATGGCATTTTCAATGAGGTTTTCTCACTTCTGCAATATTACCCAGGAGCTCTGCTTTCAGTTCAGCACTCTGTGGGATGTTACAGGTGGGCTGATCATATCTCAGAGAGATTTGGATCCATATCTGTAAAAACACAGCAGTACCTGTATGTGATTTAATGCTGGATTTGAGATATACTGGCCAAATAGACGTTAGCCAACTTTTCTTTTGAAAATCAGTGGTGTTATTTTCCTGTCTGGCAGGATGGCGAAGGATTACTGATGCTGACTGAACCTGCCTGTGTGTCTGCAAGTCCACGTGAATTAAAAGACATAAATAAGGGTTTCTTTAACTTTCTTAAAAGCAAGCAAAATAGTCAAACACACGAGGTTCTGTAATTTAATATTGCTTTCCATTGAAAGCCATTTGTCTCCAAAATGTCAAGACAAAAAGAAAGAAAAGCAGCCTCGATCTAAGCTTAGTGACAATGCATTTCTGAGATAATCCAAAGGGGGTTTGGAAAGGTTTTACAAGCCTAAAGAAGAAGGATAATTTTCTCAGACCACAAAGGAGCGCGTAATCCTTCGCCTCATTTCAAAAATCACCAAACTGGGGCGACAGTTCGATCTTTATTAGTACAGTCTGTCGGACCTGAAGGTGTTTGCGTTGCTAGGAGGCAAGAGGGAACATCTGGCCAGCTGTTTACACCAAGAAGTGCCAAAAGATTTTCAAGTTGAGAAAAACTTGAAGGTGATGGAGATCACTGGTGAAAAATAACACTCTGAGCTCATTGTTCACGGTGCTGTCTTTGGACATCCTGAGAAAGAATTATCATCACACGTGGATCAATGAGGTGAAGAAACTGCCTCATTAACAGTCCTCACTTAATCACAGATAGCTTTAGAAAACTATTAGTGGAGTGAAACGCACACATTAACTCACGCTTATTGACAGTCTGCTTAACCCCTCCCCTGAGCAGCGATTGTCCAATCGTAGCTTAGCATCTGTAACTAGGCAAAGCAGAGCTGCCAAGCTTTGGATTGCTCCACATGTTGAAACAGTGTGCACGGGTCTGCGGTAAGAGTGATTCAAAGACTTTGGAGGGTGGTGTCTTTCCTTTTAACCTTAAGAAAATAAAAAGAAAACAAAGGTCATTTATATCAATAAATTTAAAGATAACCATACTTTGCCTGGTGGTCATTTAGCCCACTGCTAGTTGCAGGCCTGGGAAAGACGTTAAGGCTTTTTGGAAATGAATTTGAGATCTGATAACACGCCTGGCAGCAAGCAGCCTCTCCCACAGGAAGCCCACCTGTCAGTCCGCCGCTCAGCGACAGCCTGTCAGGGTGTGATGGCTTCTGTGGGACTCAGGCAGGATTTGCTGAATAATAGAAAAGCTCCTCGTCCTGCACGCTGGCATGCTCAGTTTATTAACTGTCATCATCTGTGGGGAGGTTGTAAATAATGCCCACAGTTTCACCCAGCAGCCAACCGCGAGTAATAACTGGTGATTTATTTCCCAGATGAAATGCTAAACGGCCCCGGAATCAGTTGGACTCCTTCTGTTTTTTTGGCTGGAGTTGCACTTTTGAGGTGATGATTGCATTTTTTATTGTGCAATGAAATGTTTCTAAACTCTTCTACCTTTGCAGTGTTGAATGGTGCTTTTCCAAGCTGCCAAAGCACAGATAAGAGGAGAATCTGCCTCTAACTGGGCTGTGAGTTAACCTGTGAAAGATCAAACTAATTTCAGGGGCATGTCAATGGCTAAACCCTTAATCCCTAACGCGACGCTCCCCGGCTTGCTTTGGGCACAGGATAACCAGCTTATGGCAATATGCTTTTTCAGAGCTAATGGGTTATTCAGGTTCTAGGCAGAATGAGATTGGAAGATAATGCATGGAGGTGAAGTCCGGCTCTATCATTTCTGCATTTCAGTGTGCTTGCACACCTGCAAAAGTTGAGCTGAATCATGACAAAATTTCACCCCTGCAGTGCGTTTCAGCATCCTGAGTAAGCGCTTTCCCCTCTGCGTTGTGCTGGGATCTAACAAGCCAGCTTCCCTTAATCAGTCATCTGTTTTTTCTCCACTGCTTTCAGAAACTGTGCCTTTTCTTTTCATTAAAGCCCACTCTCTGGGATTAGATGGATGTCGGTAGTGAAATATAGGTTATGATCCTGTGTAATCCTAGAATCTCTACTTTTAGGGTCCAGAGTGGCCCTCGTGCTACCACTGCTGCTGCTGCTGCTGCTGTGTCTTGCTCTTCCTCTGACGACCTTCCCAGATTTCCATCTGCTGCTGCCATTGCTGAAAATATGGCTTTTCGGTTTGGGCCGTGGGAGCTGGAGGATAATTTCTTGCCACCCTCCCTCCCAGCTTTGATAAACTGCACCATGTCTGAGTGGTTGAGATTTTAGAGAGCTGCTGGTGAGGTGTAGGATTTTGGTTTCACTCGGGGACAATAGTGCCTCTGTAGAGGGCAGGTTATCTGGCAGCACTGATACTTTTGTAGAGCAAGCGAGATCCGTGCCATGGCCGCAGACTCACCCGAGGCTAGACGTGCATGTCATCAAGAGGGAACGCAGAAGTAAAGCAGCTTTTGTTCTTCTTTTTACTTTAAACCGTAAAGATGCACCTGAATATAATAAATCTATTGTGTAGCCCTAAAAATCAAGCAGTAGTGCAGTTCCGTAACCATTAATTACATTTCTGGTTGTCGTGTTTTTCAGTCTAAACAAACCACAAGCAATAAAGTTTTATGCATTTCTTTCATCTCTGGCAGTAACATTTAATAAGTTCAGGAATTCTGCCTGCTGCATCTCCGATTGTAATTGTTGAAAGCTCTTCTTTTGGCCTCTCTCTCAAAGTAAAACAGTGTTTATTGTGTTGTCACTGCAGCTACTAAAATCCATTCTGCAGTTTGTATACATCCACCGAGGACCCTGCATGGAATAAGTGAGTGAATGTGGTTACTCATTGAACTGATTTACTTCCTTTGTTTGTACATGGTAACAAAGTGATCTGCTGCATTTATGGCCTTTCCATGATCCACGGGCTGTGCGTGGAGTCTCCGGTGGAAAGAGACTCTGGCATTCAGGTTGGAAAAAAGGCCCTCCGCTATCTTACCATCTCATCAGGTGCAGTGTCGTGTTAAAACGGAAAAGAGGCCACGGCTCCAGTTGAGTGATTGAGTTATTAAGCCTGTCCATATATGTTTATCTCCACCAGCCTATTTAACCGAGGGAGTGTTAAGGAGGGATCATAATTTTGTTTGATTTAATTCCTTTGCCTTTTGGAGTAATGCTTTGAGATACTATTTGACAATAAAAGACCTTATCTTTGGAAAAACAGGAGATAAATCTTACGCTCTGGACCTTCTGAACTTGTATTAACGTACAGTTGGCACATCTAAAAAGCTCAATCTATCTCCAGCTGCAATCATACCAAGACTGGACCGGAAGCACATATTATAATTGGCATTGGGTGTTTTAAAAGAAAAATATCGGACACAGTATATTAAGCATCCTCACAGAAATGTCTACAGTATGTTCATCTGCAGTTCGCATTGGGTTGGAAACTTCAGAAAAATAGCGTCGGAACAAATTTCCGACTTACTTTTAGCTCAATATATGGTTTAAAGAAAATATTGTTGCCTTTTGGTTGGCTGCTTTGTGTTTGCCAGTGCATGGTACACACCCACACGCCAGCTGCAGCAACTGAGACATTTCTTACCAATTAATATTAGTTGTGAATGAATTTCATGTTTTTCATGGGTTTGACAAAGCAGCATTTGAATGTGCCTTGTCAGCCTGGAAATGCTGAAACTGTAAGTCAGCTCTAGTAGTGAAGTTAACGATGGAAATTGGGCACAGAACGTGTTTCCATCCTGGAGGCTTTCAGCTTGGATGCAAACCATCACTCCAACCCGCTCAAGAGAATTTTGCAGCTCAGTTCAGTTCAAGAGGACAGTGAATGGGCATCGTCTGAGACTGCTTTTTCCTCACAGATAAATAAGTGGGCGTATTTGTATTCAGTACTAAGCTCTATGGATCTTTGCGTCACAATGCAAATGTAAGAGATGTCAAAGAGATGGACAGAGGTGGGGCACGGATTAAAGGAAGAATCGCAGCAAGGGGAGAAAAACAAGACAGTTGAGGATGCACAAACAAACCTAAGAAGGACGGGGTGAGATCTTTGACTTTGGTGTTCGTGGCGTCGCTTAATCCCTCATCAAAGAAGCCTCGAGCTGCTCGCTCTATCTGCTGTTGCTTCTCTTTGACCCCCTCACCCTCAGACCTCCTGTAGGTGTGGCATCTTCTCTAATGACCTAAGGGTCATTCTGTGGAGCAGCATTTCAAACTGTGCTCGGCCAAAAGAGGAATCCCCTACAGGGAAGGGAACAATAGCTTCACAAACAAATCTCCATCTCAGAATACTCCAGAAGAAAGCATTGGTTGAAGGGTGGTGGCTGATCTCTGAAACTCGCTTCCCTCGTAGCATTTAGCCTCTTCCTGTGTGGTCCACTGGCCTAGTAAACTAAATGGTGCATTTTAAGCAGTGACTCACTGTTAGTGGTTTGGACCTTGTGGCACATTATGGTTAATTTATCCAATTTTTGTAAATTAATTCCTGCATTTGTCAAAAGCAATCCAGACGGACATCCAGGATGTTTAATTTGTAATCCCGGTTGCAGTATAAATAGGGGGGGGCTTCCTGCTCCACATCCTCATGAAAAGGATGTTGGAGCTCTTTAACAGCATTACCTGGGGGATTAGGCTATTTTCCATTAGTTTGCATTGGCTCTGCATACGTCTGTATCTTGAAGGTTTAGCTTTTTCCGCACGCACACCTGTAAACAACAGAAAACGTGACATTGACATGAAGTTGTTCTACTTTCTGCAACTGTCTGCTTTATTCAGTACAAGGGTGAACATGTTAACTTGGAAAAAACTATCTAGTTCATTTGTAAAGTACATAATTGTTTATGCCTTTCAAGGGAATCTTGAACAGGCTTGTCTGATAGTTTTCATTGCTCGACTACCTATGAAAAAGCGTGTTTTCTTTGACAATGTGATTAAGGCATTACATGCTTCATTGCAAGGGCGTGGTGGAGTGCCAGTCAAGACCTACAGTATGTAACTTTCCAGTATTTATTGAAAAGGTAGCTAGTACCGGCGAGCAATAGCTAGTTAAATAGAAACGGGGGCTTTGCTGTATTCATACATTGTGGACCTCTGCAAGCAAAACACAAACAACCTCTCCGATGTTATCACTTTTATCTTGCTGTCAGCTGCACAGCTGCTAACATTAAGTGAAAAATTGCTTATTAACTCGCTGATTTGCTCTGTTGCTGCACAGGAAAATGGGAAACTTGCTTCACAAACAGACTTTCTCACAAGCAAACATCTACAGACATGCAGAGTCACTTGTTAACTGATACCTGTATTGCCTCCAGGTTTCTCCTAGTCCAGACCCTCTGTCACATCCTTGAATGGGCTGGGTATTGACAAGTTGCAGAGTGCAAAGCTTGAATTCTTAACTTACCGTGCGTCTTTTGTGGCAAGCTTTCTTAGTCTTCTGAACAGGGGTGTCTCCCACAGAAAATGTTAATCAGGCTGAAAATTAGCCAACACACATAGTGGGTGGTGTGGGCAGGGATCCAAATTAGATAATGAGGCAGCACGCATGACTAAGATACGTACACAAAGAAAATGGAAAGTGTATGAGATAAATGAATTCTCATCCAGCCCCTGTGGCTCATGTGTAGGCCACACTTGAATGAATGTCTCCTTCCCTGCAGAAACCCTAAGTCTTTGCACAAAAGATCCTTTATTCAGGACTTTGTTGTCTTCTTTGACACAGGCTTATCTGTCTCCCTTGACCTTAACTTGCCATGTAGACATGACTTTACAGCCCTATGTCAACAGGGAGGAGAAAGGAATCCCTGTTGGCGAAAAAAGTTATGGAGGCTGTTAGGGTGAGAGGATCCATTAGCTGTTTCAGAGCGTTATGTCGAAGCGGGCATTTCATCCTACATACAGATATCAGCAGAGAGAAATAGTTTTTGCCTTGATATTGTATCAAGGCTGCAGCTGTGCTAGTGGCTCTGTGAGGCTGCATCTAGGCACAACACATCTTTGAGCCTAATGTTCATATAAACATGCTAAAATGGACTCAATGACAATGCTAACATTGCTAAATGCTAGTAGGTATAATGTTGACCATGTTCATTATCTTGGTATAGCATGTTAGCATGCTAACATTTGCCAATTAGCTCTAAACAGGAAGTACAGCTGCGGCTGATGGAAATGCCGTTCATTTTGTGATTCTTTTTTCGTCATATTTGACAAATCAATTTTAGTCTCACAAAATTTTCACAACTCATCTTGAGGGGAACATGTCTTCAAGCGTCACAGCTGTCTGTGCAATAGTTGTGGAGACATTTTACACAAAACCACGAAAGTCAGTCTCATGGTGGCACTAGAGGAAAAGTCAATGAATGACTCAAGACATTGGGATTGACCCTCTGGGAACCGTGACCGTCTGCACAAAATTTTATTCCAATCCAACTACTAGATGTTGAAATATTTTAATGTACCAGTGACAACTTTGACCTGATTCATCTTCCAGCCACCATGGATGTCTGCAACAAATTCTGTTGCAATCTATTTAATAGTTGCTGAGATATTTCTCTATGTGGGCCAGCAACCAACCAACCAACCAACCAACCAACCAACCAACCAACCAACCAACCAACCTAATGGCAGTGCCATCTCTACAGCCGCTAATGTTTGATTGGGTATTTTTTTATATGATAAAGGTTTGTTTCCAACACTACAATAACTCCACAACAAAAGGACACTAATGAGTAATCTCCTCATAGACCAGTGAAGCATAAATCTGGCAAGCAAACAACAGATGTCCCTCCTCATGACATAGCTCTGTCTGAATTATGACAACAATGATGATAGCACATCTGGCAGTGTATTGTTGCCCCTATCTCACCATGGATCCGGTGCTGTATAAACCAACGTCGCCTCTCAGGGGTTTCATGTGCATCGTAAAACGTATTTCATCCCAGGCTTTCATATATGAGATGACAGCATTGTTCATAATAGTGTAGTGGAGGTGAGGCGAGGCTACAGAGTTGATCTGTGATTTGTTTAACTCCCGGAGCACTAAAACATAATATGCTCTAAACACAACACGCCTTCTGTAGTACCTTTCCTAATTGCTTAGTAAGTTTCAACAATACCAATGCTTCGTTGAGCTCAGAATTAATTTCCTGGTGGGACTGTGAGCACAACATCTTCATTACCACATGTTTTCATAATTGAAGCCAGAGGCCTGAAAAAAAGAAAGTATTCTGTTTGCTTCACTTGCAATGTTTCCATCCATAAAAAGGTGGAACTGACCCTCTTACAAGATTGCCCAATAAACCATTGTGAAAGCCATATATTGTGAGTTTATTCCCATGCCCTGCGTCATATTACAGCCCCACGACACTTAAAGCACCACTGATAATTGATCAATATCAACTGCTCTCCTTTCATTTTCATAACACACCACTTCAGCTTGATAGCTGTGTAGCTACTGTAGCTGGAGAGTGGGTTCCCTGGTAGAAATGCCCTGGAGTGCATAGTTGGCTTTGTGCCAGGCAGGAAGGATTAGCCCTCTGGACCTGCGGTATATCCACTACAACAGCAACTTCTTCCTGATCTGATTAGAAGGTAGTCTGAGATTTTTTTTTTTTTTTTTTAATATGAATCCACTTGTTCAGTCTTTATCCGGGAATTATTTCAATAATCAGGCATCCGTAAGATTACCAAGAGATTCAGATACTCAAAATCTAATTGGGTTTTTGGGTCAAAGGATATGTAAACAATCCGCTGAACTTTATTTCTTTAAACAGGAGGAAGGTATTTGAAATATGCATGTTAGCCAGAGGAGCTTGTCTTTTCCTTTTCTTCTTCTTATAATTCTGGCTTGGTAAGGCAGCCTTTTGGACACTTTTTATGCCTTATGCCTCCAGGAAATTAAGTGATCTGAACTGCCCAAGATTTATCCTGGGTTATAAACGCTTGGCACCTGTTGGTCAATTGAAAAACATCCGAAATTAGATCCAGGATTTGGAGCTGGAAACATCATTACATCTGTTGAGCTGCTTGGAACTGACTACACAGTCTCCCCATGACGTCCGTTTAGGAGCTGTTCTGGAGCTTTTGATTGCTGCACACAATCTTCATTCAGTTTACCCAGTTGTCATGGAATGGTAGTTGTCCCAATTTCCATTTTTTGAGCACTTTAAGGAGCTCTTGTCGATGTTGGCATAAAAGTTAAAGTTTATTTGTGACCACGGAAGCAGGAGTTGACAAAACTATCATCACCACAAGGTCCAATTAGTAGCTTTTAACTGTATCACACAATCTCTCTCAGGAAATCAAGTTGCCCAAATTTCCATTTTTCAAGAACTTTAAGAACTTTTCCCTTTTTGGCTTAAAGGTTTACTCTTGACCTTAGAAATAGTAGTTGACAAGACGCTCTAATCACAAGGAGAGGAAGACTGTGTGATATGATTGAAAGCCCCAGAACAGCCTCCAAACAGACCTTGTGATGAGATTTTTTTTTTTTTTTTTTTGCCAACTCCTGTTTCCTGATTAATCTGCTAATTATTTCTGATTAATCATTTAGTCTGTAGAATGTCTAAAAGAATTGTGAAAAATGCTCTTCACAATTTACCAGAGCCCAAAGTGACATCTTTAGATTGCTTCTCCAGTCCAATCATCAGTCCAAAACCCACAGACTCTTCATTTATTTTCATAATGTTTGACAATTTAGCTTGAAAAAAATGGATGAACCAGTTAATGGGTTATCAAAGTAGTTGGCGACTAATTGATGAATCGACTCTCTGCGTGTTTGTAATGGTTGTGCATGTGTAATATCAACCAAAATGTCTCACCCCAGTGTTAAGGTAGTTATTCCATTAAAAGTTGGTTATTTTTTTTCTGTCTGTAATAAGAGGAAAGAAGACAGTATTTCTCTTTTATCTCTGGGTTGGACACTGAATAACGATTGTGTTGGAAATGTTTTGTACCCTGGCTCACACGCCGGTTGTCCACTTACTGAAGTAGTCATGAGAGTTGGTAGAGTGTGTCTCATACACAGAGCCAGGGTCCTTGTGTTCAGCAGTGTAGCTGATAGCAAGAAAAAGGTCTAGCCTGCCAAGTCTGATGCCTTTGATGACTGATGCAAAGCAGCCAGGCCTTAGGTTGTGCAAAAGCCCCTCTGTGTCTCTGCAGTGAGGGGGCGGCCTTGAAACAACCGCCCTCCTCAGTCATAATCACCTCAAACAAGCTAACGCATTGTTTCGGAGCTTTGTTAACCATGTGTGATGTGCCTTTTTTGTCAGGAACAGGATAGCGCCCCGCACGTTAACAATGGATGAAATCTGAGCCGTGGGCTGGTTGGAGAGGTGTTTGATGAAAAACTAGCACCATTTTCACCATGTCAGTTGTTGTTCACACTATTTCAGTGGACGTAGAGTTGTTTCGAAAATACTCTAAAGATTAAAACCGAGCACTCTGGGGCCCCAAGTACTTGGCAGTGGCCCCCCAGTCGCATTTCAGACATTTCAGTTTGATGTGTCACCAGGAAGACATAGTTAAATTCCTCCGAGCTTTCCTGTGCAAATTAAATTGGTCATGCTTTTGGTGAGTACAACGCAACATGTAACAAAATACCCTTTCGCAGTGTTGAAAATTATGAGAGCTCCCTGGTTGTACGAACTAATTCCCTGAGCTGCATTTGTCCCTGACTCGTGCCCTCAGCCAGGGTGGATGAGGAAGAAACTACTCATCAGTGGATTTAAGGCCCTGCTGATGTGTAAAGCAGAGGTTTGAATTGGTGAGTAAGGGCTGAGCAACAGAGTAAAGCTTACTAACGCAAACCCCAGGGCTTTTTTGTAGAATATTCCTTTTATGGGGTCTCTCTGTGAAGACTCCAGCGGGGCTTGAGTTGCTAGAGACGTGACTAAGGCAGCAACAGAGTTGTTGGCAGGCAACGCTACGAAACAGCGGTCAGACCTACACAGAAATGAGCCTGTCAGCAATCGGGCTAAAAATAAGAAACCCTTAAGCAGAAACGCTGCCTCAAAGAGTGTCTATCTCCTTTGTTTAGATGAAGTGAGGAGTCCAGTGAGTGAGAGTTATCTGTCCTCCCTGTTGATGTGCTCCAACCTGGGCCCGCTGCTCTGCACTGGGAATGCTTAAACCAACAGGGGATTCCCGAGTCACAGCTGCTTTCTCCTGCTGGAATGATGTGTGAAATGTGTGGGTTTCTTCGCTTGTGGTTGTTGTTTTTCTTTCTCTCTGACTCTCTTCCTCCGCTCCTCTTTTCCAGGCATTGCTCAGTGACTGTCGGCAGAGGCTTGGGAGGGAGGGGGGGGCATTGAGCAGCGAGTTAGCAGCAGTGCGTTTGCCGCCCACTCCCTCTCCAGTCTTCCTCTTGTGCTTCCTGTGGGATTGAAGAGGAGTATGGTTTTAACAGGGAAGGAGAAAGAGGAAAAAAAAAAAGAGGGGAGGTGGGGCGGAGGGGGGGTTGTCTTGGCTAGAATGGGCTTCAATAGGGAGAATGTCTGGACGTTAAAGAGGAAGTGGGTTGAATGTTGGAACATTAAGGAGAATGGTGGGTGCATTATTGGAATTTCAATGGGGCTGGGGCTAATGGAGGTTGTGTGAGTTTTGGGTAACAGGAGTGGGATTGTTAGGTGCCTATATGGAGGACTAATGGACTTACCAACCGAGCATGTGTGAGAATTTTCTGACTAATGATTTGCATTGCTTGATTATTTGGGCCATCATGTTGGGCCCCTCGAATAGTGGTCACAGCTGGAGGGTAATACGAGTGCAGCTCCGTTTAACTGGCTCCAATAAATCAACTTGGTGCTCAGTAATTTATGCCTTTTCCAATGCGTCTTCTATCATTTATGGTTTATTTATCTCTTTTGTCCTGTATATCGCTGTTGGCTAATGAATGCATCATTGACTATTGAGATAAATGTGCAGTGTGCTGATTATTCACAGCAGTAGCTCAAACAGTAACCAGCATGAAGACTATGAAAGGTCTCTCCTCTTGTGAGTCTGTAACGAAATGAATATTTTTCTAAATTAAAGGGTTGGCTCACTGAAATTATAAAAATAAATAATAAACAGATTTTCTCGCTTACCCCTGGTGGTAAGCGAGCAGTTTTAGTTCATAAAAAAGTCTCTGTTAGCATAAATAATCCCTAGACTTCAATGGTTTTCAGTGGAATTACTTTCTTCTTCCTGAATAATTTGTTCTTATGAAAACTGCTGATTATCCAGAGAAACATGGACACTGTTTCTGTGCAATTTTTTTAAGACTTACATTTCTCAGAAGGGTCTAAATGGTTCTGGTTTTGAAGTGAGCCATTATAGTGGACTAATTTATGTGCCTGAAGGTCTCAGAAATGCTGATCACAGTATGCAGGAGAGTGAGTATACATACTGTATTCCTGTGTTTGTGCAGAACCTAAATTCACGGTTTCCTCACGCTGAGGTGGAGAGTAAACATTATGATGGGCCCAGCCGCAGGTATCTGGAGTGTCTCACTGACTGGTAGAGAGCACTCTCCAGCAGTGGAGAGTAAACATTTGCCTTTTTGGTCTTTATTTGGTCACTTTGCCGAGCTTTTAACAGACTAAACTTCTCTGACTGCGCTCAAACTCAGCGAGCGGAGTCACCGTAGTTGAACTGTTCAGAGGACGTGACGTATTCAGTGGCATGATTCGTTTGCTTGTGTTCTACAGCTGGCCTGCTCCAGTGTTTTTGTCCCCTTTGTTAGCCCTCAGGGAAAGGTCAGCCATGTTCATGCATCAAGTGAGCGGCTTCACACCCCTTTCTCCACAGTTTGACCCGCACAGCCGGCTGACACGTCCCACATCTACATCCCGGTTAGCTAAACCACAGAGAGCTTCGTCTCAGTTTCTTCTTTGCTCGCACTTCCTGTCCATTTGTGCTGTAGTAGTACATTATGTTACGTGCATGCTGCACATCCTCCTCCGCTGGAGATGACAATCAGCTACCATCTGCTTCAGCATCACAGGGCAGCGTCTGGAACCGACCCCGTGCAAAGATCAACTTCCTGAGATGTCAAAGGGACTTGTGTTGTTACATTCACTAGGGATCGGAAGGGAAAGTGTGTGTGTGTGTGTGTGTGTGTGGGGGGGGGGGGGGGGTATCCTCTCATCCTCACTGGCCCCTTTTTTCTTTTCTGAGGCCCCAAGATGTTTTCTCTAAGGGATTGGTGCATCTCCCACGCAAAGGAAGATTATGTTTCCCCTGCACACAGGGCAGGATATCAGGATTGTTTCTGTCAAACTACATAGTATGTTTATACAAATCCAGTGCACCTTATGCACACATTTCTGCTTGTGCTGCTGCTTCAGCCTTTATATGACACTTCTCTCCGAGCCAAAAGAAAATATAAGAGGAGATGTATGAGCTGAACGCACAGAGAGAATCAAGAAGTTGGCTTTTTTCCCCTTCAGCCACTGATAGTGGGCTTTGAGAGATTTATGCTTCCCCTGAAATCTGAAGGTCTGGAAATTTGGAAACCCAACGTGAGCCCCGACTTTTAACTGAAGCAGAAACTGTCCCCCCCCCCCCCCCCCCCCCCCTTATCAGCAGTCTGCTTCCCATGCATCTGCAGAGATGTATGAGCGGGTGAACCATAATTTACTTCTAAATAAGTTAATTAATCTTGGCATCGATTTTGTTATCAGCAGGGAAACACTACAGATTGAGTTACGTAAGATGCCTTACGGTAATGCTGTTGACTCGGAGAGAGAAATGAGCAAGTCATGTCAGTTAGCATTGCTGCTTCCCATTAATTACGCGTAAGTTTTCACATAATGTAATTATCAGACTCTGGGCACAGCTTAATTGAATTGCAGGTATTGAATGAGAGGAAGAGGACGCGGCAGGGCCAGCATGATCATTTAAATGTATAGTAGAAAAGGAAACCATTAGATCGGTTTGAGGGGTTTGGTTTGCATTTGTGGACATTCAGTGTCTCCCCTCATGACCAAGTTTCATCCAAACATTTAAATGAGACCTCCAAATGTGAATTTATTGCAGACTTTACCCCTTTTCCTTTGGTTGGTTTTGGTACTTAACGTTGCACATTTGATCCTACCATGTTTGGTTAATGTGTCTCAGATGTTTGTAAATTTTGTCTGCCCTGACTTTGGTTTTATACCCTGCTTCACTTGTTCCCCTTTCCTCTGTCAAATAAGTTTTTCAGCTTTAAACTTTAAAGAGCCAACACTGCTGATATAAAAAAGGAGGCTGGACAGACCTGTTGCATATATGTAGCCAGCGCAAACACCCTTCAGTAAATGCTGACTTTGGAAGCTCTAGACTTTTTGGGAAATATATTTATATCACCGCTCTCATATCTTTATATTACATGTAAGGTTGCAGCCAGTTAGCTTAGCATAAAGACTGGAAACAGGGGGAAACTGCTAGCTGGGCTATGTCCAACGGTGATAAAATTTGCCTACCAGCACCTCCAAAGCTTGTTTAATGCAAGCAACGTAAGAGTAAAGATGTCAGTTCACTGTTTTACAGGGGGTGTGTGCCAAACAGAGGCTGGCTAGCTGTTTTCCTGTCTGTTTTCCCCATTTCCTGTCTTTATGCTATGCTAAAATTGGCCCAAAATGGCTTTCCATTGTTACCTCTAAAAAAACACAGAGGTTCGAAACATGCCAATATCTATTTTTGTGCATTATGTCCATAAGAAGGCGAACCGATACAACAGGAGAAACAGTACTGCTTGACCCACATTTCCTTCTCGATCAGTCAAATTGACGTTCTGTGCAGAGTTTCCAACTGGTCCACGTGACCTGGAAGATTTCTGGAAGAGTTCTGGACAAATAGGAGAAATTCCAGTAAAATGTTTTCTGTTTATGCACCCTATTTTCCCATGTTTTTGTGTCCAAGTGACCAACTATTTTTTTTTTTTGAAGTTTTCCACTATTTAACAAGAGTGCGGCAGCCGACAGCCACAAAATGTAATCAGTCAGTGCACGTCCACCAAAGGTGTTTGTTTCTGCCACTGATGGGCTCGGATTGTTATTCTAAGTGTCTTACAAACATTATGGGAAGGATCCTTACAGAGATAGACCTTTTTGTTAAAGAGTAAGATCATTTTTGTTTAACCAGAAACAGAAACACTTGTTCGCTCTCACCAAAGCCACCAGACTCCATTTACAGAAACATCGGAAAACAAGGTTCATTCAACCTCGACAAAAACAAAACACAACTCACCAAAACCTTCTTGGTTTTTCTTTCAGTGTTCCAACAATCAGCACCAACTCTGGTTTGGTTTTGAAATAAACTCTGAATTCAAGGAATCTGGAGAGGGGCGAGAGAGAGGGGGTGACATCAGAAAAGCAGCGAAAACGGTGTTTAGAGATGGAATATTTCCACATCTAACCCTCAACAGATTCTCCCGTTAAAAAATGGTTGCCAGATAACAGAAAGTGTTTGTGGGGCTCTTGCCTGTCATGCATTCGGTGCAGCAGCCCAACGATCGCCTGCGTTAGCTGCGCCATTTAGTTTTTTTACAATTCAATTATATATTTGTATCTAGAATATTCGTTGACAGCCCTAATTGGATATTTTCTCAGATTTTCCTGTGATTTTGCACTTGTGCATACACAGTTCAACAAACAAGCAATATTAAACGTTATATGCCAGAAATTGAGCAATCATGCCTCTATTTTCAGCTCTCGCAGAGAGAAACAGGGAAATCACAGATCTGACCTGCAGCCTCTGTAACAGTAGCATGCGAATTTACTTTCTTTGTTTAGTTATTTGTGAGTATATTTACCGTGGACCTGAACAATGATCTAATTATCTCACATAATAAGCACTGACTTTTTTTTTTTTTCTTTTGTCGAACAGATCCCATAGCCTCGAGAAACAAATATCTACCACACACCCTTGAATTCCAGCGCCAGTCCCCAAGTAAACATCAAAAGTGTGATATGTGGCCGCACAGTTCAACAAGCTTACATGACTAATGATCAGGTTTATCAAGTCTTTTGTCTCGCTCTGGCTGCCAGCTGATCAGTGCCACGCAATCCAGGGAATGTTTTGTACTCATCACAGTTACCCTCCAATGCCAATACACGCACACACACACACATTCGTGCACGCAATACTACATGTAAACCAGATCTACCACTCCTCACACCTAGAGTTACCTCCTGGACATTTTGTGACAACGGTACAGCTGGAGGAAGTGAAGCAATCGGTAATTTGTCTTTGTCACAGTATCAGTTACGTCACTGCAGGCCCCACCCTCGCAGACAGTAAGCAGTGAATCACCTGTCATGGAACAACAGGGTTCCCAGTACAGTAGTTACCAATCTGCGCAGCGCTGTCCACACTAACTGTATTTCCGAGCAGAAAGGTTGTTTGCAAGTTGCACAATCTTTTATGACACATCTAACTCAGTTACTGTATAAAAGTCCTTTTAACTTGTAGGAGGTTGCGTCATTATAGGAAAATAAAAGTCCGGGTTGAACTATGAGGCCAGCTTCGAGTTATAACTTCTATGCAGCCACGGCATGACCTCTTTTTCTTTCCTGTGTGTTGCAGCCTGATGAGGAAGTCATTTTATGGTCGTGGAATATCGGCTCATTCACCACCTGCAGCGCATTTTTTGAAATCAACAACTGGACAGAGCAGAATGTTTGCAGTGGCTATACCGCCGCTTGCTTGAGCAATCAACAGGTTTTTTCTTCCTTGTGCGCCACACAAGTCTGAGCCTCCGGTGCAGGAAGTTTGTTGCACCTTCAGTCACCTGCTCCATACAGCATTTACTGCTCATCATAAATATTAACTACACGAAACATGCAGACAGGAAGCAGGCTGTATGTTTGCAGCTGGGAGTGCGTCTATGTGCTGTCCATGGTAGAACAGCACACTAATTAGCCATAATCAGCTATTAGCGAACTGTCACTCGAGATGTTCAAATCAGATTTATTCATATTCACAGCTGCACAGTCATGACAACCTTTTTGTTTATTACAGTTTGGTTTCTCAGTCTGAGTAATAATTAGGGGCCTAATTACATCTCACATGGCTCCTCTAATTAAAACGGTCAGCTTGCTTTTGCCAGTCTGCCTCTGTTGCCTGGGCGTTAGGCGGCTGGACTGCAGGGTTCATGTCGGCAAGATCCCTCAGGGACAAACTAATGAGGAGGAGGAAGAGGGAGGGTGGGAGACAGCTGTTTGCACCTAATTCTCACTGATTGGCTGCCCGACCGCTGTTGGTTTGTGTAAAATCAAGACAACTACGTGTAAAAAGCACAGTGGATGAGGACAGAGGATAAAACCGTTGGCTTCAGCCACGAGTTTGACCGAGCTGAAAGACGATATTGTGTTTTTTCCTTCAAACAGGCAAATCAGAAATGCCTCAGCGCAGTTACGTTAACTGTCATGTGCAGTATCGTGAGGTGTGTCTGAATTTGGAGCGAGTGTTTTGGCTTCCTTTGCAGTCAAGAGCAGACACGTTGTGGAATGTTACCCAAGAGGCATTACACCAGCACCATAAATTCTAATAAACTGAGAAGAATCTTTGTTTTTTCTGAACCTCTTACTTAAGTTCATCCATAAATTAAGACTTTAAAGAGAAAAAACAATTACATGCTCGTCATGTGTGCACGCAGAGCTCTTGCCCGCAGACCCGGCCGTGTGTCGGAGGGCTGCCACAGCGTGACTCTCCTCACTGCCAGTCAGAACCTGTCTGACCGGCTCAGAGGAAGAAGGCCTACAGTACTTTCTTAACACACGTATTCTTCCTTTAAAACTACATTCACTAGAAAAAGAGCCTCTCGTGTCTTCTGCACTTATCAGTGATGATGCCCTCCTTATCCGAACAGTTTATTGCATAACACCAGATAGGCTACATTACCAGCCATAATTGTAGCCCTGTGAATCTCTCTAGCAATAACTTTGTTGTTGATGCAACTTAAAACTCGAGAAACTGCTTGGATCAGCGTTCGATTTAAGCCCTTAGTTGTTATTTAGTCACGTCAAGAACTTGCCCTAAAATCAGATATGCTTAAACTAGGCAGAAGTCATTGAGACGGTTATTAATTATGAGATTTAGAGAGCTGAAGTTCCCCCCAAATGCACTCGCAAATCTTGTGGAATCTGTGACACACCAGATCTTTTCTCTGAAATGACACAATGGGCCTGGAGACGCTGGTCGCAGCGGTTGTTTTAACTAGCCTGCATAGCAGCGGAAAGATTCAGGCCTTTGCCAGTGTAAATACAGCCAGCTCACTTTGACTCATGAGCCAGAATTCGCTTCGTTGCTGAGATTTGATTCCTATTGTAGATGCAACCCAGATCATGTATTCTCACATGAAAGCTGGCCAAGTTATGACTGTCCAGATCAAATTCACAAACAGAGACACACACAGGGAGAGAAAGGCATAAATTGAGCCAGTGTGTTACATAAGCAATGAATGTTTCTGACTGATAGCACTGTGGGCTTTGGATGAATGCTTTCGTGACAATGTAGATGATTTACAGCCAGTTTGCATCTTGTGTTTTAAGTAACATTTAGATACATCTCACAAATTCCCTTTTCTTTTCTTTTCTTTTCTTTTCTTTTCTTTTCTTTTCTTTTCTTTTCTTTTCTTTTCTTTTCTTTTCTTTTCTTTTCTTATTTTACCTTTCCCTGCAGTATGCCAAGGCCTCAACAACCAGTTTAGCCTTCTGGGAACCGAAAAGGACCACTATAAGAGCTTGGTGAGGACCTACAGCAACTGCACTGTGATCCTGGAGAACCTGGAGATCACCCACATGGAGGAGCACCGTGACCTGTCCTTCCTCAGGGTAAAGGCTGCGATCTGTTAGCTGTGGAGGCTAAACATGCACGTAACAGATGGGAGAAGGTTCCTATTATCTGTTGTTCTTTTTTTCGGTCTTCACTTTGGTGGTCTGAACCTCGCCAGGCAATCTAACCGGGATCTACGCAGTCTCTCTGCTGCTCTTATCACTGCAGTGCATGCAGTGCAGACAATTAAAATCAGCGGAGAGTCCATAGTGACAGACGATTCAGTGTGTTTATGGCGTGGCTTTGTAGCTTTGCTTGAACTCCAGATCCAAAGAAAAGGTTGTGAACACTGAGCAGATGTCATGCCGGACCACACACACTTGCGTACAAGCTTGCAAACACAGAATTACATGCAGCCAGCAGATATTGTGTAGTAGCTTCACTTGTGAGGAGGGGGCCATGAATCCATCACTTTGTATTGCTGTCCCCCTCGCTTTTACATTCTCAGTTTGACTCTGCTGTCTGCTCGCTCCTTACTTAAGTTCTGAGTTTCTGAGATTTTGTTATACCACCGTTATGACGGACCACCATAATGTCGTAAGGTTGATATACAGTATATGCAGGACATAGCGCTCACATAGGTTCAGTTTTTATTCTTCTGTGCATTCAGTTTACAGCACAGCTTTCTCTTTCTTTTGCTCTGCAGTCTATTGAAGAAGTGGGCGGTTATGTCCTGATCGCGCTCAACACTGTGCCCAGGATTCCTCTGGAGAACCTGCGCATCATTCGCGGCCATTCGCTCTATAAAAAGAAGTTCGCTCTCGCTGTGCTTGCCAATTACGACAGAAATACAGGCCACGCCACCACTGAGCTTCCTCTGACCAGCCTGACAGGTCCGTGCATCTTTACATTTTTTCTTTACACGCCTTCGCAATTTCTCACAAAATCAGTGTATGTGTTGTAAAATTGATCATGTTTTTTCCACTGAATTCACATATCAGTTTTCTTTTGCAGAAATTCTTAATGGAGGAGTAATGTTTTGGGACAAGGACGTTTGGATGCAGATATGCAATGTGGAAACAATACAGTGGTATGATATCGTCAACGCTGACAGCAAACCCGCCATGAATCTCCCAGTGGCCAGCAGGAATCCACGTTGTAAGCAACTGCAAAGTCATTCACTGCATCAGCTCCTTCGTGGATCGTTAAAGTGTGTCGAGTACACATTTCACCCTGGTTGTTTCTGCTTTTACAGGTCAAAAATGCCACTCAAGCTGCTTCAATGGTTCGTGCTGGGGACCCGGTCCTGAAAACTGTCAGACCTGTGAGTTGTCATCCTGTGATTTAATGTTATCATGGCGAAAAGATTCATTAAATTAAATTACAGCTCACCTTTTATATTGCTGTATTAAAGGTATGGTGTGGTGAAACGCTAAAAACAGTTTGCCGTACTCGATTACTGAGAAAGACTGGGTCTCTCATTGCATTCGTATTACGATCAGATGAGCCTTTATTGATCCAGAGAGGCTAAATTCAGGTGTCGCAACAGCAGGAAGAAATGTGTACAGATAAATAGAGGGGTGAAGCTGGCAGGTCAAAGTGTTTGGCATTGTCTGTGGTCTCCACTGTTGCTCAATCTGATGGCAGCGGGCACAAATGAGTGCCCGGAGTGTGCCATTTTGTGGTTTTTACCATTTTCACCAGCCATAATATGAGCATGCAGAATGCTCTGATTCACAGCTTCAATATGGCCTCAAATTCAGACTTGCTACAGGTCATTTCCACTGACTGTCCCGATCTTTTTTCCAGTCACTAAGCTGAACTGTGCGCAGCAGTGCTCAAAGAGATGCAAAGGACCTTCACCCAGCGACTGCTGTAATGAGCACTGCGCTGCAGGCTGCACAGGACCTCGACCCACTGACTGTCTGGTGAGAGAAAGACACCTTCACGTGGGGGGACAAGAGGAATGATATGATCAAGGAGCTGGGGAGGAGACAAGCTTCAACCACAAAATACACAGGCATACTTGTGCCTTAAATCTGGATGAGAAGCATCCGACAAAACAAAGCCTTCATTCAGCACCATCTTATTTCACGATCAGGAGTATTGTTATTGGTTCCGGTACCCATGCTGAATGTTGTGTATAGGTGCTGATTAAATCTTTCATTTGGCAGCGCCTCGAGCATCAGTCTGCTCTCCCTCTCTGTGCAGCTCTGAGGATTAAGCCAAGGCTATGATGGAGGAATGCAGTGTTATCATTAGCGTGGGGCTCTGTTATGGTCCCAGTGTACTACATGACTGCTGTTTGTGTTGCAGGCCTGTCGGGACTTCCAGGACGACGGGGTGTGTAAAGACTCCTGCCCGGGCCTCATGCGGTACGACCCCAACCTACACCAGCTGGTACCCAACCCACATGGAAAGTACAACTTCGGGGCCACCTGTGTCAAGAGCTGCCCACGTAAGAACGGCTCCAAACAGAGAAACCTTCGCTCAACTCAAGTCATTAAACCTTTCATCCTCCTTGACACTGATATATTAATTAATGAACATAAAAGCATGCACAGTTGTAGCTGTTGTCTTGACAGTCAAGATAAATAAAATGAAACTAGTTGGCTTCACTAGCCAGTATGAAACACATTATGCATGTTCATGAGCTTTTTTACATTGTGGTATGCCGAACAAGTGCCCAGGTTGTCCTTCAGGGTTGTTAGACATTACAGTTCGTCTCAGTTTAATTATAAACTGTATAAACGCAGAAGGAAAATGATTGAGTTTCAGGGCGTGTTAATGCAACACTGTTCTTTCTCAGTTTAACTTCCACGGGTCTGTCGCTGTATCTGTACTGTATGGCCTGCACCATACAACGCAGAAGGAAAATGATTGAGTTTCAGGGCGTGTTAATGCAACACTGTTCTTTCTCAGTTTAACTTCCACGGGTCTGTCGCTGTATCTGTACTGTATGGCCTGCACCAGTGTTATGTACCTACAGTCATGCCTGCAGTTTAACTCATATGGGTTATTAATGTTTAAAAGCACGTTTGGTTTTGATGTTGCTTTGGGTTTCTTTTTGCGCTCACATGCTTTGTAATATTCAACTTGTAAATGTTGAATATTACAGGATTTTGGGGTAAACGGCTTGTATTTTGCAATTGTTCCAGATAACTATGTTGTGACTGATCATGGAGCGTGCGTGCGGACATGCACGGGTAACACGTACGAGGTGGACGAGGGAGGAATCAGGAAGTGTGCCAAGTGTGAGGGGCTGTGCCCAAAAGGTAGCGCGTTAATCTGCCACTGTGCAGCCTTTCTGACTCATATACACAATATAGTTTGCAACTTTTTTTTTTACATTTATTTACATAAATATGCTTATTCACTCACTCATTACAGAGTTACTATAGATGAGAAGATTGATACCTCTCACGTATCTATACATTGAACATGACGCTAGCTGTTACAGCAAGCAGCCGTATAGCTTAGGACGTAACTCCCCCTAAAACCACCTAAAACTTGTCATTTTAATACTTGAGTTTTTGTATAGATTAAACAAACAAGATATAAGCTGTCAAATTGTGATCTTTAGAGGTGCTGAGAGGTGAATTTTGTGCCAGGCGAGCTGCTTTCCACTGTTTCCAGTCTTCATGCTAAGCTAAGAGCAATGCAACAAATCATATCATCAAATTATAGATTGTTATGAATCTTCTTCATAGTATGTAAACGTCTAAATTAGCTCCACCAACATGCTAATGCTGCTGGCATCTTAATCCATCACTAGTAATAATCCAATATTATAACATAGGATAAAATACCACTTTAAAGGAACATACTGTAGACATGATGAGTACTTTTACTTTTGATACTACATTTTGTTGATAATGATTAGTACTTCTTTTGCTGAAGTGAAGGGTCTGAATACTATAGTACAATAAAAATCGGTTTCTGTACTGATATACACATAAATATTTTTAACTCTTTGCAGTGTGTGATGGACTTGGAACAGGAGACCTGACTAACATCATGTCTGTCAATGCCACCAACATTGACTCCTTTAAAAACTGCACGAAAATCAACGGAAACATTCTCATCATCCACACGTCGATTTATGGGTAAGTCAGTAAAAGCCTGTCTGTGTCACCTGCGATAGATTGGTGGGCACCTACGACGGCAGGTAACGTGTTTGTTCTTATTTGTAGGGATGCATTCACCAAAACACCAGAGATGCATCCTTCCCAGCTTGATGTGTTTAAGACGGTTAAAGAAATTACTGGTAAGACTGCGAGCAATGCATGACGCACGAAATGCGCGCTAAAGACTTTCACAATTAACAACCCATTTGTTGCTTCAGGATTCTTGTGGATTCAGACGTGGCCAGAGAGCATGAGCTCACTCAGTCCTTTCGAGAATCTGGAGATCATTCGAGGACGAACGAAGCGGTATGTTCCTCGTAAAGACCCCCCGGAGATTCACAGCCACTGGCTCACAGGAAGTGAATTTCTTTTTTCAAGAGTTGAGTGTTGTTCAAGGCTGAATCCTTTTTTCCTCCTCTTCTCTTCCCGCTCCACCTTGTTCTTTTTCGTAGTGGTGGCCGCAGTTTGGTTGCGATTCAGCTCGGGATCACCTCCCTGGGCCTTCGCTCCCTCAAAGAGATCAGCGATGGAGATGTGGTCATCATTAAGAACCAGGACCTGTGCTACACCAACGAAAGCCACTGGAGGAGGCTCTTCAAATCAGACAGACAGAGTGCCAACATAGATGAAAATGCTGATGCGTCCACGTGTGGTAAATTGAATTTGGTTTCCCACGCACTGTTCACTCAGATCCTTTCGTTGGCTTTATTTTGAAACTTCTGATTCCGCAACGCACAAGCCAGATTTAATTAATGAGGCCTAATTTCAAAATTGGACAATTATACGGGAAAGATCTCTGTTTGAGATTGTGTGTTTGTTTTCAGCTCGGAGGAACAACACTTGTGACAAGATGTGTACCACGGACGGCTGCTGGGGCCCAGGCCCGGACATGTGTTTCGCCTGCCGTGACTACAGCCGTGATGGGAGCTGTGTTGACTCCTGCAACATCCTGGAGGGGTAAGGGAGGAATCTGGGTTTTAATGCCTTTTTAAGCTCTGAAATGCAGTCTTCTTTATTGTTACACAAACAAGCAGTCTGAACGTCAGATCTGTGTGCTGTACAGTTAACTCCTTCAAAGTCTATTTTCATACCACGAGCATCTCCACGCTGGGACATTAGATGCGTGTGGGGATTTGTTATTGAAGCGAACCTAAGACCAACGACGATCCGAGGTATTTTGAAGTTAAACCTCCGGTAGATATAAAACAAACATCGCAGCTGAAATGGCACATCCACTCACATCTGTTTATCTTTGCAGATCTCTGTCAAACATTGAATCTCGACATGCTTACAATTTAACTCGTGCCCTCAAAACGGGGATCAGGAATGTCACTTCACATGTAACTGTTTGAAATGCGGTGCACCAGCGCTGAGAGTCTGTCGGCTTTGTTATTGTTTTTGCAGAGAGCAGCGGGAGGTCGTCGTGAATAAAACCTGCGTGGAGTGTCACCCTGAGTGTCAACGCATGAACGGGACTGCAACCTGCAGCGCGCCGGTATGTGCGTCAACTAAACTGTTATTACAAACATACATAAAAACCCCCTCAAAAGACGTTAGCATGAATCTAAAACATCAGCAGCAAACACTTTTGTGTCAGTCGCTCAGCATCAAAGAGCACCGCAATTAAGAATCTGTTGCACAAGTTTTAGCTCCACCAATTTCTCCATCAACAGCAGCCTTAATAGACCATAATGCGAGCGCAGCCACAAGACGTGTTGTGTTTTGGATAAGAGGCGCGGCTGTGTGATCTAGTTGGCGCACCGTCTGCTTTTATACCCTCATAATCCCGTCTGTGTCTGAAAACAACAAGTTCAAGGCCATTTTTGGGGTAAAGAGTCACTATTGAAAATAGCAGCAGACAGGTTGAGCGAGGAGTATTAAATGATTAAATTCAACTGGAGCACTTGATAGCAGAGAAGAGACTGACCCGAACCTAAAGCACCGAACACATCTTGGTGGGTTTTTATTGCTAAACAGTTGCATCTTTATAAGGAAGATATTACTATGAGATAGAGCAGTTTGCATAATATTTACTACTCCTCTAAAGAGAGCGGTAAACATCATTTTTTGTTTTTGCTTCCAGGGTTCTCGTAACTGCACGAAGTGTGCCAACTTCCAGGATGGACTGTTCTGCGTGTCTCGATGTCCCCAAGGCGTGCCAGGGGAGGACGACATGCTGGTGTGGAAATACGCAGATGAGATGAAAGTGTGCCAGCTATGCCACAAAAACTGCACTCAAGGGTAAAAGCATTGTTCAGCCAACCTGAGAAATGGCGCTGCGTTTTCCCTGATGTTACAAGCATTTGTTTGACAAAGTGTAGAGTCAGTCACTTGATCCAAGCCAGATGGGTCAGCTGTGGTGCTGCTGGCACAGTCTGCAGGCAACATGGGGCCCTTTTTTTTGCTGAGATTAATGATAAAATGGGACAATTTAGGAGGAATACTCTGGATTTAGATTAAAAGAAGATACTAGTGATTTTGCATTTTTGCACATTCGCTAAGAAATTCTTATACTTCAAGTGAAGTTTTCTAAAGCATACTATCATCCACCAGTTTCCATTCGTTTCGGTATTCAAGGCATAGAAATTCAAACCTCATTATAGAACAGGACAAAGATAGCTTTGACAGAAATGAAAGCAGCCTTGATGTTCACATTGATGAGCTATCAGGATTGAATCACGGTGGTGGTTGGCTGATACACTGACCAGTAAAGCCAAAATAATGAGTGTGCCAGCGTCTGCGCTCGCTCAGTAGTCGTCATCAGAGGGTGGGCATGCAGGCTCTGTGTGGACGTCCGCGTAACTCCAGTATGTTGGTGGCTACGCTACAACAAGCTACAGAATGTGTTCTGCGGAAAGAGGATTCAAGCAGCAGAAAGTAGCATAAACAGAGCCACTGTGTGTGGTGTCTGCAGCTGTCTGTGTAGTCGAACGTATTATATTTAGGCCTTAAGGAGGGAAGTGGTTGAGCGGCACCAGAATGTCTTTTAAACCCTTGCAAACACCTGCGTCGATGCCGGTCTGCAACTGTCTTGTGCGACTTTTTCTGAAGAAAAATGTGATGACGAATTTCCACAGCTCGCGTGCTTTTCACCGCGTTAACAGACTCCAGTCGAGTCGAGTGATTGACGCTTCCATTAGCCAGCGACTGCTTCACTGTGATCGCTGTGCATATGACTGTAAAGAACGTGAACGTGGGAGCACAGAGAACTTGGATGCTTTCACCGGCAGAAATCAGCTTCTCATTGTTGTCGCACTCACATGATGAAATTAAATGTTAGGAAGCAGAAGTGGGGCCGCCATTGCTTGATTGCAGAGCATTTCCCTGATTGTTTAGCTGCATAAGGAGACAATGGACTATTCCCTTTTTGATGACCTGGTGAATTTGCAGTGTGAAAGCACGGTGATGGTGCGCTAACATCAGATTCTTTGCATTGATTTTTTTACAGGTGCACTGCGCCCGGTCTCGAAGGCTGCCAGAATGTGAGGTGAGTAGTAACACTGATCATCAATACACAGAATTTTTTTCATCTCACTTTCAATCTCGAATTTAGAAGTGTTTTCTATCTGCGCTATTAAATCAGCTTCCACCTGTCTTTCAGCTCGTCTGGACTCTCCATGATCGCGGCGGGTGTAGTCGGTGGACTGCTGGCTGTTCTTATTGCGGGCCTGTCCATCTTTGTGCTGCTGCGCCGACGCCACATCAAGAGGAAGAGAACCATGCGTAGACTTCTCCAAGAGAGAGAGGTAAGAAGTGAGCCACGGCGCACTGCAGGGAGACATCCAGACGTAATGATGTCGAGTTGTTTTTGAGACGTCGGGGTTCATTTACTGAGACGAAAGCGGCGCTGTCCACGAGGCCGAGTGTAAGATATTCAATCCTTCTTTTCCAGCTGGTTGAACCTTTGACTCCAAGTGGCGAGGCACCAAACCAGGCTCTGCTGCGCATCCTGAAGGAACCCGAATTTAAGAAAATCAAAGTGCTGGGATCAGGGGCTTTTGGTACAGTTTACAAGGTAATAACATGTTTCAGGTTTGTGTCTCAAAACACCTTGTTGACAAAATTACACTCCAGCTCCTTTATTGAAGCTGGAGCTGAGGAACACTGAATGTGCCAAGTCTACATAAGCAACACCCATCAGTGTTTTCGCTCATCTACATCTGTTCTGAATTTTTCAATTACAAGACACATTTTTAACTTGCCAGATCATGCTTGAGTGACTCCACTCTCACTTTCAGTGCTCTGTGTGTGTGTGTGTGTGTGTGTGTGTGTGTGTGTGTGTGTGTGTGTGTGTATGCAGTTTATTCTTATGCGTGTTTACACAGTGACATTGTGGGGACTTATCCTCCCTGTGAGGACAAAAGGCCGATCTCCACAAAGTTAACCGTCTATTTTAGGGTAGCTTTTAGGTCAAGGTTAGGGTAAATCCCCAGAGAGAAAATGTAAGTCAGCGCAGTGCTCTTAGTACAAAAACAAGTGAGCGTGTGTGTTCGAGTTTCTATCTCTGTGAGGACCAATTTGAGTTTTAGACCTTGAGAGTTAGATCATTGTTGGAAAGTAAACACATTTTTTTTCCCCAGATGCTATTTGAGGTTTAAGACTTGGCTCTAGGGGTAAAATTAGGTTAAGGTTGTGGTTAGGGTAAGGGTTGGGGTTAGCCATTCAGCTGTGAAGGCTAAGGTTAGGTTTGGATACCGGTGAAAGGATTGACAACTATGTTAAGTCAAGCTGCCAATGTCAAGCTGTAAAAAAGTCCTGCATCCATAATTTTACTGAAGTACAAAAAGAAGCAGTAAGTACTTAAAGTATCAAAAGTACAAGTATTCATTAAGCATTAAGTGTCAGAGATTATTATTACTGATGCATTTAAGTGTAAACTCTATTTTAATGTTTTAACTCATTGAGGTGGAGATCTACCTTTTTTACCGTTGACATATTTGTTGTCATATTTATAACTGGTCATATTGTTTTGTATGTAAAATACAACAGTCAGATACATGTACTTAAACACAGTACTTGAGTAAATGTACTACATTTTGCAGCACCTGCGTTTAGGGGGGATTAAGGGTACAAAGTGTAAGTGCTACTCGGGCAGTACATACAGTATGTGTCAGCATTTGTAGCTGTAGCTTTACATGCTAACATCTGTATGTGTGCACGTGTTCCCATGATGATTCAGGTGTAACTACAGCTTGTAAAATAACAAGCGTGTGTCCATACAGGGCCTGTGGGTTCCAGAAGGAGAGGATGTGAAGATCCCAGTGGCCATCAAGGTTTTGAGAGAAGCCACATCACCAAAAGCAAACAAAGAGATCTTGGACGTAGGTTCACTGGTTTATGTCTTACTGGAATACTGAGTCACAGCTAAGAAAGCAATCCATCTGAAAGTTATTTCCCAAACTACTTCTCTTAAGTGTGTGCTGGTGGGAAGTGACAGTGGAAGTGTAAATGTTAAGAGGTATGCACGCGTCGTTTAGTAATTATCACAATATTTTGACTTGATTAAGAAGGCTCGGGAGTGCCTCAGTGTGTTGGTACAAAGTGAGTGACAATTACTGCTTCCCAGATGTCAGTTTAACTGTAATGTGTTCTGTAATTTGCAGCACATGCAACTTTTATTTGAAACTAATGACCACTTATTTTCTTTCTAATGCTGAACGTGTCATGTTTCTACACGGCGGCTCTCTTACAGGGCTGTAGGAAATGAGATTAATTCACTGGAGGGCTGTGTGAGGGCGTCGGTGTGTAACTCAAGGCTGAGGTGTTCTGGAAAGGAATGCAGCCCTGTAGCCGCACTGAGGAAGCAGCGGCCTGTTCAAACTGCATAATGCAAACGGCTGAATGTGCATCTTAGATCCTGTGATTTTGTGGTCGTGTTGCTCAGTCACTGTACATCTGGAAGCTGTGGTGGACGTGCACGTCCTCTGAACTTCATACCTTAAGGGCTTGCTTTCAAAAGCGCTTTGAAGCCTCTTTCTCATCAGACTGTCAGGATTACAGAGCTCCGATCAATCAAATGGTTATTTACAACGATTTTGATAATGTAATAGGCATGTAGAAAATATTTGGGGTGCAAGTAATGCACCCATGACTGGAAAGCTACTGAACAAAGCTCAGTTTGAAAGGCTGTTTGCACGGGTCTGCTTGTAGGAAGCCTGTTGTTGGTGGCTAGTGCCAATTATGCCCATAGTTTTGTCTTTAAGTCACTTTCCCGTTAAGAGTTTCCACTCTCAGCTGAGACATATCAAATGTGCTTGGCTTGGTATGACTGCTGCTAAGACATCTATCACACGACACTTATCACACAATCATTTTTCTTTTTTTTCCATGTATAAGATAAGGGGGTTGTCTTTGTGTCACCTGACTGCATCCAAATGATGTTAAATATTGAATGACAGAAAACCTTTTCGTGTGTCTGCATGCGCACCACAGGAGGCTTATGTGATGGCCAGCGTGGAGCACCCCCATGTGTGCCGTCTGCTCGGCATCTGCCTGACTTCCACAGTGCAGCTCGTCACCCAGCTGATGCCCTACGGCTGCCTGCTGGACTATGTCAGAGAGAACAAGGACAATATTGGCTCCCAGTACCTGCTCAACTGGTGTGTGCAGATAGCCAAGGTAAGACAGAAACCTCGTAAAGGCATCACGTTACATGGTAGGGTCTGCACAATAGGTACAACAGGTAATAAAGTAGTTTAATTTTTCATTGTTGTTTAATTGCAATAACAGCACAGTTCATCCCATGTCTGCATGGGTTACTGCTGGAGCATGTAATAAAAACACTGTATATGCTGCCTCTATCTGCCAAGAAATACTGTTGAATGATATAACGTTCATCACAGTGACAGGTCTATCAGTGCCTCATTCAGCACTCCTAGATCTTTGTCTCGTATCTGATCAAGCAATGTTTCCATGTTTTGGCATCCATATCAGATGTGAGGGGCTTATGTAATAACATGTACCTCGTCATTTGTTTGACTAAAGGGTATGAACTACCTGGAGGAGCGCCACTTGGTTCATCGTGACTTGGCAGCGAGAAACGTCCTGGTGAAGACTCCTCAACATGTCAAGATCACAGACTTTGGTTTGGCCAAACTCCTCAACTCGGATGAGAAGGAGTACCATGCAGATGGTGGAAAGGTTGGTTGGAGATTAAAGTAGGCCGCAGGGTCGGCTCGTCTGTCATGAGTAGTTCAAAAACACCTTAACTGCATGTTTTAGTTTTATAGCCGCGGGTTTGTGCTTTTATTGCCTGTTACAAATTGGGCGCTTGTTCGACAGATGACTTCCTGTAGATGAATGAATTTGCTCCATGTCACGAAAGACGGTATTTTTGCTCTAGATTGTATCTTATGTAAGTGATGTCGTAAAAATAGTTCTGTCAGTGAACTGAGTTCTAAGAGAAATGACAAATCAGATAAGTTCGTTCTCTCGTCAGTGTTTCTTTTTGCAAATGAAAGCAAAATTTTCCTCAGAAAAACATGTAGAACTCAGGTTTACTTACAGCGTGACCTACTGTGTACACGTCTCTCTGTAGTACCGATAATGGAATAACTTTCCCATAATATAATAATCCCCGAACATTTCTATTCTTTATCTTAACTTAGTCAAAATCCAATATTATAGTCAAAGGTAACACATGTACTGATCTGCGCTGATGTATTATCTATGTGTGTTTTATTATTTTTTTTCTAAATGTGTGATAAAATGAGTTTGCCTTGTAATGTAACACACTACTCAGACTCTGTCCAGAGGTTTTATTGCTTTGATGTGGAGGCTGTCCAGTTGTTTGAAATGCATCTGGACAAAGCTGGACTGGATCTCAAACAGAAACACCTGCTACTGTTGAGACTTCCTTCGTTTGTTGTTGCCGTCCTGAAATATGCTAATTAAACTTTACAGGGCAGTTTTACAGGCGGGGATTAAGCTTTGTGTCGCGTGAAAGACATTGAAAAGCATCCTCAGTATGGAACAGGACTTAATCCTTATGCAGGAAACCATCCCTGAAATCATTTTTTAAGCTTTGTGTGACGCACTTTGTGTGATGACTGCATGCTGCTTCTCAGCTCCTGTAAACTGCAAACTCTACCAAAAACTTGATGTGCTTGAAATGTACATCTTTGTTAAATGTTAGCGTTTTCAGTAACTTCATAAAATGTGGATTGTTGTATGGATGGCTGATGGAATTCTGCACCACTAGGTGACAGCACACTTACATTACATCCTGCATGTGCGATAGACAGTAATGGGTTTCAATCTGAGAAAGTGCTGCAGCACTTTGAGCAAAGAAGCCAAATTAGACTGGATGTTATTAAGGTACAAATTAAGATATTACTCCTGTTAACAGGCCATTACTGTACCGACATTACTGTTGAGAGTCCATTGGCATGTGTAGAGCTGAGGCTGCTATTTTAATGAGCTAATTAACCCTCTCGCCATCCCTCTTTTAAAAACACTCCTGCAAACACGGCCATGTAAAATGTTCTGATCTGCTGAAACAGACAGTCCTGCTTTGTTAAAGGGCTGCAGGAAAATATCTTCTGTGTTAGTGGTCCAGTCAAGCTTACTGTCCAGATGTGCTCAAAGGAACATCATGTTTAGTGCATTTTTTGGAAGTCACTGCAGTATTTGGAGATTGTGATTTTTGCTCCACAGGTACCAATAAAGTGGATGGCTCTTGAATCCATCCTGAACCGAACATACACACACCAGAGCGACGTGTGGAGTTACGGTACGTCTTGCACTTTATGTTGTGAACGCATGCTCTACCTCTAACCCAGTGAGGCGCGGACCCTGCTTGCAATGCAGATTGAGCTCGGATGCTTGTGTAACTTCAGATATGCAAAACAGCTGAGCTTCTGTCCTCCTGAGCACTGGTGACAGTCTCACTGGAGAAATATTTATTCATTGCGAAACAGAGTGTTTTAACAGCGGGTGAGGCGTAGAGAGGATGGACGTTTTGAAGACTCGGACTGGATATTGGTTTTGGATTTAATAAGGCTTGTCAACATTTCGACACACAAAATGAGAAGCGAGAACATCTTGCTAGCATCTGCGATTTTAGGACACTGGTAGCGCACACCTACACACCAGCAGTCTCACATGGACGATATCACGTCAGCAGAGACTATTGGCACAACACGCGTAAACGCTTCTTCCAGCCCAGGAGCACACAGATGCCTACACACACACACACACACACACACACACACACACACACACAGACAGCTTTCTTGTGCGGGCCAGCTTCCAAATCGTCTTTTCCCGAGGGTTTGATCATGCCTTCCGCTCAATATGGCAAAAGCATCAGTAGACCCTGGCAGAAGTGACAGGCTTCCTTTCCTCCTTTTCCTTCTTCAGCTCCTCCAACACAGATATGCATCCTGCTAACTCCCACTCCTGCAAGCAGAGCCAATTTGTCAACATTTCTATTTTGATACTCTGTGTTATTTGGAAAGCGTACATCCTGTCACTCTCATTTCTCCTCTTTTCTTGGGAGCCAAACAAAGTGAATGACAGCTCACCACGCTGATATACTCCGACTGTCCTCCTTTCTCTAGGCGTGACAGTTTGGGAGCTGATGACATTTGGGACCAAACCATATGATGGGATTCCAGCCAGTGAAATAGCTGGGGTCCTGGAGAAGGGGGAGCGACTACCTCAACCACCAATCTGCACCATAGATGTCTACATGATCATGGTGAAATGTACGTTTTTTCTGATGCAGGTTGACACTCTCTGCTTTTATGTACACGTGATTTTATCTGTTCAACAGAACAGAACATGATATTCTTGTCTTCTAATGACATCTGCTGTGTGTCTGCACAGGTTGGATGATCGATGCGGATAGCCGACCTCGTTTCCGCGAACTGATAGCTGAGTTTACGAAGATGGCTCGGGATCCTTCTCGCTATCTGGTCATTCAGGTATAATTTCACCTCAGATCTAAAAGTCCTCTATCTTCACTTTATTTGATGACACATTGTAGAAACACACTGGACACACAAAGCTGATGGAGGTAATTGGATTGCCATTCCAGGGTGATGACTGCATGCATCTGCCGATTCCCACCGACACTAAATTATACCGCAGCCTGATCAGCGGGGAGGACATGGAGGACACGGTGGACGCAGATGAGTACCTGGTGCCACAACATGGCTTCTTCAGCAGCCCAAGCACCTCCCACACCCCGCTGCTGCACTCCACGGTGAGCCACTTCATAGAAAAAAAATGAAGGTTTTGCATCAGGTGTGTTTGTACGTCTGCCTCGGTGTCTCAGGTGGAGCCACGGCTCACGTCGTATAAGTACTGCAGGCAAACAATCATGCGCTGAGCAGCAAAATAATTTATTAACTCAACTGGCCTCTGAGTCACATGTGGCGAGGACAGGGTACAGCCTGTGGAACGTCCACAAGGTGGCGTAGTTTTGCTGAAAATGCTCCCACAGTACATGTAAACATCTCAAGGTGTTTTGTCCACCTACAGTATTATTACAAATCACAGTGACTAGCCTCATAGTGTGCTATCATTAATGGTCAAAATCAACCAGATACATTTTAAAAAAAGGAAAAAACTGAGAAGAAAACGTGCCAGATAACAGTGTACTCAGAGAAAGACCTATAAAATGAAATATACAGTAAAATCCAGACAGTAGATATGTGACAACAAATAGACCCAAACCTACAACTAGATACTGGGCTACAGTTGAATTTAAACTATAGCAGCTGTTGGCCTGATTCACTACATTTGTTTCTAATCATGTGAAGATTTTAGCCAGGATGAGCCAGAATATTGTCAAATATATAATGCTGTGAACCTTCAGCCACAGTAGAATCAATTGAAAAAACGTGAATAGGTACGTGTAATGAGGCACACATGTCTTTACTGCAGACGCACACACCAGACTCACTCACACTGACCTTCTCTATCCAAACAGTGAAAGAGGAATACCAGCTGCTGTGGAGGCAGGCTAAGGTTTCACAGACAAAGGAGCATTAATTGATAAAGAAATTGCACCACATGCACCAGCAGTGCAACGCTCTACCAACAGGCAGTCGTTTAATGCTGCTATTTTATCTGTGTTTTGGGAAATGGGGTTTCTGCATAAATCATTATCCTGTGAGAATGGAAATAAACGCAGAGTCCATTTTTTTTAGCTGGTTGAAAGCAATTAGCCTCCACTGGAAGCAGCAGAGACGGGTTAAACTGAATCCAGGTGATCATGCAGCGAGGAGAGGTGCACTAATTGTTCTGGCTTGTGGTCAGTCGTACCTGGCCTGAACCCTGCTGACCCCGCTTGCCCTCATCCTTTTTAACGGTCACAGCTGGGACTATTTCTCCTCTTCCTGACCCCTACGCACTTGTCCTCATCATCATCATCATCATCATCATCATCATCCACCCCCCTCCCACGTTTCCTCCCAGGTGCCCTTTGATTGATGAGAGCTGAACGAGCAGAACTCTTCTACCTCTGGTTCAGTGAAGGCCGTGCGTAGGTCTGACTCTTCTACCTGGGATCACTGCCGGCTACTGACAGCCTGGTTAGCTCATACGAGCCTGTTTGATTACCTTTGCAGGCGACCAGGAGAACTTTTTAAAATCTTTGTCCAACTAAGGCTCAGCGTGAGCCTGCTTTTGTAATATCACTGTCGGGGCGCTACGGGTCGAAACATTTTTTTTACAGATGGTTGCTCCTTCAGCGTGTTTAATTTCCTTTTCTTGTTGAAAGTAATTGCATTGCCACAGCTGTCACTCTCATGGTCTTCATTCGCTCGCTTTCCATGGTTTTAACGCCGTTCACAGTCCTTTGACTCGAGACTCTGACGGACACAACAAAGCTCGTCACATTGCCTGAATGATTATGAATTTGCTCGGTGGACGTTTGTTTTGATCCTAATCGGCTTGTACTGAGATGACAGCTATGGTTCCTTGGGTACCATAAAAACACATTACTATCGCTATTCAAAGGGAACTTATTGTTCCCCTGAGGGGCTTTAAAATAAGTCAGAATGGCTGAAAGAAACGCACTCGCTTCAACAAAACTATTAATAAAAGAAGGAAGTCAGAATCAAAGGCAACCAAAGTGAAAGACAACAGAAACAAAGGCCAAGTCTGACACTGCCTATTTAGCTGCACTTTAAACCTTTCTCCTCTTAATGTTTGCTTTCTGGACAATAGAGGAATATTCAAATGTGTTACAGATCTTTAAAAGCCAGTTTCTTTAAAACGCTGTGGCGTCATCATGAGACTTTAATCGTCTTTTATTGCAGAGCCTCAACAGCAGCATTGGAACATGCCACAGCAGAAATGGTTTAATGGTAAGAGAAAAACAATCTGCACTTGGCAAGAAAATGACTTTCCTCTCTGTGTTACTATTGGCAGAGAGCGCCACAGCCCTGAACACCTTTGCCCTTTGTTGCAGAATGGATTCCCGAGCAGAGATGGAAGCTTTGTTCTCCGGTATATTCCCGACCCCACCGACAAACTCTCAGACATGGTCTTCCAGCCAGCTGCAGGCAAGTATCCTCCAACTTCAAACCACAACTTTTTAATTTATTCACATGAATGTCAGCAGAGCTCTCTAAGCTGTTTGACTCAGTGAGAAGGGGGGCCATCTAGTGGACAAGAAGTGTATTGCTGTTGCTGTTATGGCTGCCGCTGCAGCTGAAGAACATTATGCTTTTTTTCATCTGTGGTCTTTCTTCCAATGCTTTTACAGCACCATTAGTCCATAAATCCTTAGTCTTGGTGGCTGTAGAGGGGGATTTAAAATGAGTAGTGAAATACATCAAACATGTATTATTACCATCTGTGCATCACCTGCTCCATTTATTAGATTTTTTTAAACACCATGCAGGCTTTTTGCCTTCATAAAAACTCTAGCATCAGTCAGCTGCCAAGAAGAAACTTTTTTTAGTGCACAACCTGCTAAGTTCTCATCATGCTGTTCCTTTTCACAGCATCACAGCTTACTTATTGTTTGATTTTAACCCCGTGGAAAACACAGCTCATAAATGCAATGCTTTTTAAGTTATCATTTATCCTTTATTGAGCCCCGTAGAGAAATGAATTCCCGGCATTTAACCCACCCTATGAGGAGCAGTGGGCAGCCACTGAGTGGAGCCTACGGACCAACTCCATTTCTAAGCCAGTCCCTTTTTTGACAGGAAAATAACTTCCTTGAATGCACCTTGAAGAAGGTTTTTCAATGTAATTTTGATTTTCACCACCTGCCACCATTAAAGGTCCAGTATGTCAGAGGACCTATTGGCAGAAATGGGATCTAATATTCACAAGCACTGGGTCTAGAGGGTGCCCTCCGAATTTTTTCTATATTTAGCAGCTAATCTGCAACCTCACTGCTAGATGCCACTAAATCTTACACACTGGTCCTTGAAATGGGTTCTCTACTGATTTAGTGTTGCCCTGTCATAAAGTTGGGGAGTTTGCAAGGGACAGATTTATAAGGATTAGTCAAAGTCAAGGTGGCAAAGGCCAAGATATCCTGAATTTTGGGTCTTAGGATGAAGCTCCACAAACTACTGTCCTACATTTCCCATAATGCATCTCAAAGCATCTCAAAGTCTTGCAAACGTCCACTTCTTTCAAACTCTTTGCCTCCAGTTTGTGACGCACACCTTTTGCCAGACTTCTGAAGTCTCCCTACTTACGCTACAGCAACATCGATGATGTGATGTAATGATTTGCAGTTAATGGCCTGAAATGTGGAGTACTATCATTATGGTGTGTTCGGTTTTTATAAACGACCTGCTGGTTTCCATTTTAGCTGTGTATGCACTTAATGAGAAGCCATCTCTCATGTCACCGGCTCTCTTACAGACTACATGAACCAGAACGGAGTCTCAGATGTGATGAATCCCATCTACCAGCACCCCGGTCCACCTCGCACCATCCTCCCCACCATCTCTTCCGACGACACAGAAACAGAGTACCTGAACTGCTTCAAAGACGAGGCCAACGGGCCCGAGTACCTCAACGAGGTCCCGTCCCCCGCCATCCTCCCACTCACCTCCAACGGCACGGTCCACAGCGTTCAGAAATACCAGCCCCAGAACAGCATAGACAACCCTGATTACCAGCAGGATTTCACCCCCACCTTCAAGACCCACACCAATGGACACATCCCAGCAGCAGAGAACGCAGAGTACCTGGGTCCAGACTGAGGACTTAGTGGATACAGACAAGAACTAAGAAACTGTTTTCTGTTCCAGTAAGAGAGGGCATTGACGTCTTGGCTTGGAGAGCTTAGTTAAGCGGTACTGTCCGTTATAATATGTGCTGTCTTACAGACTCAGGTGACACTTTGTGCAGCTTCCTGTGTTGTTTGCATGTAGTCATACTTGTCACGCAAAACCCCTCCCATTCCAAAGAGTTTTTTTTTTTTCCTCAACACTAAACCACAAATGACTCTTTCTTGATGAATGCTGGATGAAGCTGCCGCGTACATAACTCAGTTGACCTGAGAGTTGCTGGACCTGACATGCGTGTAAACCCCCTGCCAGAAAGTGAAAAATCTCACAAGTGAAAATCTCTCTTAAGGTTCTGCACAAGAGGACTGCGATTAAAGGGATGTAAACTCCTCCATTTTTTTTTAGGGGGCAGAAGCTCAATTGCAAAGAACAGAAACTGGCATCGCGACCCAGACCACACCCTGAGGTACACGTGTTGCAGACTCACGCGTTAGACACACGATCGCTCGACATGTTGGATTTGTTGGAGTTCAAACACACAGCGGTGCTTTCACTTGATGCTAATGTGAAGCCTCTGAACATTTCTTTCTGGTGAAGTCAAGATGATTAAAGGGAGGTTTTGACAGTAAAATGACTGCTGGGGTCCTCAGAGACCTGACGACGCTCATCCTGAAGGATGAGTCAATGAGGAAACATAATGTTGCAGTGTATCGAATGTGTAGTCAATATAAAGGGGAATGCTGTTGAATTGTAACATTTAAATGTGTTACCTTTATGCTCTAAAACAGTTCTGTATGTTTCACAAATTGATGTCTCTCTGAGATTGAAATGTCGCCCGGTGTGTGATCTCACACTAACTATGTAGAGAATGTAAAGGTAAACATAGCAGATGTGATTGTGGTCGTATGCACACTGCTGTGTTTGACAGCTGAGAACCTGCAGCACTCAAGTAGCATATTTGTGTGGACCCACAAAGTTAGCTGAGCTTTATCAGTGCGGCACATTAGTTTGTGTACCCAGGAAGTGTTTTCTGGTCCTTTTACTGATGACTTTCTGCAGTCAGTGTCTTTTGTAACACTGACTGCACTCGCAGCTTATCAGCATTTTACTGATCAACTCTCAACGTAAGCAAAACTGCAATAAATAAAAAAAAAGTCAGGGAAAACTAAACTTCAAAACAGGAGAGAGGTTAAAACCATCACTTCGTAATTCATTACAATAAAGTTTTCACCATTTTTATGTTTAAATGCTGGTTAAACTGTCTCCGCTCATGTGAGGAACTTCTTTGAATCGTTAGATTGGAAGTCGTGTTTCCCAGTAAACACGAGTTTATGGCTCTGTCAAGTCACACAGTATGATTGTTTCTGATGTTTGTGGTGTAATATATCTGTGCTATTACCTGGAGATTTCTTGTTCTTGTCGTTGTTGACACCACATCTGCAAATCTTATCCTAACTTTAAATTCTTGCAGTCTTTTCCACCATTATTCCTAGTTTTAAAGGAATATACTATTGTAGCAACCTGTAAGCCTACTTTTGCAGATTTTACACAGGTACGTGTACATAAAACAGTGATTATGCTGTAATATACCCCCAAAATATCACCTATAATTTATACTCAGTACAGTTTTGTCACATCATATGTGAATATGCACTTAATCCTGAATTGTGATGATTTCATTCAAAAGTGAACATGAATAAATCTTTTTTTTTTTTAAGGAAAGACATTTTGTCTGTTCTTTTTCTCCCACAGCTTTAACTAGTTAAGAGTGAGATACAGAGCGAAGAAGGACTCACTCATCTGCCTTTATCAGGCATTTTATCTTAATGCCTGCGGCCCTTCAAGTAACACCTTGATGAAATGCCTTCAGCAGATAATCAGCTGAGGGCTGCCTCTACCCTGATGCTTTCCTGTTTCATGTAAAGTGATTAGATTTCATACGTTTAGAAGGCTCAGTGTAGCCAACATGTTGTGCCTTGAACCCACCACTAATGAGATAAAGGGAGCTTGATGAGCATTAGGGAACAAAACCTCATTGTATACATTCTATATATGTACACCGATTAAAACAATTAAATTAATCAAAACTGAGCTCTAGTTGTGCTTTCTCCTCAGTCTATTCGTACAATGCTGACTATACTGTTTATGGAGGAGTTTAACTCTTAACTTCTGTTCAAAACTAAGGGAAATGAGTAATTGGTTTAAATAAATGAAATAAATTTGGATGTTCTTTGATCAGATTTGATTGACCTTGTCACTAGTCTTTGTTCAGAGAGACAAATCATTAACAGACCTCGAGGATGTGTTGACATAAAAAGATCAGGAAAAGAGCACACATCATTTGGAGAGTGGAGTGTGTCAGTTTGATCAATGAGTAATAAAAAAGGGTTTTAAATTTGCATATTTAGATTTGTGGATACAGTCACAATTTTATTAACATTTAATAATTCATCAGAAGCATTTCTTTTTAGCCCATTTTTACATCTTTGTCCAATTAATCTTGTGATACTTTTCCAAAACTATTCAGTATACTGACAATGTGACAATGGGGCACTCAATTCAACATGCTGTATGTATTTTTACAGATAAGTGTTCACAGCTACTCTTCCTATTATTTCAAGAAGGTGGCGGAAGTTTGTAGTCATATGACATCTGTCAGGTTGGCAAACTCAGATCTTTAAAAAAGTCAAATATGCATTGCATTTAATGCATGCATTTAATTTCTTATTGTCAGACATTGGAGGGCCTCCTCAGTCTAGGGACTGACGGACTGTGTAAACCTCAGGAACAGCAATACAAATAAATACAGGACTTTATAATTCTTTCACTGACAAAGTCTGATATGATGTATTTTATAAACATATTAAAAGGCCTTGGAAAAACCTAACCCATCGACTGCATCGCTCATATAAAGAAGTTGATTGATAAAAATGTGTTTTCAGGGCGTATGAACGATAAAGGGCTATTATTGTCGTTATGGCGTTAAGGTGTAGTGCCTCCTCAGTGTCGTTTGGTGGCAGCACCGAGGGAACAATTTGTCTCCGCCCCAAACAAATAATCCGAAGAAGAAGAAAGCGTCAACAAGATATGTGAAACTTTAACTGGATTGTCACTTGGATTCGATCTCTGTAAAAAGAGGCATGGGAGTGTTACCAGGGCGAGGCATTTTGTGTACACTTTTCCTCATTATACTCCTGTCAGAGGGACATTTTCGATGGGTAAGTTAAATTTGACGTTCGTGTTCTCGTGACTAAAACATGACTCAGCTCGGGCTGCGGTTGCTAGTGTGATGTTTTTCGGAGGGGCTCAGCGAAAATAGTACTCTGCTCCGTTCAGCTGCGAAGGGTTTCGCCTGTTTCATCCCTTGTATAAACAACGTTAGCAGGTCGTTAGCTTAACAGTGGCCCAAACATAGTAAACAACGTTGTTGCTAATTTAAAGGTGCACCAGCCTCGTAACGTTAGCTGAAACCAAAAATGGATGATAAAAGACGTTAGCTTTGACATTCCTTACGGACGCTGTTCAGGCAGGTTGGAGTCTGAACTCGGAGCCGGTATCGAAAGAAGTTTCCTTCTGTCACGTCTTGACAGATCGACAACACCAGCCTATTTCTAATACATATCAAACTAAAAGCACTGATAAATGCATTGTGGTAAATGTTGCTCACAAAGCTACAATGAAAACACAGAATCTCAAACGTTAGCAAGTTTTTTTAGACGTTATGTGGGTTGGAAGCTAGCTAAATAGTTAGCTAATGCTAAATCAGTTTGATCATCGCTGTTTGAAAATGTAGGTCAATGTCTTTTTGTATGTGTGGAAGTCTCTTTTTTTGTTCTCTTTCTTCTCTTTAACTGTATATGTAATGTAGTAATTGTGTCAAAATATGAAAGGCTTGACTGACAAGACAGCTGTATTAAAGGAAGAGAATGAGAACTAAAAGAGTAACAATAAATAATACATAATCAAGTAATTACATAGAAATTAGAGGGGAGAAAAGACCACAAAATTTGGGGGGTGTACTGTGATGATATTGATCATTACAAAAAGAGTCACATGAAACGACTGATGGAGGTAAAGGTCTAAAATACGACATCCACCTTTTCCGTATGGTTTGCAAGTCTAACCTGCTGTAGGCTAACTGTGAGAATGTTATTCTTTCATTAAGACACCATGAATTGTGTCAATCCAGTCCTCACTAGTTCCCATGAAGATGTCATTTCCCCCCTGCTCCATCCATTTGCCATTTGACTTGATTTAATCAGAGGTAGATGGGTGGGGGGGATGCATCAGGTTTCTGTTATGCTTATGAACCTGTCAAGCAAACTTTGCAGGATTCTGGTTCTCACTCAACATAAATATGTCTCTTACAACTAGTTCCGAGCGGACTTTGCTCTCCCATTGTGAATTTCCCTTGGGGATGAATAAAGTATCTGTCTATCTATCTAGCCTTCAGCTGCATAAAACTCCAACTGAGGAAGTAATGACATTCGAAGGCAGCCCTTGAACTCAGTCCCACAAGTAGGACAGAGTGAACACTGGGTTTACTCATAAAACAGGCTGTAGAGTAAGTGAATTAACTTCCCTAAATCAAGCCTCCCAACAAAGAGCACGTGAGAGCTGTGATGCTGAACAGACAGATAGATAGACAGAAAACAGCTGAAGGTACAAATGGCTAAAATGTGTTTAACAATTTTAAGCCAACTTAACTGTTTGTTATTGTACTGTTATTCTCTTGAACATATCAGATTCAAAGCAAATGTTTCAAGTCCTCAGTTGATCTAACAACAGTGGCTGAATGTTGTTATGTTGCCATAGAAATATGATCGCAGTGCTTTTTTACTGGCTGCCTTTTTTGACGTTGAATGTCCACTTAGTCAAGATAACATTGCGCGATGTGACCAAACTGACCGTCAGTATTACATGACTCGCTCTTCAAATTCAGGGCTGTTCTTGCAGAAGTGAAATTTCTATTTCCAGACATGCAAAGCCTGAGATACTAGAAACACAGGAAATGAAACATGTCCAGTGGTTTAACTTGGCAAATATAAAACCTCAAGGTAAAAAGATACAGCTTGAACCTCAGTTCAGAATGGTAAAGTCACATGGTCCACTGTAGCCTTTTGAGGAACTCAGTGTTTTGTTGCCAAGAAGATACACAAGATTCACCAGACACTGCACAGAGGATCACCGTGTCCCTGTTGTCTTTCCTCAGGTTGAGGCACAGCACTGTGTGTGGTATGGTGAGTGCGGGGAGTCGGAAAAGGTGCCAGGAAAAAAGTACAACTGCAACTACACTGGCCCCCCCCGCCCTCTACCACCTGAGGGTTATGAGCTTCTCACGGTACGCATGGTGTCTTTTGCTTTTGTCCTGTTATTGCAGACATTTGATGATCTTTTGTGGCATACTTCTGCTTTCTAGCTGTGGAAAAATTCAATCAAAGTGACGTCATCTGCTTTGTGTTTGCATACAGGAGCTTTGTCCTGGATATGACTATGGAAACCGAAGCCTCTGCTGTGATGTCGACCAGTTGCACACCCTCAAAGGGAGTCTCCAGCTGCCCCTTCAGTTCCTGTCTCGGTATGCACTGCGGTGATAGCGCTAACTAATGAAGCACATGACATGCTTGGAAGGCCATTATCAATCCTCTTCTGAATTGCTGAGCACAAAGAGTTACCTGTGTGTCCTTTTAAACCTGTCAGTATGTGCTGCTCTAATGTTACGTGCTGTGTCTCTAACATGCAAACCATGCCTTTCCATGTTCCAAATAATGGGTTAGAGACAGGCATCTGCTTCTCACACTCGCTTTGTCTGTGCGCAGGTGTCCCGCCTGTTTCTTCAATCTGATGAACCTCTTCTGTGAGCTCACATGCAGCCCCCACCAGAGTGAGTTCATGAATGCCACCAAG